>NC_052953.1:24828674-25140889 GCF_013358895.1 Oreochromis aureus
TTGTTGTACTGCGAAGTGATGGCTTCTGGTTTCTCTGCCCCACAGAACTTCCCGTGTAGCTTCGAGTCGGCCGACAGCCCGCTGCGTACCTCCACGTAGTCGTACTTACAAACCTGCACAGGACGTGTTATTTGTTATTCGAAACTCAAGGAGGACAGAAATGCTTCATTTGCTATGATTAAGGAGAGATGCGTCGCAGTGACAAGGAGCAAAAGTATAGAACAAACCCACCCATTGTTCATTTAACATAACCCCAAATCTCACATCATTGCCCTCAGTCTCGAAGACGTCAAAGAGCAGAGTGATACGGTACTGCGTGGGGGCAACCAGCTGCCAGATGCAGTTCTTGTTTGGGGGGTACTCTCGGGGCCAGCCTGGACTGGTTATCGAACCGTTCAGCTTGGTGATGAAACCTCCACAAGCAGCTGGACGCAAAAGACAGAAAAATAAGCAGCTTGATACGCGTGCAGGTGTCCGCACACAAAAATAAATAAATACATGATATCACTGTATATTTCTCAAGGATTGGTTCCAAATGTTACGCTGCCATCTGAAATTTCCTTTGAACATAACAACCCTCGGAAAAATGTGATTACTGCCTGACCTTTCTGCCAAAGCTTTGTAGTAGCAACGCAGTATACAACACAACAGCAGCAGCTGGTGATACACATTAGATCACTTGGCTATTCTTAGTTAATTCAGTCAGTCATTACCAAGTAAAACAAAAAGCTATGCTGACACATGGACTGTGTTGAAATCCAGAAATAATAATAGT
Source organism: Oreochromis aureus (assembly GCF_013358895.1). NCBI lineage: Eukaryota > Metazoa > Chordata > Actinopteri > Cichliformes > Cichlidae > Oreochromis > Oreochromis aureus. The sequence goes on from NC_052953.1 coordinate 24,829,450, forward strand.
GCCCAATATCTAACAGATATCTATAAAAACACAGGTTTCAGGGTTCATTTTAACTCAATTTTTATGCAGGTTTAAAATATAAAAATGATCTTAACCATGTAAAGCCTGAACCCTGAAGTTTACTGAAGCAAGAAATTGAATATTTCAATATTTCTAAAACATAACAGGGGGTTAGTGTTAAAAAAACCCCAAAAACCTCTTTGCAAGCTTCATGTGGAAATATTGCACATACACCACGTGAATGTATATCCTTACTAATATGAATTATTTTAATATTAACACATTAATAAGAGAACTACATTCAGTTATATGCATTTTTTAATTCATTTTAATGTGTCTGTCTTTAATTTCAGGCCCTATTAACTCAACATCAGCGAAATATTTGTACACACAGCAAAGAGATGGGTAGCTGGCTGACTTCCTGTGGAGGCAGAAAGGGACTAAATGGTAATGTTGTGCAGCTGTGTGTGCTAGCAGTTGGGTCTTAAACAACAACATATAATTTGAGGTAAAATAAAGCTTTCATTGTTGTAACACAAATCAGAAAAGGCCGTGCCTGGCCAGCACCACTATTAATGCTGGCTGTTAGGAGTAGGACTGACTGTACTTATTGTATTTGGGTGGCTAACTGTGTAAAGTGCTTTAGCATGTAAATGACATGGTGAGCAGGGCTGGTGACTTTTCTCCCTGTACTTACCCTCACAGCTGCGCTTGTCAGCAGCCAGCTCATAGCCTGGGTCACAGGCACACTTGTAGCTGCCTAGTGTGTTGACACAGCGTTGCTCACAGCGACCGTTGTCCGGCTTGGAGCACTCATCCATCTCTGAACACACAAAGATATGGCCCTTTTAGCTGGCCCCCCTGGCTCAGTGGCTTACAAGAGAAAACCCTCCAAAACAACAGCAGAGCCAGGCAAAGAGGGTCGCACAGAACGCAAAGGTGCAGGAAGAACAAGGATATATGAAATAAAATTAAAAAAGGTCATGACCTACAGAGCGAATGCTGGAACATGCTTTAATTCAGATGTTGACATTCTCTCCTAGAAGTTGTCAGCACTTAAAAGTTCACCTTTGAAGAAGTTTGCAGCAAAGCCGGCCTTGTTGACAGAGCCATCTGAAACAAATTTCATCCACAGATGGTTTGAGCTCGTTTTTATGTCGTCTGGCTTGTCATAGCCGCAGAAGCGGCCCAGCAGAGGGCTGTTTTCAGAAATCCCATCACGCACTTCTAGATAGTCATATGCACAGCTGTCGTGTCTCTCAATCTAAAGAAAAGCGGAAGATTTGGTGTCAAAAAGGGAAAAAATTAGTCATGAAATCCAGAAGAAAGCATGAACACTATTCTGTTAAAAACATAAAAAATGCATCGTTATCTTACCTCAAAAGACTGGAAGGTAAGGCCTACGTGGAAGCCCTGAGCGACAGAAATCTTCCACACGCACACTTTGTTTGGCCTGTAGTCATCGGGGTAGTTGGGAGACTGGATCTGGCCATTGTCCTTCTTCACCTCTCCGCCACAGATGGCTGCATGTGACAGTAAAAACAACACTGAGCTATTTCATTGCTATATCATCAGTATTTTCCTTTGGAAAAATAATGTGCTCACTGCTGATTCACTGATTTATGCATTGGGGATTAACTGAATGCCTTCACACTCACACACATACATCATCCCTTTGCACGGTCTGCAAACAATAGAGCTGAATGTGAAACCTGGCCAAAATCTGATTAATGCAGCATAAAATGCCTGACACATCAGCAGTAGGAGAGCCAAAAAGGGTTTTTTTTTTTTTTTGCTACAGCTTCTACACATATTGTTGGATGTGTGATCCGACCATGCGTTCAGCATGCATGGAAGAAAATGAGTGCTCACCTTCATAAACAGCAGAGAAACCTTTTCCCACCCAGTTACTGCTGCTGCGGAACTCAATCCACAGGCGGCTGTCAGTGGAGATGATCGGCTCGGGCAGCTTATCGCCACAGAAACGACCTGGGTCACAGGTGAGAACATAAAATCAAACATTTGAACCTCACAACACCTGCAGTACCGACAGAAATCTGTCTCCAGAGCTCTAAAGAACTTCACACACTGCATCCACCAAAGACTGCACCCAGCTTTCACTTGCAGCAGTCATTGGTTTTCTGAAACTGAATGTCTTTTAATTTTTTTCCCCTTACACAAAAGTTGATCAGGAGACATCTGGAGGTTTGTTGTTCGTTAGCTGCTCTCTGAATTCAGTTAAAACTGACCTTTAAGTGGTGCCTTCCTCCAGTATCCATCTCTGATCTCCACATGGTCATACCAACACAAGTGACTCCTGTACAAATCCATGGAGGTGAAGTTCAAAATGATCTTAATAAAAAAATAAAAACCCATTACTGGGACAGCAGGGGGCAAAGGTCACACATTGCTAAATCTCAGATAAATATGATGAAACCAATAAACTGCATCAACATGAAGGAGCGAGTGATCTTTGCTTAAAGGCAGCTCAAATCAAATCTGACACTTTCCGTAAGCTCGTACCTTTTCCCCCGGTGTGACTGATATTCTCCAGATGCAGTGCATGTAGGCCGAGTATCCATTTGGGAATCCAGGAGAGGAGAAATTCCCGCTGCTGTCCTGCAGACTGTCTCCACATCCTGTGCACAGAGACAAACGCACAACTGCACATCAGGCCCGATGCTCTGCCAGTCGGTCTCTGTCTGAAATCACCTAAGCTACTAAAAAAACCCACAACAGCTCTGAAGTAGATCCTCTGAAACTTGCGGCTGCGGAGACAGATGCTTGATGCTGGAATTATAACACTCAATGTGAAGTAAAGGGCAGCGCTTTCATGTTCAAAGGCACATCTGCTGATAATATTCAGCCACAACCCCTCATCTCACCCATCCCCTCCCCCACCTACTCCAGATGATGATCACACAAAGGAAACAAGAGAGTGTGAGACACTTTCTCTGAGCATCTTCTGAAAATAAACCTGGCCCACTATAAATAACCCGGCCCTCTGGAGGATGTGATGCATTATGTACGTGTTGCCAGTGAAAAAAACAAAAAAACATAACAGAAACAACCTTTAGTCTGACTGGCAAAAATAAGTGTGCGACGACTGAGTCCAAAACAATATGCAGCCTAGAAGAATGAGTGCGTGAGGCTCCAGCCAACTGGGGGAAAGATGCCTTTGATTAAGGCAGCGAAGAAATAATAGAAGGCTAGATTGGCATCTTCAGCTGTCCGTCTCGAGCGGCGTGTAAGCATTTACAATCACCCTTGTGTTTTTTTGTTTTTTTACCTTGAGCTTCATTTAGTAAGAGTTAAGAAAACACTCTCCTTGCCTGTTTGCGTTCAAAGCAAGAAAGCGGCGAGCCCCGAGCGTCAAGCTGTGTGTAATAACGCTTTGTGCGGAGCTCTGCCAATCCTGAGCCATTAACTAACACTCAGGCACACATTTGGGATGACAAACACTCCTAGGAATGCTGCATGAATGGGAGATCCGTGGCTCTTTAAGAATTTTTTGTTTTTTTCCAAGAACACATGGAGAGACTCACTACCTCATCCCCCCACAGCGCGTGCCACATCATCCAGTCGTCCTCAGGAGACAGCGATTGCCGTGATGAAAGAGACAGAGGACTTGCAGTGATGCACGCCGATACATTTAAAACTTCCACCTCTGCCCTGAAACCACACTGGATGATCCACTGTGGTGACCAAGCGCTGTGTTTACTCATTGAAACTGACTGCTCAGCTGTCCCGGCTTGACCTGCAATTAACTGTCTGACACCAAATGCATTCAGCAGAAGGCTGCTCTTCAACGTACATCTGCTAATGCTATAAATTGTGTTTACTTCAACAGCATCAGATTCTCTCTCCTCTGGAAGCATAAACACACAGAGAGCTTCAGGAAAGTACCAGGATTACATAACTCTCCTTAGTGTATAGCCGCGTGGTTTACATTGTTGGGAGTAAACGCGCGTGTCTGCATCACAGCTTGTACAGTCATTTTGGTTATTGTCTTTACAAGACCAGCTGTTCTTTTGCATCTATCTGGGAAAACAGAACGACTAACTTCCTGTCCCTGGGTAGTGTTTACACTCCTCCCTGCTTGAGAGTCTGGTACGCTATAGCTAAGGAACCGCACCACATCAATCGCCGATGTGCACAGCGTAAGCTGCATCTGCGGAGGCCAGGAGAAGTTACAGACCTCCCTCTCCCTCTCCTTCTCTTTCCTTCTTTCTCAGGGTTGTGCTATGCATACATTCAAAAATAGACAAGAAAAACCCCATAGCAGACAAGAGCTGTCATTTTGGCCTTACTGGAGCACTTGTAGAGTTTGCGTGCCTGTGCAATATCCCCTTTGCTAAGTCTGGTTCTTTGGCCGATGGGTGGTCGCACGCCGTTCACGTCGTAGCGTGGCAGGATGGTGTCCAGGAAGATGCCTCTGTAATTCAGAGAGAGAGAGAGAGAGAGAGAGAGAGAGAGAGAGAGAGAGAGAGAGAGAGAGAGAGAGAGAGACTGATGGTAATGTTGCATAAAACCCTGACTGCATGTGCACCCTCCTGCAGTCTACTCCAGCATGCACACATGCCACAAAACGTGTTTGTTCACAGGATTAGGTAACTTACCATCAATCAGTGCAGTTCAATCACTGTCAACATTAACTAAAGAATTAAGAGTTCTACATACCCAGTTAAAAAGGAGTGCTGACAGTCAGAAAGTCAGAGAGAAATGTGGTTGCTTTTGTAGAAAAAAATGAGCAAATCCAACTACCAGACAAGACACGCATGGCGTGCTCATTATCATGTTTACTTTCTGGATTAGCATTTAAAACAAGATTCAGGATATCAGAAAAATGTAAAAGGCTTGTATCGAGATGCCATCGGAATTTTTTTTCTCTTCAACTAGCTGTTGCTCACCCACACCCATGTGGACACAAGAGGGCTTTCATTAAGATAAAGACCCAGCTGCTTGTACTGTAAGAAACGACCTAATTAAGATGAACATCAAACCTCTTATCTATGAATATCCCCACTTTTGATAGCGTAACCAGTCAGTATATGCTTTGACATACTTTACTGTTTGACCCTTGCTCACTCTCTAATGAGGTTTATTAAAATTACGATACCATCTGAAAATGTTTCCTGCACTTTTACTCAGCATACTGAACGTTCAGTGTCCACATGTGTGCGTCTGGGCTTTGAATCTCCCTGTATCCGGTGCTACTCTGCAGTTCTTTCAGATCTACTCATCTCTTTGATAAGGGACTGCTGTTGAATTTCAGTCTTTCTTTAAGGTCGAGGTCACACAGTCCGTTTCAGAGGTTAATGCTCAGATATCATTCTTTGCACACACACACACACACACATACCTGCACTAGCGATAGACCCAAAACTAAGATCTTAAGCCCTTCTCCAAAGTTACTGGGAGTTCAAAATAAATTGCATAAGCTGTGGAGGCAGGGACATGAACATCAGCCACATTCTTGATAAACATCCAAAATGAAAACTATAAAAATAAATAAAATTAGATAAAACATCTGCAATTGTTAAAAATGAGACAGGACAGAACAGTTAGTCCAGAAAGACTCCTTTTTACAAAGCTGCCTCACTTGACACTTTGCTAGTTTATCATCTTCATTTTTCTGTAAGTATTGGCAAGAAATGGTCTGGCTCCCTGGCTGTTCCCATGGTGACATGCCTATCAACGCCAGGCATGTGCAAACAGAGCAGCCTGAGCTAACAGTTTAGGCTCTGCCTGTCTGCGAGCTTCCAGGAGCCCGTATGCTGGCTGCTGACGAAAAAAAAAAAAAAATTAAAACAAAACAATGCCTCTCCAGTCGGTGTCAGAAAAGACAAAAGGGGACACTGGCAGATCTCTATTTTTCAGCTGGCACTGCTCCACGCACCCCCCCCCCTAAAAAAAAAAATCTCTCGAGCAAAAGGAGGGGGAAGGCAGAGCCGTGGGTCGGGTAACACACCCGAGACAAAAAGCAAGGGATCAGCCCTGTTTGTCCCCAGGAGACACGGCAAAACATCAAGACAGGCCATGAAATCTTCCGAACAACACCCGCGGCAAAGGCCCTGGCTTCCCACGGTGATTTACTGTAAAACACAGCGCAAACACACCGGCCAACAATGGACCGACAAAGAATGACACTGGCACAGGTAAATCAGCCAATCTGCGCTGAAGAGAAAGTGCTTGGAATGACTTGTGAAAAGCCAACAGGAGCCCCTCGTCTGCTAATACAGCTCTGTGAAACATTCCCCGGCAGTGACAGCCACCGCTCCTCATTTCTAAGCAGCCTTTTTGGATCAGAGGAGTTTGTATAGGAACAGAGTCAGAGCTGGACTGAAAACAGATCAGGGTGGATTACCTCACATAAATATACCCCATTGTGCAGCCAGCTGTAGGACATACTGCAAATTTATAAGATTAAGAGCCTAAGTCCAAATGATGACCTGGGAGTGACCACAGCTAAATGGACATGTGCTGACCTGACTAAAATCCAATTCAAGATAAAAACCATTCCCTCTTTAAAACCTCAATTCCATGGAAGCAGTGGGCTTTGTTTCCTGTAAACCTGGAAGCTAAGCCGAGACAAAAGTTTGTTGTTTGCATGGAGAAGGAGTACAAATGTCTCTCTTCCCCTTCCCCTCTCTGTTCTGCAGTCTTCTTCTGTACACTAACAAACACTGGAAAAGCAGCAGTAATTCATCTCCACTCGGTGTGAAGTGCATTAACGACCTACAGTTTGGATGCACGGGGCCAGACAGGAATTTCTGCACACTGGCTTACATCCAGCCTCAGCCTCTGTTTAGACAAAGATTCACTCCCTACTTCCCACTGTCTGTTTGTTGCGAGAGCATGGCAGCTATCTGGAAAGAGGCCACTACTATGAGACTGTAACCTCGGGCATGGGAGAGCCAGTGGTGGGAAATATAAAAATATACGCATGTACAAAGCTGAGGGAAGGGCTAACAGCTGGTTCTTATATCAGGCGGAGGTAGTAATGATTATAGTCTGCGCTTACTTGTTTTTTTGCTTTAACTTTAGGTGCCCAGAGATCAATTTACACCCACACTGACTGACTGAAGGTTGTCTGGTAGATGGAGGGACCGTTCTATACACTAAACTAGTATCATATCCCGCACATGACATCAGGAGATGGCCATGATATTCACACGCCTGCAAACCTCGGTTGTCACAGGTTTCAAAAATAATTTAACGTACACGGCCAAGTTGTCATGAAGCCACTTGCAATGAGTGTAGTGCTGCTTTTGTAATTACAATAATGAATCAGCAGCTGAATCAGAGTCAAATACTCCTGGTTCCTCTATTCTGGCTTTGTAGTCATCCAGATGGTATAAAAAAAATACTTGATATTAACCACAGCCCCTGATGACTAGGTCAAGAAACCAGGCTGACTCGTGTTAGTCATGTACCTTTTTTTTCCCCCCCGCCTTAGATGGATCCTTCATCCAACACTGTAGCTTCCCAGCGATGTGCTAAGCAACAGCACAACATCTGGCAGGCCTTCCCATAGAATACAACAGGGAGTGAAGAATGAGGTCAGCCGATGACAAATTTAAGTATCACTAAGAATACAAACAGTTCCTCTTTTACAAGCACATGTTTTTCTAAGCAACAAGTTTCCGGCAGATTTAATGCCAAAATTTCAGCTGGTCCTCTGCAGTGCTTTGTACTGACGGTACTGTCCCAAGTCTATGACGCACAAATTTCGAATCATCTGACTATTTAGTTTGTAAAGCATTAAAAAGGAAAACATTTGTATTTTTTTACCCTATGTAGATTATTTAGGGATTACAAAAATGCTGCTAGGTGTGTAAAGACATTCAGTTTGGAGGTAGTCATAACACCAAAGTGCTGTGAAGATGCCAAAATGTTCCACTCCAGAATATAGGTCTCTGCAGTAACCTTGGGTGACATCATTTGTCCCACCATGAAAATCTTTTCAAAGAACTCTTAGGACCATAATGAGGTGGTTTATGGATGAAACCCTTTACGAGAAGCTTCACACAACCTTGAAGGTGGTGTCCATAAATGCTGTTGTGATGAAGCAGGGCTACTGTTGCTGAGCTAGCTGCTTTATTGGGGCTGCTACTGCAGGAAAAAAAACAGCAGGAACCAAACAAAGGAGCCTTAATTTAAAACAGGCAGTGTGAAAGAGCGAGTACATCCCAGACAAACACTTCTACTACGCCTGCAAAAATTCACATCTCACTTTTCTTATTTAGAGTTACAATGTGTCTATTGTCATACTGCTAATCGGGCAAATGCCAAAATTAAAGCGAGAAGTGTAAATGATACCATTTACAGGTAAACCCTATAAACAAAGACCACAGACCAGTCCAAAGAGACCCAGTCACGGTCTGAAATGGAACCTGACATCCAATTTCTTGTTACAGCTTCCTCCATTTACCTGATATACGACTCCCAGTACACCAGCAGGTAACCTAACCTTGTTCAAATATCACTTAAAAATCATAGTACTACTTCTCCAGTTGACTTTAGGCTCAATGCAATGTGAGGATTTATTAATTTATTTCTTTTAAAATGTCATGCCAAAAGATATCGGATAGAAATCGGTTTCTTTTTGCACGTAGTGACGAACGACACTAAAGCAGCAGCAGGCTTTGCCATTTTTTAGCAATTTATTGTTAAGAACAAATATGCCACTGCTGTCTCTGCTGTAGCTCTCTGTAGATCAGGTTGCATGTGCTGGTCTGGTGTGTACGTTTAATATAGAGTTTAATATGATGAGCTTGTACAGCTGCACTGATCTCTACTGGACTTGCTGGTAAAGAAGTAAATAAGTGTTTTTTATTTATTTCTTCCTTACAAGAATTGGGATTTGTGCCACATTACTCAGTGGCTGCTCGCAGACACAAACCTGGAGCATTGCACATCAGTGCAGTCATGAAACATGGAAATGGAAAACGAGATGAGACCAAAGTCAGAAATTGTTCAGTCTGACTCGCTCTTAGACTAGTTCTCATGTCTGGGGCTTATGGAGTTGAACTTTGGGTTTGGCTCCTACCTGGAGAATGTATTCCTGGCGTAATGCATGATACTGTCAAAGTCATAGACTTCTCCCAAAGAGTCCACCTCTCCTGGCTCCATCTTCAAAAAGTTATATTCCTGTCCTGTAAAAGAGAAAAATTCAGACCGAACCCTTACGTCAGGCGTAAATATAGACTCTCAGGATTAGTTTCATGAAAACACTTCTGCAAGTTTGTGGTGTTTTATTCTTAGCTCAGAGTGTGTGAATAAATGTGTGACTCTTAACATTTTATCTAACTCTCTCTCTCCGTCTTTCACCTACACACATTATTGCTGAGGGATCTCGGAGAAACCTGAGGTCTTACCTGGTTGAATGTTGTCCCTGATAATGCTGACGTGATCATCTCGGTCGGGTCGTGTGTGTTCGTGCCAGAACCCAATAACATGACCTAATTCGTGCACCACAATGCCAAACTTGTCACAGTTTTTCCCTATGGATATGGCCTGGGGGCCCCCTCCGCGGCGACCCACATAGGAGCAACACCTATGAATCAGCAGGCAGACACACATGGAAACACAGGCAGGCAGTGTGTAAGTCAAAACACAGAGACTAGACTTCATGCTTCACTTCATTTAAAAAAAAAAAAAAAAAAAAAAAAAAAAAGTAGTGAGTGGAAAAAACGAGGTTAGCAAGGAGAGAAAAAGGAATGCATCTCTGGCTCTATCTATCTCAACATGCTGCTTATGTATATAATAAAACTATAAAAGAAATCACCTCAGTATCTCTGGTCTGTTTTATAGTCGACACATACAGGAGTGACATTCATTCATCTGTCTGCTAGTGGAAACGCTGAGAGTAACTGAGGAAGCTGGCTGCAGCGCTCCATCTCAGTGTGACATGAAAGGTTGAGTGTGGGAGCCTGCAGGATGGGCACACACATAATGGCCCTGTGGGCCAGACAGCCGCTCTCTAATTACAGCGAGCCAAGTCAGGCTCTCCTGAGACACGCCTTGAACTTTGCACAGGACAGATGGGGGCCTGCTGAATATGCAGCAGAGTCAAGCGTTCCCACTGCTAACCGCTGCTGCCTGTGCGGATAATGTCATCGCTGTTGCTCCAGAGGCCAGCTACTGGGCTAAAAATGGCTTTTAACAGTTGGCTAGAAAAAGTTTCATGAGTTGCATCCTTTTTCCTGTTGGTACTGAATGATATAAATCAGCAGGAGGGGTACATTTGAGTAATGACATAATGGTATCCGGCTTGTGGACTAAATCTGAGAGGTTGATATGTCCCCTGGAAACCTCTTTAACAACTCTGAGCTCCTTCTCTCCAAATCCTAAATGGATAGGTTCGCATTCCTCAACACCAAATGTTTTAATGAAAAACTGTTTCACGACGGCTTACAAAGAAAAAAAAAAAAAAGAAAAAAAAAAAGAGCCCTGCACATCCAAACAGGTTGTCAATAGTCGCTTAGCAACGAGAGCCACCACCAGCACTTCCCCTGCGTATCTGTTTAAAGAGAAATGCTGAGTGGACACCGAGCCCGACTTTCAGCAGCAAACGGGGTTACAGAGAGGCAAAGGAAGTCTCTCCCTCGTGTCCTGTCCTGCACACCGGGTATGATTTAAGCGCTCAGTGACTGATGCAGTGTGATGATCAGGCACAGGAAATTCCTGCCCACCGAATGGTTTGTGCTTTAAGGGCTGGCAGGGGGGCAGAAAAAAAACCCCAAACCCAAAACAATTCCCACTGACTGCAGAGAGACCGCAAGGAGAGGATGAACAATGGAGAAACTCTGCTGAGCAGGAAGCAAGGAAACGTATTAGGGCGCTAAATAATTAGCTGCAGACACTGAACAGAAACAGGCCATTGTTCAGCTCCTACTGTACACGTGGGAGCTTAAAACCCCACTGACTCACCCACATGGTCGGTAGGTGAAGACAATATAGCTTTCCTCAGTCGTCTTCTCAATAAAGGTCACACAGGTGTGCTTCTCCCAGTGCCGCATGGCTTGGCGGAATATAGCCCGCTGGCTGCCTGAAAGGGAAGTCGGAGAGGGTGAGAAAACACACTCCAACAGCATTTCATGGAAGAATGGAGATGAATAGAAGCACAGTGAACAGACGAGGCTTAAAAGTAAAGTCATACCAAGTTCAAAATGTGCTTTTCTCCTTGTTAACCACCATCACACGCACATCCAATTTAAAGAGTCCCAAAATGTTATATTTATCATGTCAAGAATTCAATATTTGGTTTGCTTTTTAATAAATTGCACAACTACAAGCATATCAATTTTAAGGCGATGTAACAAGATCGCACAAGTTCTCAGAAGTAAATATGGTTATTTCTAGAAGCAAAACACTATGAAGGGTACCACGTACTTTACTTTACAGACATCCAGTATTGTTTTACAGATTATAGTTTACCGTGATTTGTGACTTTAAATGGGAATGAATGATGCTAATTATGTTTACCACATCTGGTCACACGTGAGCACATTACATGTTACTTACCACTAAAGTTTCCACTGATGACATAAGGAATGACGCCGTCGGGCCAAATGCGCTCCGGTCTGGATGTGGCAGCTCTTTTCCTGCGCCTTGCACCTTGCCTGTTTTGACTGTTTGAGCCTGAGAATTTTAACCAAACACGAGACAAAATAAAGATCATTCAGAGCATTCCTGGGTGAAAAAAAACCAGCCGTTCCTCCAACATCGGCACAAAGAGATAACAAGCTGTGCTTCTACTTAATAGAATCCATTTTTTTATTTGCAAAAACCAAAGGGCTTTCTTCAAGGCTTGAAGCCGGTTATATTAATGTTGGCTGGTTATTAAAAAAACTAATTTAAGTAATTACATTAATTCCCTCAAAGAGACAGTTGTTCAAATAACACCGTACTTCTCGTTGTGTGCTGAATGGATTTTTATTAAAGCCGAGTCTTTTCTTCTTTCAAATTAATTTTAATGTCACTCATCCTCACATAAATGCCACCATACAGACTGAGCCCCCACCTAACCTGATAATTATTATTATCATCATCATCATCATTAAAGAAACATCCTTATGCAAACCTCAACTTTGATAAACTTGCAGAACAGGCATGAGCTCAAAGTGCATGTGATGAATAAGCCACAAGTACATGTAGGCTTAGTCAGTCGATCTATTACATGATGCATATTTGCAGAAAAACAGATGGAAGCGATTTATCCATTGAAGCAGTTACTGCTGTGGTTTTAATTGGGATCTTGCATCCTACGTTAGGACAGCAATTTAACTTGTAAAAACAACAAACAAAAGGTGCCAATGATTTATACGTAATCGAGCAAAAAAACAATTAAGTTCCTGCGGCAAACACCATCAGGGGGTTTTTCTTGTATTTGTAACATTATCCAGAATTATTAATAATAATTCTAAGAAGTTGTGGTGTGGTGTGTTGCAACTTCACACAAAATCCCCCTTTTAAAAAAAAAAAAAAAAAAAAAAGGAGAAGTGACTCCAAACATGAGGAAATCTGTAGGAGTGAAAACTTCAGCAGTCTGATGACCAAAAATTTCTGAGAAAGCCCATTAAACATATGCACCAAGTGAATTCAGTGGGTGTGCTGGGATGAAGTCATTTTCTTTTCTTACACAATCATATGTTTGTAAAGCTTAACAAAGAACTGTTGTACTTTCACATTATTCTTTTATTTGGCCAAATCACTGAATGTATTACAGAGAGCTGGGACAACGTCTACAGTTCCCAGATAAAGGCTCCAAAGCTGATTTCACTTAGTTTTTCATTTTGCAGCAAAGGTGTGTAAAATAAATGTGTCATCACTGAGTTCTATTAAGAAAAACCAGCAGAATCCATTTGATATAAGGGCGCTTGTCTGAACTTTATTAAAAAATTTGATGTAACACTTTTATTAGAAAACGCCTATTAACACACTGACCTGTTGTGCTTTGTGGTTGAGGTACAAACAGACATCACCTTCTTCCAAGGTGTACAATTATTAGAAACTTTATTGGGAAACCTCACCTGGATGACCCTGATGACGGCCTGAAGCTGCAAAAAACAAGCGCTGGTTGTTGTTTCATAGCTATACTTGAAACGCTGCGGCTCGGCTCATCTTCTCTTAGTATACTTGATTAACACACGTGCCGTAGATTGCAGCACGCTTTTTAAATTTGCTGGAACAATGTGTTCTGTTGAATTTCAGTCCGCAGGACTAAATCTTAGCAGCCTGGCGAGATCAATTAGCACGTACACTTGTGCATGTGTTGTGGAAAAGGCTGATAACAGCCAAATCTGCTCAGCTAACTGATAAGAAGTCCTGGGGAGGCAAAACTTGTGCGAGATGTGTTAATTAAAATAAAACGATTAAATCTTCCATGTTCGTTCATATTTAGACGAGGAATGTTCTGGGTGGTGGGGTTTTTTTTTTCGTAGGTCAAAGGCTTTAATCTGAAGACGAAGTACGCAAGACTTTTAACGCGACCTCTAAAGTGACCTGATAATTGAGAAAAATGACATATCAAAGTTATCTTCACTGCCAATTAGGATCCACACCTGTGCAGGGTGAGCAGGTATTTATATGCGTGCAGCCTGAGGCGCCAAGCGTTTCTGTGAATGAATGTTGATCAGGGTGGAAAAGAGCCTCTACTGGCTGTGTTTTCCTATTTTGAGCTATACCTTTCCACTACTTAACACTCGAATTTGCTGTGGCTAAACTGCTCAAGCACACAGATGATTATTCAAAGGTGAGAATGTACTCGCAACCTGCTTGTTTCATGAGTCTCATCTTAATTCCCCACCTTGGGTCAAAATTTATACTAAAAATCAAACCAACACGGTGAATACTTTAAGCAGCTGGAAATTTATTCATAATTCCCCCCCGCAAAAAAAATGTTTGCTTTTCTTGGCGCGCTTATTAACTCGAACAAACAGCACTGCTCAAGCACAGACAGCGACGTGGATATGCTTGTTGGTTCATGTTCGCTCAGAATTTACAGGATTGCGAAGTCCACTGGTCCCGGCTGACTCACAGCGGTTGATTAAATAGCACTTTTCACTTGAGAACATAAACCTGACAAAGCCCAGCAATCATTCTTAAACATGATGCTACAGGTGTAGCAACGTAATGATATCATGACAGTTGTAGGCATAAACATTTGAAGAGGGCTCATTAAAAAACACAAACCTGCCTTCCGGCAGGTGCTGCTGGAGCCGACTCTCAGTTCGAGAGGTTGGAGCAGTTTTACGGCTGTGGTGTTGGGAGCACAACGTCTTTGTCTGCAATAATCGCCCAACCAGACACCAACAATGTGGGAACCTTGTTCATTTCAGCTCTTTTGTTGCAAATTTAGACTGACAATATAAACCGCTTTGCCTTGCTGCTCCAATAACTACATTTTACATCATACTGTAACCTTAGAGGTCTTTCTGTCTGTTGTTGTTACCTGTATTTGTGCGATTAACAACCTGGACGGTTCTCGCTGCCAAATCTATTATTCTGTCCACTTTAAAGGATCGCAGGTCTTCCTCATCCAGAGCAATGTCTCCCAGAAAGGCAGCTGAAAGAGACACACAGAGACAGCACATGTCAGAATATGTGTGAGGCGATCCCACAATATGAAGCATCCGTTTGCACTGTCCTGTAGCCTCAAGCTTTTCCTGCTGCTCAGACTGGGAAGTCCAGCCAAAACTCTTGAGCAAGTTTCTTAAGATGAAACACACACATATTTCACTCCTTTCCGGACTCTGGCTCCGTTTACTCTCTTTATTGTGGGACCCAAGTAGAGTTGTGAAACAGAAGTGTGTCCGTTTGGATAACAGGAAGGCTGCCTTGTATTAACCCAGTTACAGGACAGAAAACTAAAACAACACACTGACTTGTGCAATGCACAGAGCATGAACTTGCTAACCTACTGACATGATTTATGAAAACGAATCGAGTCCGGAAGGTAACATAACGTACTGTGCCGTGGCACACTTGGATAGTTAATGGAAGCTATCAAATGTGCTACAATGAGACACCGCCGCTGCCTTGACCGAGTAATATGGGGCACCTTGAACAAGTAATAGCTCTTTAATGGGGCCAAGGAGAGAGAAATATAACTAAACAGTCCCACTTAATGAGGAATGTCCTTTATTAGATTTTTTTTTCTTTTTAACTAAAAATCTCCCGTTGCTGGAAGTCCACTCTGCAGAAACTGGGTGCTTGGTTTTACGGGCTTTTAACACCAGCACGTTTCCAGAATTTATAGCCAGGCCTGTATGCAGGACTTGGGAGGGGATGGGGAGTGGAGTGGGGCCATTTCTAGAGAAGGCAAAGAGGCTGCACTGTAATCCATCCCTAACCAGGACATGACAACTTGAGAAGGAAGAGAGGAAGGAGGCACATGAACAGGGAAGGCAGCTGTGGAGCAGAAAGAAAATGACAGCCTTCTGCATGCTTGTTTGGTGGGTTAGTGTGATGGAGGTACTGACCAACCCCTCAGGGGAAGAAGCCCAGAGGACCTTTAAAATGCAGAGTAAATGGGAGTGATTTACAGCGGGTGTGTTTGTCAGAAGTTTTAGTCTGTGATCTTAAATCTGACACCCCAATGCAAGGTGTCCTTACCGCAGAATACACAAGAAATTCATTTTGTTTTATTTTGAGCTCAGAATATTTTTGGTTTCTTTAAATACAGCACATAAATTTGGCCAGATATGACAGCTTATTTCCAGTATGTGTATGAAAGTTTTACTGAGGTCTGAGACAAGAGAGAAAGGGATGGAAAGCACAATAGAGAGACAAAAGAAAACCCCCACTTGGCTCTGGCATTCAAAGGAGTATTATTGAAACAATCTGGAGCTGGCTTTGGTAGATGCAGGCTGTTTTGTTTTTTCTCTTACCCTGAAGGTCTTACAAGGATGCACAGCTGAATGACTTAATTAGAGGCTAATGGCACAAAAGGAAAAGGTGTTTGTCACAGCTGGCATGGCAGGGCACGCAAAAAAGATTCCAGAGGTCCACTAATTTCCGCTGGCCAACAAAAAAAAAAAAAAAAAACAAAACAAAAAGGGAACAACAACAAAAAAAGAAACTGTCCAAATCTGAGACAAAACAGACCTCTTACAATCAGCACTCATGCTGACAGCCACTGCCAAAAACACTACTGTTAAGGGACAGCAACCAGATGTTGAGGAGTGCAGGACAAACAGATCTGACAACAAAAGGACTTTTTTCCCCCACTTTTATCTTCGGATTATTCGATTCCCAGAACTAACTGAGTGACGAAAAGAACAGACAATACTTGAAGAACAAAATTCCAAGTTATATAAGACAACAGAGACAATGTATAAAACACTACTGAAGCAGAAAAACTGGACAACACGTCCTTTCACAACGTTTCTGCATGTAACGTGAAAAGCAGTGATTTAAAAAAAAATAAAAAATAAAAAATCAGAGGTGCGGGCTTTCTCCCACCCCCTGCGCTCTGCGAGTCCCAATCATCCACAACTGTTCTGGAGACAGGCCGGTTAATCCGCAGTGTCATTGTTCTCAGACAACAGTGGAGAATGAAGTGAGCAAATGCACAGCCCGGTGGCATTATGAACTCATTTCCCCCAGGCGCAGCAGTCGTCCTGGAGACGCTGTTGCAGGTTTATGGAAAGACTCTCAGGGATTGTGAATTAATCCCCTTGTCTCCTGGCTTTAATTATCCACAGACACACGGTTTTAGGATTCTTTTGTGTACAACTCTGGGCTGGGAATGAGGACAGGCTATGGAGAAAGGTGATAAACTTGCATGGAAACAGAGCGCTGACATGATGCAAAGTACACAGTGAGATGGCAGATTACAGCCAAATGAGTGCGGCAGATGGCAAGTGATCACCATGGAGTACAGCGCTGCATCTCTTTCCAAACATTTTTCATTACCTAATTGACAACAGCTGCAACTAGAATAATAATATTAATATCCATGCAGAATAGCTGGGTGAAGGCAGTGTGCTTTCTCTCTCTTAATCTAAACCATCCTAATCCTTCTCATCTTGGACTGCCCATCAATCATCATATCCAGTCAGATTACACATGAGACCTCAATCAAATTAATCCCATTGATTCGTGTAATGCCCTAGCCTCGACCTCTATGGTGTCAAATACTCCTGGACTATTCCCATAAATCTCCTTCTGTGAATACCAGACCACGACATCTGCCACTGAAACCTGCACAAACATCAATACTAAGCCTAAACAGACACTGAAATCAGCCTATATTTAGAAGGCCAGCTCCACTCGGGACACCACGGTTTACAGCATCCCCCCCGTACGTGACCCAGTGATTACGGATGGGAAAAACTTGGCTAATATGCAAGCACGGAATGCATCACAATACCCCGGCACCGCCTTTCACCACTGTGTTTGCTGACAAATGCTGCAATTTGAATTCCAATAGAGGTCAGTGGTATATTGAGGTAAGGCAATTACCATCTGACGAGAGTGTATCACTAAGTTTTCCCCAGGTAGAAGCCCCCCCAACCCTCTCAAGAGGAGCTTTTGTTTCTTTAGCAGCTGTTTGAAACTGAAATACACACAAAAAAATAGTCAGGTAAAAAAGTCTGCGCAACAAGAATACTGAAACAAACTAAGGAATGACGAGTGTGAAGCCAGTTAGCTGTCCTTTGTGAAAACACCAGCTGTTATTTATGCTTACCTTGACATTTTCTAACACTGCAATTTGAGCACAGGGCAGGAGAAAGAAAGAAACTGCATATCTGCACTGCGCTCGCTTAAAACAAAAAAAACAAAAGAATGTAACAAACGTGTAATTAGAAGAAAGCTTCTGACAAAAGTAACAAACTACTGCTCGAGATTCAGGCAATTATTTTCCAATAAAAGCCTGACGTCTTGTCGCCCACAGCTGCGATCAAGCCCGAGCTGCTGTCATCGCCCTGCAGCGTCTATCGTATTGACAGAGGAGCTTCAGTTGCAAAGGGCACACAGCGAGAGACTGCCGCCCCTTTAACATTTCACACTCCATCAAGCCCATTAGCAGATTGGATTTCCCAGCTCATCCTCGCCACTGATTACTGATATACCCCACTACCAGTCGAACTACCTCTAATGATTCACCAGCTCTCCAACCATTTGTCTTCCCCCATGCCAGCACTACACACTACTTGAGCTCCTTACACAGATGAATAATTCAGTGCCAGACTGTAAGGATTCTCACCTTTGACAAAATGTATTTCCACCATCCAGGCTTAATATTTCAGTTTAGACCGCTCTTTGCACACACACACACCGTTTCGTGTGAGTTTTTCTCAGAACAGATGTGCAAACAAACGTTTAAATGAGCTTGAGGGTGAACTTAATCTGGGAGTAATCCTTAACTCATAGCTTTCCAATAAATAATAACCATCTGCAGTTAAAGAAAACACCTTTAGTATTCATTACAGGTGGGGGAAAGAGAGAAAACAAAAACAATTCAACACAGCACGGATGAATTGTTTCGGGAAAACTGAACAATGAAGGAAAAAGCTGTTAGGTTGCTCATCATTCCAGGTCAATTAGGCATCATTTGAGCCACTTGAGTGAGCATTGGCAAAGCATTCAGGCTCTGCACTCACCCTTGGCTTTTCTGTAATGCAAGATTAGTTATTACTTAGCTCTGACGACAAACATATTGTTCAAACTAAAGCCCTGAGATCACGCCTATAGATTGGCTCCCTAATCACTTGAACCCTGCGGAGAGAGAAGTGGCAGGGGCTCTTTAATGTAAAAACAAACACTCAGTGTGGGCTCGGCTATACGGCCTGCATTCCATGATAAAAGAAAAGCATCTGCTTAAGTGTTGCTTGAGGGCCTCGTCTTGAAGTTCAACAAGGCAGCCCCATCACCCCAAAGCAGGAGCCGGAGATAGAGCTGGATAATGAGCAGCATCTGTTTTGAACTGCTGTTTTCCAGCCACTTGGATTTCTTAAAAGACACAATGTCCTTACACATGGGATGCCAGCATGTAGCTGATTTCACATCTACAGGATTGTTAATCTTTATGAAAATGCAAAAGCATCACAAATATACAGCTTAAGCCATTTAAAATGAATGAATCACAGTCGGATACCAAAAGGTGAGGGGTGACACAACTCTCTGTTGACAGCGACAAATTCTTCAAGAGCAGAAAGCAGACCGGGGTGAACGTACCAGGCCCCTTCATGAATGGGTCGCACTAACCTCACCTGGGATAGTGTGGCACGGTAAGACCGGCCTGCCCTAAATCTTGTTGCCGTGCTTTCTCTTGGCAAATGGTGAATGACCCCGTCTGTCTGGAGTGTTTTGGCCAATCTGAGCGAAATGGAAGAAAACTACTTGCATAAGTGAGTGCATGAGAAGAAAGAGGTGCAGAGGTTGACCTGTCTGCAGATGAGGCCACAGCGGCAAAGAAGCCTTCTGAGGTAACCTATTTTCAGATCTCTGGGGGATATTATCCATAATAACTGGTGGTCTGAGAGAAATGACTCCTGCACTTCCTTCAAGTTGTAAAAACCCCCCAGCTGGGACAGCAGACTTTTGCCAATCACAGGTCGTTTAACACCTAAAGTCCAATTAATGTCCGATGCAAACGAGTCAAACCAACTAATCTCATTAAAAAAAAATAAATGTCTGCAGTGCACGTGTGAAAGCGGCTTTCATTTTAGACCCGTGCCGTATGACGCGTGAGCATGTGCCAACGCTCAGAGCGTAGCGGGGAGAGCTGCAGGAGAACTGTTGTCTGTTTTCAAAATTGCATTTGTACATTTCTCCCTGCTGCAGTTTTAATGTGCACGACGGTCAGCCCACTCAGACTACGCTGTCACAGAGTATTTAATAGATTAAGATGTCTGCTTCATGAATGAATGCATGCATTCAGACAGTGACTACTTTTCCGATTATCATTTAAGCAGAGAAGACAACAAAAGCATGACTGATTCTCATCCATTTTTCATTTTGAAAACGAGTGGAGCTAATCTCAGTGGGTTGTTAGAGTCTTAAATGTTTTCCTGGGACGCTGCCAAGTTGGGAGTTCTGCAAACTAAGGAATTTTCCACTGGTTAACTCCTAAATAGAAGGCATGATTTCTATTGCACTGCTAGATTAAATCAGTATACTTCTTTTTTTTTTTGCGTGGTGTAGAGATGAATCATTTAAACCTTTGTTAGTGTAAACTTTAAAAAAAAAAAAAAAGTTGACTTATGCAGGGAAGATAGTTAAATAGTCACTCAGCTAACTAGCACTGCAAATAAGCAGAGCAAAACAGCTAGATAGTCCTCCTGCAATGATACACTGGTGCCAAATAACTTTTTAATTAAAACCCATTAAATTCATTTCCCAGACTTGACCAGGCTAACCACAGTCACTACTTTATGACTCCTCATGGTGGTACTTGAGTGTAAAGCGGGGGCTAAGTGAAAGGAAGAAAACTTGCTGTGAAGAAGAAACTCCCAGGAGGGAAAAAAAATGGCAGGCAGCATGGGAAAGCAGAGATAATTGAATTGACTAATTATAAAATTGAATGATAACACCCAGACAGCACAGTGCAGTGAGCAGGTAAATCCCTGCCTTCGGCCTTTAAGCGCATTTCCTCTTCTTTGATGTTGTGAGCCATCGTAGGAGAACGTATCGAGCAGCTGTAGCGCGACACTATCATCAGGAGTCAAAGAACTGAGATGGCATCATATTGAGATGTGATTTCCAACCCCCGCTTACAAAAATCTGAATGGGAGTCATTCAATTTCATGTATCCGGCAGTAATTTGTGAAAATCCTTTCACTGTGTGGAAGCAAGGACAGCCCTACAGAGGACGAGCACACACACTCCTCACAGTAAGCGTTTTCCTGGGTGGAAGCAGCAAAACATAAAAATGCTGACCTCTAGCCACAGAAAGAGATCAGATTGACTCATAGTGATGGGCACAGAAAAAATAAGAGAAAAATCAATAATCCAAAAAATCATCGTTGGTGCCTAAAGACACAAGTCTGGTTTTATTTGTTTGGTTTTTTTTGCTAGAATGAAAGTCTCCGTCTCTGATGTATTAAACTGAGTGAGGAGGAGTGAGGAGGAGATCTTGGACATTTTGCTGCTTAGTAGGAAGAAGAAAAGCAGGTGGGTGTTGAAAGAGCTGGAGACTGGGAGGGTTCGAAAGAGTGGGAGTTCGTGCTTGTGACCATCTCCCAAGCGCATGTCTGCAGAGAGGACCGTAAACAAAACCGCGCTCGCGACACCTCGGACAAACCGCAGAAAAAATAATGATAACATCCTGACCCAGATAAACATCAGTCATGACTGAGGATTATTAAGCAATGAGACATTTCTTTTCTGTATCAATATTTAACTAAAAAAAACGGCTTCCTAGAAGCGGCATTGTCATTGTTTCGTCGGTTAACCGCTCAGCACCAAGAATCATCATTTACCAGTTAATCCATACTGGAGGTCCGTTACGAGCACTTGAATGACTCAGATGAGGAGAACAGCAAAAACAGGGAGGAACATTTTCATCATTTGGACTTCTCTCGCCTGTCTTTGTCATGTTTATGTACAACAACAACACTCTCAAAGCGCAGTCTTTAGATTATCCCTACTCCTCTTCTTTGGGTAGTTGGGTAACTAAAAGTAGGAGGACTGGACTCTGTTGTATAACTGTCTGACACATCAGAGACAGTCAAATGCTAAAAATCAGTAAGCACTTCCAGGACTTTAGAGGTCATTGTGACTGAAGCCAACTCTCTGTATCTGTAACCTGAATACTTTTACCAGATGGAAAAGGCAATCTGTTCAAACTTCCCCAAAGGGATTTGGCAAGACAGTGAGCTCACAGTACAAAGAAAGAAAGAAAAAAAGAAAAGAAAAGACTACAATGACAACTCGGATCATCTTTGGCAAAATATAAAGAGGGAAAATATGCAGGTCTCACCACAGGCAGCAGCAGCAAATATATACAGTATGAACCAGAAGTATGTACACCCCTGTGGAACATGACCAGTAAAGTATTTGCTTTATGATAAATTAAGAAATAGATAAACGCTTAGATTTACTATTTTAAAAACAGGCCTCATTCTGCCTTTCTTTAGATATATTTCCAGCTCCGCTTTGATTGAGGTGTTTTTGTTGCTTCTCTTTAAAATTCCCCTGAAAAGGTGCTGCACTGGATTCAAGTCAAGCGACATACTTGGACAGGCCATCATTTTTACTGTTTTTTTTTCCTTTCTTCTTTTTCTTCTCTAGAGACTTTCATTTTGGCAGAGGGTTTTGGATCATCATTTACTGGAATATTGGTCCGTTCCCAGGCTTCTGGAGAATGGGAGCCATCCTCTCGAGCTGGCATTTTAGTGTAAATGTTTTCTCCTTAACAGAAACACTAAAGCAGCGCAATGTCATCGCAGTGCCAACCTTCCCCACTGTACGGCAGTCCGTGTTAGATGCACCCAGTCTGAGCTGGACTAACAGATCTTGGTCTGACCAAAGAATAGGGTCCTAACATTAATCAGGCTTCTCTTTATCTTCTTTAGCTAAGCTTAATCTTGTGATTTTTTGCGTTGTTGTTGTCAGAGAGCAATTAAGAGTTAGAAGTTAACATTGTGGAATACCCTTAGAGAGCTGTGGCACAAACTGATTTCCACCGATAATCTCCGTGTCAACTCTGAAGCACCGTCCTTTTGTTTTTTCAGAGCCAAACTGTGCAAGCAGAGCACTGTGTGTTTACGTATGTGTGTGTGTCCGTGGGGTCATTTCAGGAGGACAGCCACTGCAGCTCTGATTAGTGGCACCACGGCTAGTACCTCCTGATTTCTGCTGCGCCTGCGTTTCACTTGGTAACTGATCTTCCTGTAGGCTTTTCCATCTGTGCCAAGTCTCACAGTCACATTGTTCAAATTCACTGAGGACATGGGTCCAAAACAGCCACTTTTTCACAGCAGCCATTTTGACATGTAACCCGAAGTAAACACAGGTCTAATTGATAAAAAAAGAAAAGAAAAAGTAAGCAATAATTAAGCTCAATTTTAGTGTGTCACAGCCATCCCAGTGAGCCCGTGTGAGCCAAGGCCAGGGGGTTTTGCCCCCATCTGAATGGAACAGGTCCACATGGGCTTATATTAATTACACCTATGTTAACCCTGCAAGGACATGTCAAAATGGCTGCTGTGGAAAGTTATGCCACTCAGGTCATTTCATGAAATATTTGCAAGTAAATAAGGCCAACCTGAAATCACAGTCATGCTGAATTTGCTCCAGCAATCCAAAGCTTTTTAAACTTTTGTGTCAGTGTTCACAGATCTGAGATAGTCTGTTGAATTATTCAGCTTCCCCTTTGAGGCCTGTGTCTTCTTTACAGTTTAAATACTCATACTTAATGCAGTTACTGTACAGTACTGTAAAATTATGATTTGGGGTTTTTTTTTTAGCTCTTGCTGTGGAGGAGTGGAGGCTTACTTCTTCCCTGTACTGCAACAAATAAAGACAACCGCCAGCAGAAAAATATGTGCATAAATATCTAAACTCGACTGTACTCTACTTTCTCCCCTCCTCCACTTTGTTTTAAGTGGCCGTGCAAACAACCGGTAGGGAAAGAAAAAAAAACCCGAGAGGAGATCTGTGCACTGACAAAAGCGGCCAGCAAAGGGAGAAGAAGTCTGCAAATCAAAGTGTAGAAATCCTTTGTTTCCCCAACAGCGCAGACTTTTTCTATTTTATTTTTAAGTATATAACAGAGGAGACAGCCTGCAGGAGGGATTTGATCACATTTTTAAGCATGAGTGCAAACAGCAGACTCCAACTTTTTTTTCAACCGAAAACTAAACCCCCCAGAAAACTTTTCATGTGTCGCGAAATGCACCCAGAAAGCCTTCAATCGATGCGTTTTCATCCCTACGATCCGTGGAGCCGCTCTCTGAGCTGGGTTATGCTGTGTGCGCCTCGGATGGCTCAAACTGCAGAAACTATGTCACTTAGTACAAAACAATTGCACACAATGTACCCTCAAGCCTTTTAAAAACTACATCCACTACTGTCATCTCTCCAAAAGCGTTGCTCTGGCCGCTCTGAGCGAGCTCCACGTTGAGTCGTGGCATTTTGGGTTTTTTTTACCTCCACATAAATATGGTTTTTAAAAAAGAAAATCATACACAGTACAAGAGAAAGAAAAAAAAAAACGAGGACAAATCAAATCTCACCAGCTTTGCAGGGATCCTTGTAGTCGATCGTCTCTGATGTGGCAGTGGGCTCCACATAGTAGCCTGGATCAATCGCGTCCAAATCGATCGCCAATATCACGCCAAGACATGATAGAAGAAACAAACACCTCGCCGAGAGATCCATGTTTGTGGAGGGGAAACGGCGAAAGGCGAGGGATAAAGGTAGAGGAGAAGAGAGGGACAGAGGGAAAGAGAGACAGAAGTGGGAAAGAGAAATAGAGTGAGAGAAAATGGGAGGTTTTTCTCTTTTCTTTTCTTTTTTCTTTTTTTCTTTTTTGGTCGGGGGGGACGAGATCCCTCTGGAGGGCGGGTTTTAAATCCAGCCTCTCTCCGGTGTTTTCTTGGCTCTGGGGGCAGTGATTTCTCTCATCCAGCCGGAGCTTAGGGCTAGTGCGGAGGACTGCCCGAGAAACTTTGATGATATGGCAGCCCAGCAGGGGCGGAGAAAATCCCCAATTACCACAGATGCACGTGTGAATTTTTGTTACCTTGTCTGCGCGTGAACAGCGTGTGAGTGACGAGAAACTGGCCGACTGGGAATGTCTCTTTGTGGAGAATTATTATAGTGATGGTAGTTTCTCCTCTGCTCTGTTGTACACACGGTCAGAGACCCGAATTATCTCCCCGGAACCACCGCTTTGTAAACATCCCCCCGATTTATAAAAGTTCAGCCACACTCTGCGCGTAAATTCGTGATTTTTTCTTTGTTTTTACACTCCACGTTGTTTCCCCTCTCTCTTTACTTCCACGAGCGCGAGACAGCCTCGCCGAAACGTGCGCAATTATTCACACGCGCACACTACCGAACGGCCGCCCACTCGCATTATGACATGCACGCGCAAACAAACAAACAGACCCTTCTGAAGTAGTCACGAGCGAAACAGAAGCGGTTAGTGCGCCACCTGTCGGTAATTTATGGAACACCTTTAGACAGATTCACAAAGAGTTAAAATAAAAGATAAAAAAACAACAACAAAGAAGAGATAACCACGGAGGACAGTCTGAGTTTTAGGGACGCTTGTTTCCGCCAGTGGGGGAAAAAAAGACAATCATAAGTCAAAATTTCGATGTTATCAAACTTCTGAGAAAATAACTTGAAATTTGGAGTTATATTATTATTATTTCCAGCAGAAGGTCACACATAGGGTTTGTTAATCTTAGTAAAACATGTGGCCCTGAACCCTGAAGGGTAGGCTGTACCTGGCAGGTGCTCTAGGATGGCTGTAGGTCAAAATGTAGAGCAGGTGATCTACTAACGAGCCCCTGGCTGCTCCTGTCTACATGCTAAACATCCCTGGGGAAGATACTGAAGCTCAAATTGATGCATCCATTGGAGTGTGAATGTCAGACAGAAAGCATAGACAGAAGTGTTTGTATGAATGGGTGGATAAGGCATGTTTTCTGCAGTGCTTTGAGTGCTCAGGTAGAGTAGAAAAGCACTATATAAGAACCAGCCCATTTATTTTATTCTACCAATGGAAATTTCATCCACTCTATCAGTCTGTTTATTCCACATGACTTAATGCCTGTTCAGGGTTTGGTTTATGGAAACTCGTTTGGGTTTTTTGCCATAGAAAAAAAGAAAATTTTTTTCAAAACATGTGTATTATTGTATTAATGTTGTTTATTGTAGAATAATAGCCCAACATTTTAAATGGTAATTTATTTATTTCAGTAGCAGAAAGAAGCTTCCACATGCAGTTTGTTGTAATAATTATTATTATTTAATTACAAGCTACTAAAATGAAAAATGTATTAGCTTTCTTAATCCTAGAAAAAAGGGAGCCCTGAGACAGTGGATGGTAAGATGCCATGTGTCACAGCTTGCTTTATTCTATCTGTGCAAGTTGGATCCACTTTATCAGTTTCTTCCTCGGGACTTCATATCTCATTTGTGCTTCAAGCAGTGATAAAAAAAAAAACAGATTCAAACTGAAGTCCTCAGATGAACCACTTTTCCACCTATCCAGTTTTTGTGGAGCATTTCTTAAGTTCGTGTTTGATATTAATAGTTTGTTCATTCTTTTATGTTATCTATGCTTGTAGCATGAGGGACCTACAGCTTACACATATTAACCATTAAACCCGTTCTGTTAGCGCTTTTAAGTCACATTCCATCTTTCCAATACTGCTGATTTCCCCCTGCACTGTTCGGGCCTTCTACAAAATAATGTTTCATATTTGTACCTGTGAATATACACACATCCTGCTTATAGTTCATTGTTTTGCCCGCTTTACTAACATGAAGTGTAAAGTGTAAGTAAAACACTTCTATTCTCACTGTACTTCACTTTCAATGTCTGCAGGACAGTAAAGCTGGACTGCAGATGTGATTGGATGGCAAAATCTCAGATGGATTGCTTCAAGAGGGGCTGGTGGCGATGATGTGAGGAAATACCAGCAGCTGCTGTTGTCTAAATGGGATCCTTCATGCTATCTAATGTATACAAAGGTTTACATAAGGAGGAAGAGAGACACTCCTATCTATATCTTATCTGACTGCTGACAGGATGTCGTCTGCAATAAGTGGGCTGTATTTATGCTGTGGCTGTAAACACAGCAGTGCGACTATCACGCATCGGAGCGAGCTTCTCCATAACATTTTGAACAACAGGGGAGTTTCTCAGCTCGCTCAGTGCTACAAGTGTTTAGCACACAAGACCAAATGTTTACATTAGCTAAGTGAAGCAAAAGCAGTGCATTCAGGTAAATATGTTTATTTCAAACAAAAGCTCTGCGTGCAGTGAAGTCATGAGACGGTGCAGATGGGAAGTAGTACCCTGGTCCAGTGTTTGAGGCTATAGAACAGGTTCAGGTGGAAATGAGTACAACAAAAGCTTGGAGTTTTACAAGTGCAAATACCTCAAACTAAGCATCGCAATACACGTCTCCCTTTCAGAAGCACATTACATCAAATTATATTGCTACATAAAAAGAAACAATTATGACAGACACTTATTATATGGATTACTGTTATTGGATCTATATGGACATATACGGATATAGCAATGATAGAACTCAATATATTCTGAGAGTAGGCTAAGGACTTCAAACATTATGTTTGCTGAGATGCACAGCAGGTTTTTGATCAGGATGAACAGTTGCACAGCTGTCCTTTTATAGGCTTTACCTGGGCTGCACCACCACACTCCAGGTAGTTTACAGTTTACCCTCAGCATATAATTTTCTCCCAAGAACATGTGATCATGCTGTCAGTTTAAAGTCAAAGGTGTAATAAAGGAGTGCAGGCTGTAGCACAACGTCATCCCCTAAGTTAGCAGAGCCTGTTCTATCCAGCACAGACTCGGACTTGGTCGCGACTGAAAGCGACTGCCTGGCCTTTTCCCATTATCTCCACAGGGGAGCCCTCTGTGAGGCATGGTCTTCTGCACACTGTGCGGCGGTGCGTTCGTCACTATGGGGAGGGAGCAGTCTCATCGTCAGGCTGTGACTCCAAAGGTACTTTTGCACATCACCATCTTGCATCAGGGATTTGCCCACAGTGAGCCGAGATTTCAGTGCTGTAAAAGGGCACAGTGCAATTAATTAACTCTCAGTCCATTCTCGGTTTATATTAAATTCTTCAGGGAAATAACATGTTTGACATTTACTTTAAAGTCTGCTCGAATCCTCAGATATAATATTGAGATATTTTCAGCTATATCCAGTTTCAGAAGTGGAGCACACTTTGATCTGCAGTCTAATACTTATCTGAGAAAGACAAGGCATGGAAGGATTTTGTGTTTATTTCTACAGTGCTGCACAAAAGTCTCCAGCCACCCCTTAGCTCTTTATGTTTTGCTAGGAAATGGGGATTTACGGGTATAGTGATTTACTAAAACATGGAAACATATATGGAAATAAGGCAAAAAAGAAAGAAGATTCTAACTGTTCTAACAAGCTTCAAAGTCAATATTCGGTGTGGCCACCTTTGTTCCTGAGCACAATCTAAACTTCCTTAGGTAAGCTTCCCTCTTATTTCTTTAAGTAGTGTTCAGGAATAGCTCTCCAGCCTTGTTGAAGCACATTCAAAGCTCTTCTTTGGATGTTGGCTGCCTTTTGTTTTGGTCTCTGTCAAGATGATCCCACACTGCTTCAATAATGTTTAAGTCAGGGCTCTGGGGAAGCCAATCCATGATTAAAAGTGATCTATTGTGTTTTTCTTTTACTTTATTAGAAGTGTGTATGAGATCATTGTCATGCTGAAAAATTCACATGACAATCTGAACACCCCCCCCCCCCCCCAAAAAACAAACATTTAGGTTCATCACTCCATAAGACCAGTTCTTGTGCACTTTGCCATACCTCAAACTTTCCTTTCCTTAAGAAGCCAGCCACCAGACAGCCACTGAGACTATTTCTGATGAGACTTAAGTGAACAGCAGATGGATCAGCTGAAGGGCCAGATGTATCTGTCAGATCCTGTGTCAGGTCTTTGCTGGATTTTTTCCTATATCTAAAGGACATGACGTTCATAGACTGCACATCATGATGAGTGATTATATATCTATCTATATATATAGGTTCTGGCTAATAACTCTTTTTGAATTACCCTTTTTTCTACACTACCTCCACAACAAATTACAGACTAGTAACAACAAAATCATTTTAAAAGTAGGCGCTGGGGTGCCATGTCAGTGAGAACAATTACAAGCTATCAAACTGAAAAATTTTAACGGGCAGCATGGACATTTGCAGTGATAACAGAAATGTTTCAAACCTTGTGTTAATCAGGCAAACATGTAACCAAGAATAAGGGGGAAAAAAACTCCAAGTTACGTGTGTCTGTTTAGGTGCTGAACTGAGGCACACCTTGGGTTATGGGTACGAGCTGAAGTCACAGCTTCACCACCAGCTTGGCTGACAGATCCCACTCTACTCGGATGTGCTCCTCGAAGGGTCACCGTTATAGAAGTGGGGGCTTTCTGCCCTCCTGACAACAAACACCAACATACACACAGAAATAACAAGCTATAAATGATTTACCTCCAAATACACTAAATTAGACTTAATAATAATTTGCTGCAAACATGCTGTGATGCAAGTCATCTAAAGAATAGTTGTTGTTTTGTTTGTTTTAAGCACGTTCATGTATGATATTAGATGACCATGAAAGGTAAAAGCAAATTTGGAGGTTCAGGTAAGTGAAAGGGGTGAGAAAGCCAACTGATTTACACTCAAAATAAAATGACAACAAGACGACAATGAAAACAAGTTTGATTCCAGTCTTTATTACAACAGGAACAGCTTGGGTAATGCCATGTGCCAACGTTATTGCTTCTCAACACAACTCTCCAGGAGGTCAGCATTAATATAAATGAATAATTGAAAGCAGGTGATTTAATGGGTTTACAAAACAGGCAAACAAACAAACATGAAATGATAGCTTGAACAAACAAAGCTGACACAGAAAGCAGTTTTGACCGAAAAACA
This sequence comes from Oreochromis aureus, assembly GCF_013358895.1. Classification (NCBI taxonomy): domain Eukaryota; kingdom Metazoa; phylum Chordata; class Actinopteri; order Cichliformes; family Cichlidae; genus Oreochromis; species Oreochromis aureus. Next base: position 24,859,095 of record NC_052953.1, read on the forward strand.
GGAGTCTTATTAAATTTGGTCAACCCTCTTAACATTGATCTTAATTTACAATTATTCAGGATCAAACTGTTTCATGCCTTCGTGTGTCCGACATCAGATGGAAACTCAAAATTGTGACTTTCCATTCCGTGAACATGAAAACATGTACACCACTAATCTGCCCTTGGCTGCTGTACGTATAAGCTGCACATTCCTCTGCAAACCTTACAACAGTTAGGCTCATTCCAGTCAAACCATCTCTGCAAGTATCAGAGATGTCCTCTACATTCCTCTACGTCCGGCCTACAGACCTCCTGCACTACTGTTTCCAAAACAAAGGATGAACAAACTCTGGGCATTCAACGTGGCCGTCGTGTCTTGGCAGCTCGAGACATACCGGTGGTCTGGTTGGTGATGTGCGCCAAGCCAGGCAAGCTGCTAGCAAGTTTGGCCAGCCCACCATTGGTGAGCAGCTGATGGATGGCGGTGGTTTTAGCCACTCCTCCTGTGGTGACCACAGGCACTGCCCGGAGCAGAGCACTGCTGCTGGTACCGGCGGAGCTCAGGACCGGACCCTGTGGAATGGCACAAACAGCATGAGGGTGGATGAGTGGACACCCTCATCTTCAGCTTTTATTCCATTAGGTCACTTAAAAAAAAAAAAAAAAAAAAAAAAAAAAAAAAGCAGTTTGGTAATATTGAAGCCAATTAGACACGATGATGACATCTATTAACAAAAAATGGGGAGAAAAAAAATGAATCTTGCTGTTTTTTCCTTGGCAAGAAAAGATACGCTCCAGTTTTTGTTTTATGCACCTAAACCACAGAAGTTCCACTAGATCTTTGTGTTTTCAGTTTTTTTAATCATTTGGGTAACCAATTACAAATGTGGCATATTCAAAATATATTTTAACACATAACTACACACTTTAACCTCCTAAGACCCGAACTCTTCCACGACATGCATTTTTAATTCAGGGTTCGTACGCTTTTTTCAGGGTCAAATTCAAGCACTTTTTAAGCACTTTCAAGATCCGTTTTTAAGCTTTTCCAGTACCCCCCCGCCGCACTGCCCCGCCAAAAAAAAAAAAGAGAATGCATGTTTCAATTTGCATCACCTCAGTAAGACCATGTGAAAAGACACCTTAGCTCCCCCTTTGTTAGGACATAGAAAAACGCACAACACAAAAATACTGCAAAAGGAACAGTCACCTTATATACTTAGTGTATAAACTCAAAATGCACATTTCACTTAAAAATTAAGATGTGCAAATGTGAACAAATCAACTTGTTAGAGATATTCTTCTCCTGTTGAAAAAAGAAAAACGAAAAATAAAGAAATAAGTCTAGATATATTGATGCTTCTTTCCTGTGTGACAAAAAAATAGGAGACAGATGTTTGTTTTTTTAAGTTATTTCCCAATAAAACCGTTTTATTGCTAACTACATTGCTGTCTGTATTATTCCTGAAGTCCTAAATGATCACCTTTAAAGTGTTTGTGCTAATAACATCAAGTCAGACAGGCATGGAGAACAGCACTGACTGTTTAAGTATTTTAATGTGTAGGTGGCAATAAACACATTTTGAATGAAAGCCGGGGAACTTTGGTAGCACAGAAACAAGTGGCTATTCTTTGTGACCATATGGATCACTGATATTACCATCATTTCACCCAAAGGCACCAAATTAATATGCAAAAAAGCTGCAGCAATACAAACAAATATAAACAGTACTTGGTGACAACTTTGCTTTTAGCCGGTAACCCTCTGGGGTCCAGGGTATAATTGGCCGTTTTTGACTACTTTTGATTTGGCCTCTATATTTCACTATTAAAAACTGTTTATCTTGCCAATCTGTTATTATCTCATTTTGACATAATGTGTCAGCACAATTTATCTAAATTCAGACAAAATTTAAAATACGAGTAGAAAGTGATATTTTTGACTGTAAAAACCACAAGCATGTTTAAGGAATCATTTTCATAACTTGAAATGCAAATAGAAATTTGACATTTTTAAAAAATATGAACAAGTTTTGCAAACAAAGTTATATAGTACTATTTACCTAAAAATGCAGCCAAGGCTCAGACGTTTTTTATATAACCATTCAAAACTATTTACAGAACAATCAGCTGTGCTGCATCAAATAAGAAGGCACACAAATTATTTATGCAACTCCAAAAAATAGTTAGTGTCCACTATAACACATGAGAACAGCACAGGGATAAACCTGCAGGTCTGACAGCAGGTGTGTCACTCAGCGTTTACACTGCAATCTGCCTTTGGTGGCTTTTTTGCAGCAACTGTAACTTTCACTAGTAGAACTGACACACAAAACAAAACGACTACACTACACACTAACTACACAAGACAACACACTAACTACACAAGACAACACACTAACTTGAGACTCCAGACACGATAAACGTCACAAATCTCTCACGTATCAAAACTCTCTCTCTCTCTTTATCGCTCTCTCTTCCCTCTCTTCCCAAACAACCAAATACCACATGTTGCCGTATCATTTTTTGATTGGTCGACATGGTACATTTTTCCACCAATAGGCAAGGAGTGTTTTTTTCTTTTTTCACTCACAAGCAAAGCGTGTTTGCTAGCGCTCTCCATAAAAAACGCAGTTTTTACCGTTTCTTCCCGGAGTAAACGCCACTGTTTTATTCAGCTAGTTATGTATCGGGCTAATGTTTAAAGCTTTCACTTGAGTAAATTAACTCATATTACTGCTAAGTAATATTAGCTAAGTTCACAGCATATTCCGTCATAGCGCTGCCATACTGCATCACACTCAGTGCATTTCACTCATTTCTCCAGCGAGTTTGATAGCTAGCAAAATAATAATCATAATTTTTTTTTTAAAAATAGCATGTGTAACGTGCGCGTACTGGAAAATTATTTACTAGGACTCACCTATCATGCGACCGGAGAGCGCAAACTCCGCCATTGTTGTTTTCCATCATTAAAAACATTAAAAGCATTAAAACAGCAACCTACAGGTATGTTAGCTCACTCATCCCCGACTGTCCGAGGGAGGGGCGGGCTCACATATTGAAACAGACGCAAGGCAGCCCAGGCGGGGAAATTTTGCTTTTGCTTTTTGCAACTCATTTTATTTCTCTATCTGATAAGAAAACAATTCAATCAGATAGCTATTTATTGTGAATGAAATACAGTTACATTTTCAAGCACTTTTAAGCACCACATCAAGCACTTTCCAGGATTTCAAGCACCCGTACGAACCCTGTTAATTTCTCTTTGATATTTGGGCATATTGGGGCCCAATGAATGTAAAAACAAAGAATTTCCAGATTTTTTTTTTTTTTACCTTATTTTTGTTTTTAAGAAAAATGAGAGCCACAAATGAGGATATTCATTTAAAATTTTGATAGAACAGTAGCAGTATAATGTCCTTGTAAGTGGATATCAAGCCCATGTAGAGCAAAATTGAGTATTTTGGTCAAAATAACCAAAAATGTGATGTCTACATATGTGGACGGCAGGTCCTAGGAGGTTAAAAAAATAAAAATAAAAAAACCCCTCTTTGAGTGTTATAAATAATCTACATAATTTATAGCAAATGGATGGTTCAAAACCTGGTTCAGGAATCTAATATAACCACTCCAAGTGTTACCTGTGTGCCGCCTGTGTTGGCTGCTGTCGAGGGAACGTTAGGAGCTTTGGTGACGATCTCCTGAAGACTGAAACTTAGGCCTTGTAGAAGACTGCTGGCGGAAGGTGCTGCACACACACAGATCAATCATTGATTGGGTGAAATCAATCCCAACAAAACAACACAGAAATTATTAAAGGAAAAAAAAATATCCCAAGGCCTAAACTAATAGAGAACACACACACACACACACACACACACACACTGCATGATAGCCAGAGCAAGGTTTGGGTCAGTAACTGACAGCAATGGCGCAAGAGGTGATCAATGATGATGTTTGCTAAAACATGTTGTCCAAATTCTCAGCTCAGCGATCAAACTGGATCCCACACAATAAAACCAAGCAGAACTGCACTTGTGTTTCGACCCCACTATGCTGAGATCAGCTGCACAATTAAGAGTGCAAACAAGCGTGCAAGGCAGGACAAGACGAAGATACCTTGGGCAGTGGCTGGAGCTTGCGCCTGGGCTGGTGTGGAAGGCCCCGACACCATGCAAGGCTGCACGCTGCTGAATGAGCTGGAGCCTGGGGACAGGGCACCAGACACCTCTGAGAGACTACCAGACCTGCAGTGACACACATAACCACCAGTCTACTCAGGAGCTACCCCAGCAAGTGCTGCTTTGGCCATCACTCAGCTCCCAAACTCCAAGTACACAACTTATCAATCCCTCTGCACCAGACACCCCAACAGGGTGGGAGTGGACGTGGGTGTAGGGATGGTTAGGGTTTCATGTGCTCCAACCTCAATGTGTCAGAGTGTGTGTGTGTGTTACGGTGCTGGCTTGCTTACCGTTGGCCTGTAAGAAGTCCAGAGAGCTCCTTGGCACCAGCCACAGTCTGTCCCACTGTCACAGTTAAGGGCTTTCCTGAGACACCCACTGCCAGAAAAGGGGGAAAAAAAGGAACATATGAGGGACAGTCAGTTAACACATCGCTTTGGTTAGAAAAAAAAACAAAAAAACAAAACAACATAAATTATGATCATTTCTAGAAAAAGGGTGAATCTCAAAACAACTACCTGGTCATTAATGACAGGCAGAATGTTTGTCTTTTCAAAATAAAAGGCTTAGCAAAGCCCTTGTTTAACTTTAATATTGCATAATCAACAAAAAACACATTTTTCATCTGCACAGTCAAATGAACTCAACCTGCTCAAAGCATCCGTCTGCCCACAAGTGATTTTAATCGATGCGTGAAAGAATGAACTGTATCTGTTTATTCTGACCAAAACAAACAAAAAAGTCCAGACAAGTTCTCTCTGTGTCTAAAGAGTCAAGTTTGTATGAAGCTATGTATGACATGAGAGGCAAATTACCCAACACCTTCTAGTGGGTGACTGCAGGAATGTATCGCTGATTGGCTGAATCAGTCACAGGATGTTTTTTTTGTGTGTGTGTTTTTTTTTTGTTTTTGTTTTTTTTTTAAAAAGGCTGTTTATTGGAATTTTATTCCACAAACTAAGTGGTCTGCCTCACTGAGAACTCAACTATGTAAATAATTAACCCATCTAGTGCAATTCAAAGCAGTTGGCATTGTTTTTTGGCCATTTTGGAAATGTCCATGTTGCACTGATTTAAGCAGCAGATAAATAATTAATTTAGGGGAAAATAACTGTTTTTTACCATCAATTGAAATTTCACTTAAATTTTTTTTTAACAAATTAACAAAAACTATGTTTTATAACTACAGACTACTCTGGGCTATAAACTATCAGAACCTTTTCTGTAATTTTACACAGTTATTGCACAGAAAAACTGAGATACACAGTTGAACCTATACTTTTATCCTATATTAAGACATCTCAGAAATTAAATATGTAGCTAATCTTCTTTAAACTGACAGTAAGACTTTTTACTGGTCAAGCCCACTTCAGATCAAAGCAACTTGGTACAAAGTGAACTTGACCTCCCTGACCTAGACCAGAGGTTTTATATGCAGTTGTGGTCATTTAACAGTGAACGCTATTGCCAGCTGTTTGTTTACTTAGATGCTGCCAGTGGAGTCGTCCTTCGTCTGGTTGCTACATTTAGGCCTTCCTACTTGCTGGTTTCATCCGGTTTAAACTGCAATTATCCAAAGTTGGTCTATTGGACTGTGGATTTTTTTCCCCTGACAGTGAGTTCTTTCATGACTGCATATGCTAAAAGTGTTGTGTGGAGAGCAGGGAAGTGCACGGGCTGCCCTACGGGTGACGTTCAGAAGTCAACCCTTGTGGTTGTTTAGTCTGTCGAGACATAACGCTGAGCAAGTGTCAGCTTGTTGTGTGTGAATCAGTTTAGTTTATCATCATCTTTAATATCAAGAATAACAGAATTTCATGAGTATCACCACCAACTTACAAAATTTCTGGTTACCAATACTCCTAAATGAAACCACTGTTAAAGGATGCCAGGTTTTGTACCTTCATGTGCAGCAGGACTGAGGCTGCCCCCTGCTGAATCGCTTTGGGAAACAATAGTAACCTTGATCTTTGCTCTCTTGGAGGCTTTGCTTGGAGTGGGACTAGGTGTCTGCCTCCTCTTGCCATGGGACCGCAGTTCATCTCTGTCCAGGCCCTCCATCTGATCAGAGGTCACCGGCACTGCACGGCATAGACAAACACACAGACGAACACACAAACATTCAGTGAAGTACTGAAGTGACACGAACTGTGGTATTTTACCCTTAACTAACCCCAAGCTTTGAAGTTTATAAAGCTTTTGAGAGCAAATATTAAGTTTTAATGCAGTAAAGTAGTCACATTAGTCTAAAATTAAAGCAGCGGAAACAAAGGAGGAAGAGTGAAAGGGAAAGAGGAAAGAACAAAGGAAAGAAGAGGGATAGACACTTACCAAAAATACAAGGAGGAGTGCCAGGAGGAAGATTTTTCCTCACAAGCATGTTTTGTTTCATAAAAGCAGCAAACTGAGCTGGAATGAATTGGAAAAAAGAGCCGGAAAGGAAAGTTGGAGGAAGAGAAGAGACAAGAGGATGAGAGGAAAGTATTTCAGTCACGTTCCATCTTCCCCCATCAGATGTCGTGACTTGATAATCTCTTCAAAATTTTTGTTTTCTACAATCATTTTCACATCTCGCATTCTACCCTGTCTGGTTACCTTGTAACGCCTTTGCAAAAATTCCACTGGAGTTAAGATCAATGGCTCGTTTTAACAAGTTCAAATAAACAAGTGGGGTGAACGGGACAACTGTGTACACACAGGTACCAAGGATCACGGTGCACAAGTGTATTTACAGAGCCCTTTTCAATGAATTCAGAGTTGAGTGAGTTGGTGCACTGACCTTGAGCCTGCTTGTGACTGAGCACTGTGCCGGAGCGCTGCATGTGTGTCTTGAGCAACTGTGTAGCAGTGATAAGGCTGGACTTCTGTGCCGGAGAAAGACCAGATGTCTTGGGTTTGGGACTGGATGTGGGACTGCTGCAGACACTAGACAGATCCTGAGGATCGAGCGAACATGAGCACCTGGTGACTCATATGCAGACAGTGTAGCTTCTTACAATCATAAGACACGATGCTATGACTGTAATTGCACCATACAAGGTCTTATTATTAAAACTCAACAGCTACTGTTGAATGATAACAGTTATGATACACACCACTGTATAATTTACCATCATTTCATAAAACAACATTTTTTTTTATTTCATAACATTACACAAGACTTCTCACCTCTGATCCTGACGGCGAGATCGGAACTCTGAGTGCAGGGGAGGATGGTCGTCCTCTCTCCATGTCAAAGGGAAGCTCCCGTCGAGGCCTTTTCTTCTTTTCTGTGTCCATGTCTCTCATCTCACCTGAGCCATGACCGTGGCCCTCTGCCCGTGTAAGCACACCTGACAGGAAGTCAGCGATCTCATCCTAAAGACCAGTGAGAGAAGAACAAAATATTCAAAATATACTCTGCAGCACATGAAAAATGCTTTCTAGCTATGAGGGCCCACCTGAATGCAGCGGTCCACCATGGTCTGCGTCAGTCCTTCTGATTTCATCTTTGCTGAATTGATTCTGTGGAGTGGTTTAGAGTCAGAAGTGGAAACATTAAGTGTCATACTTGACCATGTAGCCAGTCAATTGTTCAAACTATTAAAATGCCTTTTTTCATCACATACACGTGGTCTCAGAACATTTCATCAAGAAGTTCACTGTCATATACGCTGCAAACAAAGTAGTTACACTTGAGCAACGAAATGCCATCAAAAAACAGTATTTTTGCCCAGCAAACTGTAATCTTATTTATGTGCCATCTCTTGAGTTAAGTGCCTTCTTATTTTTGAACAATTCATAGATATTTTGGAAAGTGGTCAGGTACAAGCATCGTCTGAAAATTTCGGTCAATTTGTTCTGAAAAAAAACAAACAAAAAAACTATGTGAGACCTTCAGAAAGCCTGGTGGTCATGAGCAATCGTTCTCTTTAAAAGCAAAATATATAGAAAAGAAGGACTTTTTCAAAAAACTGTACATTAAGCTTTTGGCTAAATCTTAGCATAGTATGGACTACACAAAATAGTAATATATGTTTGTACAATAAACTCCAGCACAGACAGCAGAGGCAGAAGCAGCATCCCAGTAAACAACCAGAAAACATGGCGGAGACGCACTGCATCGTATCTCGTCCCCACGATAAGTTTGATACAGGCATTTACTTGCTGTGAAGCCAATATCTTCCAAGCTTCACTGACATAACGAGGAATCTACTTGTATTTGACACTCGTTGAGCATCATCTCTGGACCCTGCTAAAATATTATGTTTTTCAGATCTTTAAGGCTGTGACTGACCTCAGATTGTCATCCGCGCCTCCAACCACCACCATGCTGTTGTCTGCCCTGAGCTTCTCTCTGAACTCCTCCATTCCTTCTGTGCTACACTGGAGCGCGTTCTGGCCGACCACAAACAACACTGGTGTCTTCATGTCCAGCAGCGGGTCATCCACATCCTGTAAACCAGCAATATGTGAAAAACTGGCACAAGCAAAGTTTTGTTTTTCTGTTACATTAAAAAAAAAAAAAAAAAAAAAAAAGTATTTTTTTCTAACAGTTCAGTAAAACATCAAAGATAAAAACCAATGCTGAAGCTAGATAATGCTTTGGGTCATACCCCACGTGGCCCATTGACTGTTAGCAGGGGGAAGCCAAGACAGACCACAGCCGTCAAATACTCCATCAGGGACACCTGAAGTCAAAGTTTATTATTAAAATGTATTCTATTGCACACCTTTGACAATAGTGCACTTTTATTAGTTCATCACATTAAATCACTATGATAAATAGATGGTAAAAAGTCTTACGTGGCAAGCCATAAGAGCCCCAGCGTTCCAGCCGACCAGGATAATGGGTTTGTGAGGAAAGTGACTGTGAACCTGGTGGTTACATTTATAAAAACATGCAATCAGTGCAGGTACAGACACACACACACACACAAAAATAAATAACCATTATATAGCACTTCTAGTTTGGCCAGTGATCCGAGTAGTTATCTAATAAATACAATTAGCAATGTGCATATTTAAAAATCTGCCACATTCACCTAAATGAATTTAACAAAATAAGATCACAATCACATTGCAGCTATAGTCACTAATGCATCAAATAAAAACCAACATCCTACCTCCATGACCTTGGCCCTGACAGTACCCAACATGTGCTCTAGGCACTGGGTGATGCCAATATTGGCCCCGCTGTTCACATGAGTGTGTATTGGGATGACCTAACACAAAAACAGCTGTTTTAGGCACTTTTCTGTGACAAAAGAGGGAAGAAAAATATTTCTGTAAACACAAAGATTTGATCTGATGGGACATCTGACCTTTCCAAAAAAGGAGAGCTGTGACTGCCAGAATCTCATTCGCCGTGAAGTGGAGAGGGCGGGATTGGTTGGGCTTGATGGTGCAATAAGGATGAGTGGGGATCCTGGAAGCTTGCTCTGCAAGGAGGAGAGGGAAAAAAAAAAAAAAAAAAAAAGATTCAGGGGTCACATGTGCAAAAAGTTAAATGAAAAGGTTTTCTGTTGAAACCTGAAAGCGACTGATTTAATTTTACCGGCTTGTTTTGAGACAGAACTCCAACAGCTGGGTCCCACGGCCTTTTCAGTAGCAGTGACAGCGCCTCTGCGCTTGGAGCGCCGGTCTTTGCCGATGACAGCAACATTCTGTCGATCAGCGAGGGCAACTAAGCAGACAGAGGAACGTAACGATGAATCAACAGTCTCATTAATTAATGGCGACCTGTGTCGAGCTTAAAGTTAAGAGTTTTCTGTGTCATGAATGTGGCTCTCTGTTAACCGAAATCACCATAGTAACTTATGCTGAACACATAAATGGAGCAGGTTATACGCCAAGTTTCGGTTGAAAAAATGAAAATAAATAAACCAAAAACCAAGAACAGGTATAAGAATTAACACCAGCAATAGCTCTTCATTCAATAAAATTAATTTCACTTCGATCTGGCTGAAAACGAAAGCAATTTCCAAGCTTCCTTTATTAGTCTGTGGGACGGTAACACTTAATGTTTAAATGGATCCAGTTTAAAGTTTCAGTGCTCCAATGTGCAGCCGTCACCGCAGGGGAAAAACGAAAAAAAACACTCAGCAGCACTGAGAGCGCACTGAGAGATAAAACAATTACCTTGAATTAAAATGTTTATTCTACTGCTCTGAGCACTAAATCACCGAATTAACAATTTTCTGCAGCATTAATCTTTTGTCTTATTTGCAATAGTGTAGCACTGAACTTTTTAATGTTCTCTATAGATTTTTAAATCACCATTTTATCATCATTATCACCTGAGAACATCTCAGAAGCAGGCTGCAATCATAGAAATTTTGCGCGAAAGAAGAGTAACATGATGCGTGAAACACCCCTTTTTATGTGAGCACGTGCAGATCCTGAAGCAGGAAACCTGGCTGATACCCATCGAGCTAGCTAAGGCAAAGAAAGCCTGGCTGGGTTGGTAGCCTATCCCTCTGGCACATACCTGACAGAAAAATGTACATCAGCTCATACTCATTATTCAATTATGTACCTTGCTTTTGAGAGTCTGCAGCACATCCAGGTACGCGGCAAGCATGGCTAGGCTTAAAGACTCAATTAGAGTGGTGTGTAACCACTGTGTCAGTTTGGTGTCCCAGTTCACGCTGGCCAGCGCATGCCGCACCTTCCTCGCACACTTGTCCACAGCTATCCTTCGCAAAATTGGCTCATTGGAAGTCTATGAGAAAAAAGATCACAGAACAATTCAGTCATTTTTACGTCTGAAATATAACAGAACCAGGAATCCCCACAATCACTCAGATGGCGAGTTGGCATGGTAACCCCTAAAATTAGTTAGTTGGTAAAAAACTTTTGTAAATTTCTCCTCTCATGCTTTCAATTGCTTCTGTGTGAACAGATTATCCATCAGTACACAGGGCTCTAGACTAACTTTTTGACATGGGCGCACCGGTACGCCTAACTTTAAAAATTTAGGCGTACGGGCACAAAAGTTAGGCGCACTCAAATTTTTCAACCGCATCGCTTAACACCGCAGTTTTACATGTGCACTTTCTTTTGGGAGTCCATACAGACAATATTCATTTCTAAATTATTAACTAACAAACTTGTGCTTAAATTGCTTTGTCAATATTGTAGAAAATGTTAAAGTTAATCATCATCTTGGCTCCTCTGACGACCTGTTTGCTGCTGCCTGCTACTGAAAGGCAGTGGGGAGAGGGGACACTTGGGCAGTGCATTTATTGCAGCATATAATGTGTTTTCTGGATACACTGCTGTTTTTTCAGCATTCAAAGATTGATGGCACCGTGTCAGAGCTGGCTATGAATTTCAGACGGAGCAGTCCTTAACTTAACACAAAAGTTATCAATAGTTCTTTTCATCTCCTCTTATTACCCACAGCTACATCCACTTCTGTCAGGCCTAGGCTGCTCACTAGGGCTGGGTATCATCACTGATTTCTATAATCCATTCGATTCCGGTTCTCAAAGTCCTGATTCGATTCAATTTAGCCTCAGACAGTCAGAAATATTATAATTCTGATCATTTATCAGCACTGATACACATGAGACTTCATCAGAATTGTGAACATCACAGCAGATGCCTTTGTGTCAAAGTAACTGAGAATAAAACACAGAAAAACATGAAGGAGATTTTCCTGGTCTGGCGTTTTATAGCAGATAACCTTAAAATATTCTGCAATATTCTGCAATTTTGCATAATTTTAAGAAGTTTAAATTTCTTCAGTATTGAACAGCAGAAATTAGGCTTTCTTGTCCGAGGTCATTTAAGTGAAAAAAGAAAAAGAAAAGAAAAAGACAGCGGCCGACAGCGCTGTAAACAACGGTAGACTGGTGGGTAATAAGCGAATGAATAATGCAGAAAACAGAGATTTGAGCCGGCAACTGTTGTTGAAGTACAGAGAGAGAGAGAGGGAGCTGTGCATGAAGTGGGATCTTTATCGTGGTGGAAGCAAAACAGCAAAAGTCAGAGGGAATTCATGACGACATTGATCAAATGTGAAGCGTAGTTTGCTGCTTCTTTTGCTGCTGGCTTGGCGAATTTTGGTTGGAGAGACAAAACCTGCAGCTCAGAATCAGCGCAAAAAAGACGGAAACACAGCGCGGATCCGACGCATCAGAATCGCTAAGCTCCGACAGTGTGTCCGTGTTCGGGCCGTGGGGTGAGAAAGCCGAGAAAGACAAAGCTGATTCTGATGCGTCGGGTCTGCTCTGTGTTTACGTCTTTGTGTGGAATCCGTTAATGAATTGATATGGCTTTATTCAAGCTACTCACCTCTCTCTTCCACCTGCACTTTCAACTGGACCACGGCCAATCAGAGAGGTCCCGCCCCTGACTATCTCTGATTGGTTTAGTCCACGATAGGGGCATAAAGTGTGTCTGTTGTTGACCACACGGAGAGTTGCAGAGATTTTTTTTTTTTTGTTACCCGAAAATATTTGGTCGCACCGGTGTGACCAAATTTTTTGGTCGCATTTGCGACCAAATTGGTCGCACTCTAGAGCCCTGGTACATCACCCAGTAGCTTTCTTCATTTTTGTTTATTAAATGTATCAACCAAAGTGCAGGGTATGCAAAGGAGCAGGGTATGCAATTCTCTGGGCAGATCTAGTGACTCAAAACCTGCATCACACACAGGCAAAACATGACCCAAGGGCCAGAGCCAGGCTGCACAACACTTTTAGACACTTGAAGCCCTCAAAGAAAAACTAAAATGAACCCCAAAAATAAGAATGAAAGGGGGGGATTGTGTTAACTAATCTTGGGGAGAATAACTGCAGCAAGTCTGTTCTGCAAGTCAAACAGGGGGTGCTTCACTACAAACTAACTTTTTGTGATGAACTACAATGCATTACAGATCTCAGCAGATGGATAAACATGCAACTCCCCTTGGGCTTGAATGCATCTTTTGCAAATCTCAAACAGCAGTAACTTATCCTCATAACTTAGCTGCAGCCACATATGTAAAACCGAACAGACAATTAAATCAGACATTCATATACAAGTGTGTTTGTTTATGGGTTTCACAAACAGAACAGATTCTGCATTTAAAAATGTTCTTAATTTACTGATGCAGGCACATATTCTATTATTGCATCAGCTGAGTATATCTATATTTAGATATTAGGCAACAGCATATTGTCACAAAGTGGCAATATTATTTATAATATATCATTTCAACTGTTAAATCTTTTCTCACAGTCAAACAAAGAAGATGTGAATCACTTTTGAGAATATCTGATTTAAAAAACAACAACAAAACCCCCCAAAACAAACAACAACAACAACAACGGAACAAAAACTTACATTTTCATTGGCCAGACGGGCTAGTCTTTCCGCTTGCAGAGCTTTAATGACCTTGTTGAACAATTTGTTCTGGGCCACTGTCCATCCAGTCCTGAAGCAGAATTATTTCAAAGTGATTTACTGTAAGTGAATCACTTTGCATGATGCACATGTGGAGCATTGAGGCGTTTGCTTACTTGTTTACATGTTCCTCCCAGTCATCAGGGGGCGGGGGACTCTCAGCAACTGTACGAGCAAACAGGACATGCCGCTCGCACTCCTTCATCACACTAAGGGCTTTGTGGTTATCATATAGAGGAACGGGTGTTGGAGTTACAGTTTCCACATCTATTACAGAATCTGAATCTCTGCAGAAAAAGAAAAAAATACCACATCACTGCAAGTGATTAAAAATGCTCATCAGATGACTAATTTTACCACGGCTAAAGAGAAGTAGCCTAATAGGAGCATTTTTAACTCACAAAACGGGTTCAGGTTGGCGACGTGGGGTAACAAACAGCGTCCTCGTGGGTCGAGCACTGCTGGCATCTGGGTGGGCATTCCATGGTTTGGCATAGCTGTGGTCCAGAAATACTAAATCTAACTCTCTTTCATGGGCTGAGAGCTGGAACAACAAGGATGTGCCCATCTTTCGAGCTGAGGTCTGGAAGTCTTTATCTCCACCACGATGCATCCTCTTCCTGGGCCCCAAAGGGCCCCGGGAAGACCTCAACAACTGGTGCTGATTCAGGACAAACTTGGGGAAGAAGGGAAGAATTGTTTTTGTATTTTATGTAAGACAATCCAAGAATATTATCACATTTGTCTGCCAAAAAATGACTTGATCATAAAGTGGTTCTGCTAATTTTACAGAAATACTGTTAAACATAGAAAACACAGACACACGCCCAAGCACATATATGTGGGGAAAAACTGTGTGTGTGTGAAAAGATCTGTATCAATTTTAATATTGAAACTCTTACATCATAAAACCATAAAGTTTGTGGTAGGAAAATAGCCCCAAACAAAGCCTTTAACACCCTTTAAGTGTTGACATATCAGAAAGACAACAGAATAATTGAACTACAGTCAGCTCTGTGGAAGCGAGCACATTCAAGGGTCTGCACTTACACAACTTCTAGTTTTCATGCATACTGACAACGGGTTGAGCTCCAAATATAACTTATTTATAAGTTATTGATTAAAAACAACAACAAGAACAACAACAGCCTAAAAACCCCCAGAAAGCAACAATAAAATCACTAACAAAACAGCACAATGAGCAATAGCGAAACAGGTTCAGCCCTGGTACAGACTGACGCTTAACACGTTTATACTCTGTAAGCACCACCCATTAGCTTCTACCATGTACTAGATATTATTTTGCCATTATAAACAACATATTGAGTCGCGTGTGGCAACTAACCGAACGTCCCACTTAATACGTGGGTTAAGTATAATAGGTTCAATATTTATCACAAATACCTTCGCAAATTCACCCGCGACTGAAAGCTGCGTAATGACCTAGCATGCTAGCATAATCATAGCGAGCTAAAAGCTAAGCAAATGGTGTTCCGCTCTTTACCTCTTACTTTGATCACTCCATGTTGGCCGCGACGGCTTCAGCTCCTGCTTCGAGCAAAGCAAATATAAGAACGGCGTATTTACCGGGCAATGGAAGAGGTTATATGAAACATAAACATTTAGCTCGTAAAAGCCACTTCCTTTTGTTCGCTTCGTTGCCTTGTTAGGCTCCGCGCCCTCCCTTTCTAGGCCCTAAATTCAAGCGGCTCAGTCAGGCCTGCTGTTTCTACCAAACTGGCAACCCTGATCGTGGCGCGTCAGAGAGAGAATGACGCAAAATATGGACTGGATTGATAAAAGTCTGGATTATTATCGGTCCCCCCAGAAATAAAATACATGATTTAATGACATGAAATGTGCGTAACTGTAACTTGTTAAAAATGAATCGTACCATTTCCAAGAGAATTATATGTACAGTATATTCTATGACTTTTTTTTTCGTAGGTAATGTCATTCTTCAAAGGTTGATTCTGTTCATCTGGACATAACGTATTCAGTGGGAGCAAAGTTTCGTCACTCATCCAAGTGACTTCTTCAGTCTCAGCTGACTGCAGGTTTCCCCAGTCTTATAAACAGTACATTTGCATATTGACTGAAACTAACACTGAATGAACAATGGGCTGGGAGGTCAGTTCCTTCATCATGATTATGCACATTCTCATGACCATTGATCAACAACCACTGATCAATGGGCATGAGTACTATTCACAGAGAGTTGGGGAATGGCTGCAATCACAGCACTGTAAGATGGCGAAAGATGTCCCCGTAGGCCCCCTCCTCGATTCAGAGATGGTCTTTCCCTTTTCACTCCGCGCTCAAACCAGCGATCCTCCCTGTCCAGGATGTGTACATCCTCATCATTGAAAGAGGTAATGTAATGATGCGATTTGCTTTCAGGAATTTCCTTGCCACCCATCTGCACGCCCCCCTATCCCTTGCTAAATTCTTATTTTTTTTTAAACTGTAAATAACAAGAAAAATAAAATTAGTAACCGACTTTCACTTTCAGAACTCCAGATCAGTGAATGATGACAGTGACAGTAACACCGGATCCTGTTCCGTACAGCTTTTCATTAAACCAATAATAAAGCCACTGTTTCAGTGTAAAAACTACAATTAATTAAATACAAGAGAAATGAACCGGTTTCAGAGCGACAGGAGAAGGAAAAAATCTATAAATAACCGTAAGCTTTCAAATTGCACCCATTGTTGTTTTATAATGCTTTAATGCTCCTATTAATACTATTAACCCTGGGGCCACTTTGGACTTTACATATCTGCTCCAGACACATCCGCCACCAGACACAGCCTTGCAAGGCTGTCCTATGTTGGTAATAATTCTAATAAAAGTGAGCACAAAAGAGAGGAAGACACCCTGCAATGAGCTGAAACATTAACTTGTTATTTGCTGCTTAAAACAGATTATTATTATTATTATTTGGTTTTCATATGTACCTGTTTTCACTGATATTAACTTTAATAGAAGGAAATTAACTAGACAGGGCAGCACGGTGGCAAGGTGGTTAGCCTTGTTGTTGCCTCACAGCAAGAAGGTCCTGAGTTCAGTTCCACCATCAGGGGTCTTTCTATGTGGACTTTGCATGTTCTCCCCCGTGTTTGTGTGGGTTCTCCCATAGTCCAAAGACCTGCAGTTAGTGGGGATAGGTTAATTGGAAACTCTAAATTGTCCATAGGTGTGAATGTGAGTGCGAATGGTTGTCTGTGTCCCTGCGACAGACTAGCGACCTGGCTAAGGTGTACCCTGCCTTTTGCCCTAAGACAGCTGGGATAGTGTGACCCTGAAAAAGGATAAGTGGAAGTGAACAGATGGATATAATTCTTTTCTGTCTCTCTTTTTTTGTCATATCTTTCAAGGAACCTATTTTTGACAACAGCATAATAAAAATGAAAATTCTGTTTTTGGTGTGCCACTCCAATGTTTTTAGTGTCCCCTATATGGCCACCATGAAGCCAGTGTGAATGTGCATTAAACCTACATTCTTTTTAACAGCCAAAATGGAACAATAAGTTGCAAAAATACTAATAAGCCTATAGAAGTCTACAGAAAACGACCCTTGCTTTTTACCTCATTAAAAATTTTCTCAATAAAGATTATGGTCTCAGTCACTAATTTTGGGTAAGAAGTCTGTTTTATGAATTGTATTCAGTCTAAGTTACAGAAAGGAGGGTTTGAGGCATAGATTATACAATAAAGTCATAGATCATATCACTAATAAAGGTGTCTGTGAAGGTATTCTCAAGGGTTGGATAACTGTCAAAAACAAGAGGCTCCTGGTGATTTTTTTAAAAATTAGTTTGGGTTCAGTTTAAGATTTGGTAAAACCAACAAATCAGAAAGGAAGGAAATCAATGAGGAAAATATGTTTTGGTAGCAGACTGACTAGGGATGACAGTTTTCAATTAAAATCATGTGTAACATTTTACAAGACTGAAGTCGCATGTCGTTTAAATGTCTGTTCTTTTCTAACAATAACCTGTTATAGCTTGGCTGTATTTGGAGCTGAGAGTGTGCCGCAGTGACATGCCTTTATAAAAACTGCCACAGCAATATTTCTTTGTGTTGCAACTGTAATGTTCATAATTGCATTTTGATAATTTAATCTATCCTCCCGTCCAGGTGAAATCGCGTTTAAAATATAGAAAGCTAAAAAGTATTTCATAATATCAGTGTGCAGTGTCTAAAACCAATGGCTGACACCACTGTGTCCATCTACTTGCTCTCTGACCATCACAACCAGCTTTTTTACATAGTTTCTGTTGTAATTTAACTATTCTTCTAATAACGTTTTAATATTAAAAACTTCACCACACACACACACACACACACACACACACACACACACACACACACACACACACACACACACACACACACACACACACACACACACACACACACACACACACCAAAACTATGTCTGAGCCAAGTTATGAGAACTACTGCTCCAAGCGACTTCATCCCCTCGATGCTAGAATTTCTTTTGCATCCGTAAAACACCCACCAAGTGTGAAGCAGCTTAGTCTACTATTATCTGATTCCTGCACGATTTGAGTTGGCAAAGATACAGACACTCTTTTTTAAGTAGAAGTACAGATACATAATTAAAAAATGCTCTGGTAAGAGCTCAAATACTGATTCAACTTCTTACTCAAGTAAAACTGAAAAAGTACAGGCTCTGAAATCTCAAAATAATACATTAAAAGTAGCTCTTTGTTGGGCATTTCCATCTGTGCAAAGGACTTCATGCTATTCAATATAACACAATATTAGAATTGTATTAGAACTCTAGTTCAATTGAATTTCTAATTCTAATGCATTAAACCACCTTGAACACAAACAAAGAAAACTAAAAACTAAAAAAACCCCTCTATTTTATGCTGCCTAAATTGTAGAGGGTGACTTTGCCTCCGCACCTAAACAGAAAAGTGAGTATAGTCAGGGGTTAAAGTGGGATGCGGCAGATGGGGGTTTTAGTGACTATGCGTGGGGAAAAGAATCACAACTCGCAATAATTTCCATGAACTCTAGTAGATTTGCAGAGCTGAATTCAACAACATATTGCCAGTTTCCATGCCCTTTCATCTTTAAACCAGAAAAAAACCCATAACTTCACATCATATACAGATACATATACAGCAATAGAAAGTAGAGATATTTGTGTAAAAATGTAGGGAGTAAAAGTGAAAAGTTTTCAGAATAAATAATAATACTATTAATACTCAGAAATATTAACTAATAAATACTCTAGTAAAGCAAAGGTACTTGAAAATTCTCCCAAAGTATAGTAATGATGTGTTTTTCCTTTAATAATTCCCACGTCTGTTATTTGGTGAGTGACAGATTGCGAGATCTCTGGCTCAGACTTTCAAGCTGCCTGTGGAACTGAAGGTTGAGGTGCCTGAGCTGAAAAAGTGACTGAGAGTCGGTGAATGAGTGAGTGAAGGAGAAACCCAGACAGATGATAGTGGTCAACGCTAGATGAGAAGAACCATGACCAACATTTTTTTATTTAGCTCTGTTAACATTCAATGCAACTCACCAAACATGCATCATATGAATTCTTGTTCAAGAATCTAAAACGATTAACAGGCATTTTGAATATGTTTTCTTCCTCAAAAATGGCACGAAAGCGATATGAAAGGCATCATTTATATGAAACGCCCATCTTCAGACTTTCAGAACACCATAAAAAAATGAATCACTTCAATACTGCACTAAAAACTGGACACCGTATTGTTGGGTCATCTTTCTTGTGCACTACATATTCACATGCCTCTGGGTCAAACACTGACACACAGTCATCAGGGAACCATTGTGGGGTGGCACACCTGTGATAATGCAAAAGACACACAGTTAACAGTGCATCATGTAAAGTCAAATATAACTGATTTTTCCATCTATTTAAATATCAGTAATTTAATGTAAACACTAATGCACGGCAACATCTGGTGCAAGTACAGTCCCAACAATTAGCTCTCCATCGAGATCCCACTGCATGCCAATTGTTATTGTCATCCTTACGATGGGTTGATAGATAGATAGATATTATTCTGGCACAGTTCCTATTGAACTAAAAAATGTGAGTGTATGTTTATCTCTGTGTGTTATTTCAGTTTTTTTCTTACCAGGTTATAATTTTTTGTTGATGCACTCACTATTTGTCAGTGACAGCAGAGTGCACAGCAGCAGAGCCAGAGCCAAGTATTTCTTCAGAGGAAAACAAACATTGCAGTTTGATTAGGCACCATCTAAGTAATTACTTCTGTACATTTAATTACCAGTAAACATTAAGTCTTATAAAATTGCTGCTTATTTCCATAATTTATATCATTTTAGCCTGTCAGAAATGTACAAAACAACTGTTTTGTACATTTCTGACAATATTCAGATCTTCTTTATTTCTTTTAAATCGGAGAAATAACTTGATATGCCAAGTTTAAACAAACACAGTTTGCATGCAAGCTTACTGGAATTTACAGGCAGTAGGATAGACCACCCCTCCCTTCTGTTTAATTTCAAAGGTCAGGCAGCATTTTTTGGAAAATGATTTAGTTCTTGCTTCAAGGTAAATAGATATTCAGTTCCGATATCACATGATGAGTTGTCACTGCTTTACTATTACAGGTATGTTTTGTTTCCAATGAGGGACTATCAAAATAAGACAGGAAGTAATTAAAACATGAAAACACTGAACACTTAGACAGAGAGCTTAATATGTGTGTGACTAAACTAACTGGGACTGAAGATAAACACTGAAAACAAATAAATCAGAGCTTCATGAGACATCTCAAAGCTGAAGGGATGGTGTGTTTGGTGACAGAGTGAGAGATCTCTGTCTTGGACTTTTGAGCTGGGAGTGGAAGTGGAAGTTGGGATGGCTGAGTCAAAAAAAGTGTCAGAGAGTTGTTGAAGAAGTGGGTATAAGAGAAACTCAGACAGGCGATAGCAGTCATGACTAAATAAAAAGAATCACCACCAACATTTTTCTTTTAATTAATTTATTTAGTTGTTTTTGCATTCAGTGGTACTCACCAAAGACATATTTATGGATTTTTATTTAAGAGTCTAAATATTGATTGAATCACTTTCCCACTGCAGCAAAAATTGGGCACAGTTCTGTTGGGTCATCTCTCTTGTGCACTATATATTCACATCTCTTTGAGTCAAACACTGACACACAGTCGTCGGGGAACTGTCGTGGGGTGGTATACCTGTGACAATAAAGTTAACACAGTTAACAGTGTATTATGTAACGTCGAGGTAACTAATTTTTTCCTCTAATTAAATAACAGTAATAAATGTACTCACCCAGCACAGCAACTTCTGCAAGTACAGTCCCAGCATTTACTGTTTCTCCATGTAGATCCCACTGCATGCCATGTCCCATCCACATCATCCTTACAATGGGTCATGCCTGTGAGTGAAAAAAAGATCATGAGCATTTTTCAACATTTATGTGTGTGCACAAAGAATGTACTTTATGTCTTTCAGTATGTATTATTCCTTTTTTCTCACCAGGTGTCTGAGGCTTAACAAAGCACTGACTATTTGTCAGTGACAGTAGAGCACACAGCAGCAGAGCCAGAGCCAAGTATTTCTTTGGGGGAAAAATAAATTGCAGTTTGATTAGGCACCATCAAAGTACTTACTTATGTATATTTATTTACCAGTAAACATCACATTTTATAATAATGTTGTCATTACTTTAGCCTGTCAAAATCAGCCATTAACTGAATTTCTTCTGAATTTGCAAAAATAAAACTCACCATTGTGGAAGTCAGATTTTTTAGACCTGAAGAGTTTTGAAGAGTGAATATTGTGTTTCTAATGCAGGGCGCTTTCCTTTTAAAAACTGCATGTACAATGACCTTTGGAAGTAAACAGCTGGTGGTTTTGCCATATAAATGTGATGTAATGACAGCCTCAACTCAAATGTCAATATTCTCTAATGATAAGTGGCTGTAAGCTGGTTGTATTTAGAGATAAAAGGAAGTCATATCTGTTGCAGTGGAATAACGAGATGCCACAGCAGCCTGCGACTGAATGTGGTAGTATAGCAAAATACAACGCAAAGAAAACAATTGAGATTCAGGGGGGAAAAGTGTAATTCATGTTCTGTGCAGCAAAGGTTTTTATCTAGGCTACAATGGATATAGTTTGTCAATATTTCTAATCAAATGAAAAAAAATGTTAAATGAGCTGAAATACACCAAATCATTATCCTGAAAGCCAAAGTGCAGAACTGTTGAAAGCTGAAATCCCAGAAGAAGAAGTTTTAAAGTTGGAAATAGCTGAATAATTTTTAATCCTACAACTGTTTATAACTTGCATAGTTCACATTTCTGTATAACTGTATATCTCATATTTCTGTATAGTTTTTTTTATTTCATATTCTGTATTGTTTTTTTCATATTTATATCCTGTTCATAGCCTGTACATAGCTTGTACTCACTACAGCCTGTACATACTTATAGTTATAGCATATTCATAACATACTTCATACCGTGTACATTATAACATACCCATTTCTGTAATATACTTACATATCTATATTATTGCTAATATATATTGTAATATATCTATATCATGGCTAAAGCACTTCTGGATGGATGCAAACTGCATTTCGTTGCCCTGTACCTGTGACATGTGCAATGACAATAAAGTTGAATTCTATTCTATTCTAACATCTTTAAATGTACATAAGAAAAAGCTGATTAATGACACTTGAAGAGTGGAATTATGGATTTCAAATGTCTAAACTCAAGAATCTCAAGTGAAGTTAAAGCTAACTGTTACCATCAATGTTGGTCCTTTGGTGCATTTTTAATGGCTTGCAATGTGACACAGGCATCCAAAAAGTTGTGATTCAGTTGGGGGTAAGTAAAATTTAGTAGTGTAGGTAACATCTGTGCATCTGAGCCCACAAGGGGTCAGCATTCAGCAACAAGGATAACAGTCTTCATGTCTTCATGCATAAGCCATTAGGAACATCTAATCTACTGTCACGGTAACTATCTCTTCAAGTTTGATGAATGAACTTTGTTTATGGAAATTAGAAATTGGTCTAGATGGTCTTCACAGTTATGCAGATGTCACCTAAATGTGTTGCTAGTTTTACTTCTTCTCCTTTCTTTCTTGTTGTTCACATAGCATGATCACATGTGACTGTAACTTTCTCTTTGCATCATGAAACCAAGATAAATTCTTTGCATGTGTCTTCAGCATTATTGGGTTTCTGCAGCTCCTGGTTTTCGTGTGTAATACGTTCCAGCACACAAGGAATTACACACTAGGAATTGATTCCACAATATTTGTGGTCCCTTTATAGAGGGTGAATTATATAAAGGCAGTCACTGATCACCACTAGATGGTGTGATAGGGCAGCAGACTCCAGTATTTGCTCTGTATTGTGTTCTTCACATCATATTCTGGAAAGGAAGAGAGAGGGAGAGAGAGAGAGAGAGAGAGAGAGAGAGAGAGATGAAAAGAGTTAGACTTCTAGGGTTTGTGGATCTTTCTGCTGGATGGCCTTGCCCTTTACAAAAACAGCAAATATCAGTGGGAGGGTGCATGGGGCTCTTCTCATCTCTACATAATACTGTGTTGAAACCACTGATGAGAGGGTCCCAACAACAGTGAGCTCCACAGCACTCGTGCTTTGTCTCTCTCCTCCTCTTCACCCTCTGAGTTAAGCTCGTTGCTCTCCATTGGATCATTGCTTTTTATGCTTCAAGGATCTGTGCAGGACCGAAAGAAGTTTCTGCAGGGAGGATTAAAACTTTGAAAACAACTGATGCTGGTTTCCTTCATCATCTGATCTTTATGAGACTTTTGTTTTTGTTTTTTTCTGGAATAATGCCTTTGTGCTGGAAGAGAAGCTCCTGGTTGCCAGTGGTGTTTGGGACTGCGCTGGTCGTTCTTACTGCTGGTAATGCTGGACCGAATCAGGACAGGAGGCAGCCTCAGTCATCCTCGTGCTTTGGAGGCTTTGATCTCTACTTTGTTTTGGATAAGTGAGTGAACTGACTTACAATACCTGATTTTCTATTGATAACTGAAAGCAGTTCATGATTTAAAAAAAAAATCGAGGAAGAAGCTTTTGTTGTCGAAACAATTTGGTGTCTGGCTTTGTTTCTACCTCCAGTAAGGATTCTTTCCATCCTGAAAACTTGAGAAAGTTCTCTAGCTAAACATTTTATGCATTGTTATGAAATCATACTTATGCACAAAGTTTAAAATGCACATTTACTTTATGCATAAAAGAATTGTGGTTTTTGTGCCCCCTATAGCAATAAAATCATGGTTTTGCCAAGTGTTTTTATGATGTCATCACCTCATTTGGTATCATTATGAGTCTGGTGTCATGCAATGCAGGAAAATGGGTTAGTGATGCAATGTTTTCATTACATCTTAATCTACACTTCAGTGTGGCTGCATGTCTACGGAGGGTAAAGATTATTGGTGTGATTATTGCTCCATTTAACTGTCAGCTGCAGTTACAGTGCTGTGTTTGGTGTACATGCATACCTCACTAGCAAGTGAAAAGCTTTTCTGGATAATTAAGTTTCTTCATATTCTCAGATTTTCAAATTCTGTGTATCTTAGGGAGTCATAATGAGAAGTGATTTGGACACAAGTCATGATTTAGAAACCATTTCCCTGTTTATCTAAGTTCAGTTTGAGTTATCTTTGTTTTTCATTCAGCAGTGCAGCAAAGACAGCTGTACAACTCTGCAAAGTGGCACAAACCTCCCACAATAATCTATCACAATTACATTTGACAGTTTTTTGGAGGGGGCATGACGTGGACTCTTTTCATTTTGCAGGTTTCTGCAGGCAGCACATGATGCATTGATAAGTTAAACCTGAACTTTGATGCTCTGCAAATTTAGAATTTTCCCAACTAATCCTTTTAGGGTAAATAACTAATAACATTTAAGGTAAATCAGCTCATAGCCTCTCTGGAACGGATGCTTAAATTGCTCGGGGAGTTGCCTTTGGACTTTAGCAGAGTACTTACCTTCTGACATTTGTGTTTTTAAATCCTGGTTTCAAACGACTTGTTTTTATTATAATATCACATGCCAAACTCCTTGGCCAACTAGGCCAAGAAAAAAAAGATCCAACTCATTAAACCAATCTTTTTTTATTTGGAGGTTTTAATTGGTGGATTTTTCTTTAGCTCCATTGTTTAGAGAGTCTCTACATCCAGAGGCAGAGAGAGATTTTCCAGTTGTCCTACAGTACTTCTCAGAGCCAAGTCCAGGCACACGCTGCTATTTCTTAGAGGAAAAATCTGGCACTTATGCAGGAGTGAGCAACTGTTTGCATTAGCCATGTTTCAAAGACACAGGTTTACAGGTGCGCCCTGGCAGCATTTGTTGTCGGGCATTAGCTGTTCCTTTAATTTTCTGTCTCCTCTCCAGGTGGGACTTCACTTTGCCTCTTAGCTGCGATGTCCTCCACCTGCCCTCACTGTCTTCTCACAGTATCTGCCTGATCTCTCTTCTCCTCTTCTCTCTTTTCCCCATGTCTGCACTGCCTTTCTCCACTTGGTCCAGATGTTCCAGTGTTTCAGCCTGTTGGCTCAGATGTTTGTGCTGGGACTTGTGTCATGGTAACAATGGAAAAATACGTGTGTTATGAAAACACAATTTCATTGAAAGCCGTGATAAAAATCAGCAGTGACACATTCAAAAGACATCTAGGCTCACAAAATGTCGGCGTTATCAGCCAAAAAAACTGTAGCTGTGTACTGATATTGATACAGATAATTGAATACTGAGATAACTATACTGAACAGCTTCTCTGCTAAATCCTTTAATCCCTCCTCGATCTCCTGATTTTTATTTCCTGACAAAAAACAGAGTGGGATTTGGCTAACTTTGCTGTGGCATTTGCTATGCAATCAAGAAAAACATTAAGTAAAAAAATGTGACAGTAAAGAGAGAAGAAACTTCAAGATGATTAACAGAAACACTGATCGGCTGTTATTACGCAGCAGGGTTAACGAAGCCTTATCGTGAGTGTATTTTGATGACTGTAAGACTAAAGTAATTACAGGTGCACAAAGAGGAGTTTAGAAATTCAAAGATCATTACTACTTCATAGAGTAAATTCACCATGCTCTCCAAAGCATTTATTCTGCAGGCTCTTTCAAGTCAGCTGTTTTCTTTGTAAGCACTCCTTCCCCCCTGGGCACAGACACAAGGCCCCCCAATGTCAGGGGCGGTGGCTACAGAAAGAGACACAACTACAAACAGATGCACAGCTTCAAAAACATGACCACAGCTACCCGAAAGAGACACAAACAACAGAAGAGAAACCACGAACCGTATTTCACAGTGACATACAAAGATTAAAACAGACATAAAGTTCATTTTTTATGGAGACAAAACAACATACAAAAGACCAAAAAGACATGGTGGTATAATTTCAGGTGCTTTGGGGTCTTTTTCAGGCACCTGTCTGAAAGTGCTAGGGTTTTTTTTTTAAATTAATGCCTTGGGCTACTGCCAGAGGAGAGGTCATGTAGTTTAGATGCACAGCTGTGGTTTTAAATAACACATCATTGTATTAATTTGATCTTTTTCTTCTCAGATCTGGGAGCGTGCAGCATCACTGGACTGAAATCTATCACTTTGTTGAAAATTTAGCTCAGAAGTTCATAAGGTAAAGAAATAAAAGTGTTGTAATAAGAGTCTGTGGGAAGGTTTGTAACAAGAAATGATGACAGATGAATGTTTTCTCCTGTCTTTTCTCCAGCCCACAGTTGCGGATGTCCTTCATTGTGTTCTCCACTGAGGGACGGATCTTAATGAGGCTCACAGAGGACAGGTGGGTGCAACCCCTCCTCCACAAAAACAAAAAACAAAACCTGGTCCCAATCCTTTAATTTTCTGCCATCCAGCTGAAAGGAATGAGCATAATACCAGATCTGGACTGAGGTCACATACAGTTATGCGCTTATGATTTTTATGACCAAGAAGAGATACTTTCCTTTGCTCTGCAGAGTGTCGCCAATCTGCACAAACACTTAATCATGTGGTGTTTGACACGATGTGGACAGTTTATGTATCCAATCTTTTAATGTTTCAGTGCTTCCTGTAGATCTTACTCTACAAAAGGCTCATTTCCTGTCTGTCTGTGCAAAAGTGTCTCAGGCCAACACACACCAATAGCGTTTCAGTTTATTCATCTGTTACACATTGCTTGCATTTTCTCAAAATGCTGCCCTTATGGAAGCTATTATCCTGTCGCCACGCCTTAAAGTATCTGGTTTTTATGCAAAACCATGTTCAGAAATGAATCTGACAAAATAAATATTTCAGTTAGATTAGATATTCCCTTGTCTTCTGCATGTCTGCTCAGGGAACGCATTCGCAAAGGACTGGACGAGCTTGAGTTGGTCCGACCAGGAGGAGACACTTTCATGCATCTGGGCATCATGAGGGTGAGTGGACCTTCAAGCTGGCACCTCCTGCTTCAGCTGCAGCACAGTCACCGCGTAGTTCAGAGCCCTAGATGACTGAAATGTTAGAGACGCAAGGAGTTCCTTCATTCCTTGCATGCTACTGGGCTTATGCATGTTTAATTGATCTTTTCTTTTATTGTTCGCAGGCCAGTGAGCAGATATACCACGGAAACATAGAAGGTGTGTTTTACTCCTCCTTATAGTGCGCTGCAGATTTTTCAAGTGTAATTTTTACCAAAACCTGAGAATGTATGAAAGTTTTGCCTGTTTCTGTGCTTTACTGAACTCAAATGGGTGTTACTGACTTTAGGGACAGGAGGTCAAAGGGGTCACAAGATAATTAGAGTCTGAGCAAAAAAACACTGTTACGTAATGCTCCTGCATGAAATTGCCTTTTTTGTCCTTGTGTGTGTGTGTGTGTGTGTGTGTGTGTGTGTGTGTGTGTGTGTGTGTGTGTGTGTGTGTGTGTTTTAATGATGCTGTTACTGGTCCAGGCCTATAGACTAGTCACAATAAACAACTTGACAAAGAAGAACACAATTATTGCTAAGAGCTCAGGGGAAGAGGTAACCTTCAGTGTAAGCCTTTGAAATTTATGCACACGTCAGAAAGAGCCAAATGTCGTGGCTTTAGTTATGGTTTACATTTGCTTGTTGACTTGAGGTCATCTTTTGGAGGCCTTTAGATGCATGTGATTTGATTTAGACTGAATAAGATATGCAATTACAGGTTTACAATTAAGGTTTAGATCATGTAACTACAAATAGTGTTCTGTTAGCTCGGTCAAGGTGGGCTATGTTTTGGTAGCGCGTGCGTGCGTTTGTGTCATTCTGCCTGCAAATACAATAGCTTGGAAATTTTAGCATGAATTCTGATCAAACTTTGTGGGGATGTAGAGTAGGGCCATGTTAATGATACAACATACAGGCATATAGGGAATTATATATGGAGGATGCCAAATATCATGTTACTTTGGATATCTGAAGTATTTAGCTAGAGTATTTCATCTGCTAGGCCAGTAAAACTGCAGCAGGGGTGACTGTATTCTTTTTGCTCACAGGTTATCGCACCGCCAGTGTTATCATAGCTCTGACGGACGGAGAGTTACACGAAGATCTTTTCTTCTATGCCGAGAGGGAGGTGAGAGGAAAAAAATAGGTCACACGTGTTTCAAAACTAGGTGAAATACGTAAACGATTAAACATATGTGGGGCCAGATCAAACACTGCCATACTGTACATCATCACTTTGAGCCTCATCTTTTAGTCAGACAGTGGGGTTAGAGCCTTCCCCGGATTCATACATCAGAGCTCAGTCATTCTCTTCGCATCTGCTCTGGCCTCTAATAATTCAGCTGCTCCTCTGATCATTCAGACTTTGCAGGTGAAGGCGTGTGAAAGCCACAGGCTTTAATCAGTTGCTTCAGACACATGTTGACATTGGGGATGAAGTGGGGATGGTGTTCCTGGAAATGTTCCTGCTGGAAGCTGTGGGAGGTCTTAGGTTGTTTCTCGGTGTCAACACCAAAAACACATTAACCATTAACTGGAAATTTGACTTATGTGTTCTGTCTGTTTTTTTGGCATCTGGGGGACGTTTCGAATGTTACATCATGTGTGATTAATACTATTAAGTGGAACTATGGTGGTGCCTGGTTTCTTTTAAAGACTTTTTCCAAGGCTAGATAAAAACAAGCCTTTTTTGGGTTTGTTGTGGATGGTGTTGTGAAATGCAGAGGTGTAATTGAAGCCAGGTCTTCCTGTTTTTGCTGTAAATCTGTGTGTGTACTTGACAGGCCAACCGCTCCCGAAGTCTGGGTGCCACGGTTTACTGCGTGGGGGTGAAGGACTTCAATGAGACACAGGTGTGTGTATGCTTTTAAGTTTCAGTCTGAACCTTACTGGCTTATGGCACCTGAACTTGAGAGAGAAACGGATAGCACTGCTGTAAAAATTTAAGCTCTGGAAATCCAAACCTTATTTTGAAAATCCTGAAACTAGTGTTTTTAAAGAGTTAAGTGCTTGACATTACATAAAGTCATAACTGGACGTAATTTAAACCCTGTGTCTCTGTCTCTGTTCGTGGACAGCTGAAGCAAATATATTCAAGTGAGTTAAGTACTCCAGCAAAGACATGAAATATGTTTTAACTTATGCAGCTTTATCCAAAGGCTTGGTTTCCTAACCACTGCAACATGCCAAGTGAAGAGAACTCCCCCCCCCCCCGCCTCCTTTGTTTGTTGTTCAAGCTGTTTTATTTTGAGCTCTAAAGAAAGGAAGTTGTGTAATTTTGTTATGCCACTGGACAATGTCTGAATAGAAATCTTGGATGAACAAGTGTGCCACTTGTCTTTTTTGATCACAGTAATTTGTTTTCTCTCTAGCTGGCAAAGATTGCTGACAGTAAAGACCACGTCTTCCCTGTAAATGATGGATTTGAGGCTCTGCAAGGAGTCATCGATTCAGTAAGCATTTCAGTTCTACATGTTAACATCAGACAGACGCTCGGCATCCGTGTGACGTGTTATGATCAGGACTTTCAGACACAGGAAAAGACAACTGAGATCTTATTGCTTTAATAGGCTTTATATAATCTCTCCCTTGACCTCCCCTTTAATCCATAAACATGTTGATCAAATATCAGGAAACTAGTCCTCCTGGACAGAGACAGAATTCCAGGAAAACCTGCTGTGACTTTCCTTCTTTTGATCAGTGTGACTGATAAACACAAAGTATGTTCTGTATCTCTTAAGATTGACCTCACTGTTTTCCACTTGAATGCTAGGATGAAAAATTTGAATCAGTTTGCTGTGAATGTGCTGTCGTCACTGGGATATGGGATTTGTTGAGCAGAGATAAGGGCCAGACAGCTGAATGACATCTGGAGCAGATTAATGGCAAGTTGAAAGCGGCTGCTTCTCACTCATGTGAAAGGGGCAGTTGGTCATGAATCGTCCTCTTGATCTTAAGGGTTACAGAGGGTATGTTCCTGGAGAGCAACAAATATACAATACTGTACATCTGCAGGATGTAAATGGGAGCAAACGTTTATTTAAGAAGGACTTAATGGTGGACTTGGCTCAAACTGGCCATTCAAAGTGGAAAGAAATAGATGACCACGAGAGAAAGATGGACAACAGGAAAACCACAGTGCTTATCTCGATGTGTCCCTCAGATCCTGAAGAAGTCCTGCATCGAGATCCTGGCAGCAGAACCATCCAGTATCTGTGCAGGAGGTAAAACTTTACTCTAGTTCACCTTCCTCAGGTCACTCATTATAATATTAGGATTTTTCGATGGTGAATGAATTTGAGTATGCTGACAAGTCTTTTCCTAGAGTTCATTTACTTGCCAGGATGGTATATTTGTATCAGAAGCTTTCAAATAGTCATCATGGGCATGAATATCATGAATCGAAATCAATCAGTTGAGAGCTTTTAATGAAGTCTTCTTTTTCCAGAGTGTAATAATTGTACAGCATACATCTTTAATGAATTAAAAAAAACCAAAAACCAAAACAAGAATTGGGTGTTTGATTTTTTTCAGGGTCACAAATATCCATAAACGCTCATTTACATACGCCAACACTAATATTTGATTAAATGTCCCAAACTGTATCCGGCAAGACACTTTTGGTAGCCATCAATGAGTTTCTGGAATAATTCTGGCTGGATATTTTACTACTCTTCTTGGCAGACTTGGTAGATTTCATTTAAATCTGTTGGTTTCCTGGCACAGACCTGGTTCATAAATTTTCAATCGGGTTGACGTCAGAACTTGGGGAAGGACATTCAAGAAGCTTCATGTTAGGGATATTTGTTTGGGATCATTGTCCTATTGGAAAAAAAATGTGTCAAAGAATTTTGGAGGTAGTCCTCCTTCATTTTACCATCTATTTTGTTCATCAATACCACTGGCAGCAAACAGCCCCAGAGCGTGATGCTACCACTGCCATGCTTGACAGCTGTTTTAGTTGTCTTGAAAGTCTCACGTTTACAACTCCAAACATTCCAAAAAGCTCAATCTTTGTCTCATCTGACAATAAAATGTTTCTCCTGTAGTCATTTGGCTTTTGAGCAACTGCAAATATCTTGAATGTGTTCATTTTGGAGCAGGGGCTCCTTTCTTGGTCAGCACCCTCTCAATCTATTGGCGATGTGAAACTCACTTTACTGGGATAGTGAAGAAGGTTTTTGTCGTGTAGTTTCCAGTTCATGGAACTCTTGGATCTTCCTGAACACCATTTTCCTCTCATCTGAGGGGAATCCACACTTGACCCTGTGTGGATTACTGAAAATCCAACTTGCACACCCAGTTCTTGTTTTAAACTAATTTCCCACTGGAAAAAGAACTGCTGAAAGAAATTTCCACGACATTCATGCTCAACATGAGTAAACTGCTGCTTGGGATTACTTTGGACCAAAGAAGAGGAAATAACTTCATTTATTTTCAATAATATTTTATAGATGAGGTGACATAATGTGTTTCTCTTCGCCTTGTCAGAATCCTTCCAAGTGGTGGTGAGAGGAAGTGGATTCCTTCACGCCCGAAATGTTGACAAAGTGCTGTGCAGCTTTCGAATCAACGACACCCTAACTAAGAGTAAGTGAAGCATTGCTTATCATCCTTAAAGGGTGTTACCCCTTATTCACTGCATGAGCTATTTTATTGCCATATAACATCATATCTTATCATGTTGTTAAATTATGACAAAGACCGCTGGAAAACACAGATGAGTGTGTGAGACGTTGTGAAATTCACCTAAATTACACCGGCCTGATTTTCCCAAAAGACAAACACTATGTGAGCCACACAGCTGGAGTCCTCTGTGATCAAACGAGCAGCCAGGTTTTATTTATGCATTTTTTTAAACACATGGTGTAATTTTACAGTCTGGAAAAAAAGGTAAAAATTAAAACAGGAGATTAAGGAATCCCGGTACCACACACAAAGGAAAGGGGGTTAAATATCTTTAAAGTGGCTTACAGTAAGGCTTCCTACTTCACATGCCACTGCAGTTGCATGAGGTGACAGTCTAATTACAAAGCAGGACATTAACCAGCATTTACATAGAACTGAAATGTGTGCTCCGCGGAAGCAAGACCACCATGACCGTTATTTCGTTGTTTTTACTGTATAAATCTACAAATTCACTGAGATGATTTTCTGCTGCTTGGATTTGAATCCTAGTTGTTTTTGCCATGATATTATCCAACGTCCTGTAATTTGAGCAAAATTATCTCCTCGTGTAAATCCCATTATACGTGGAGCCTCCTCCACATTCATTCACTCCTCTAGAACCTTTGCACACAGACTTCTGGACTTTGTTTACTTTACATCAGCAGTAAGCTTTAAATGAAAAATAATATTGTCACAGTTAGCTTTCAGAGAGACACATGTATCATTGCCTGTAAAGAAAACTGTTTCTTGAAAAATAAGTGCTGCCGCTGATTCCTGCTCTCAGCCCTCTGCTTACTTTGCAAGTATGGAAAAGTGTATAAAAGGAAAGCAACAACATGCAACTACATGTGTTAAGCAGATGAATCCATGTTTGGGTTTTTATCCCCAGGAAAAAGTAGCAGCAAGTATAGCCAGGCGTGCAGGGATTTGGCAGCTCCTGTCCTGAGCTATTCATTGCTTTTGTGACAGATGTTGTACTGGACAATTGTGGGAAGGGTGAAAGAAGAGACTAGAAGAAATTAACACGGTTAGATGAAACGATCCACACAAGTCCCGTGTCTGTTTGATAAACATGAAGCTGCGGCTAACCTGGCCCTGTCGACATGTGACCAAATTCACTTAACAGCACTTTTAAAGATGATAGTTTGAGCCATACAAATAGTATGACACTGAATAAATGTGGTTTATGTCACACCGTTGATATAATATAAGACATTAAGGTTCAAGGTTACTTTATTTATACCCGTAGGTAATTCTGCTGTACAGAAAAAATTATTGCATTTGGCATCCCCTCACAAAACACACAGACACATTAAACCCGACAAACACATATTTGATAATTAGACAAGTGATAAAAAACCCCATTATAAATAAGATTAGGATGAATCAAATAAAACAGTTCTTATTGAGTTCAGTGCCGGCAGCAGGGACAAAGCTGTTTTTATAACTCTTTGACCTAAACTTTGGGACTAGAAACCTCCATCCAGAGGAAAGAAGCTGAAATTCACCCCATAAATGATGGGAGCCATTATTAAGGATTTATAAAGCCATTCCTCTGTAGCTGTTTAGAGTACAGGGAAGCTAGACAGGGCCATGACTCACCTATTAGATGACTGGACTGTCTCACTATCTGATTCAGTGAGCTTTTCTCTGTGACAGAGGTCTAACCGAACCATGCCACCAAACAAAAAGATACAACAGACTCAATAAAAGAATGATAAAACAAAGTGAAAATTGTTCGGTCAATGTGGAAATGAGCAAGTTTCCTAAGGCACTAAAGGCGCTGGTGACCCTTTAATTAAAGTGACTCCATGCCCATTTTGTTGTTTCCTAAAATCAAGAACCATATCTTCTGTTTTAGATATGTTCAGTTGGAGTCAAGACTCCTCACACTTCTGAACAAAGTCATCAATAACTGGACTGTGAGTAGTTTCACCCTCTTTAAGTAAGGTGACAATAACAGAGTCATCTGTGTATTTAATGATGGCCCTGTTTTCATATCTGCTCTGACACGTTTGTACAGAGATTGAATAATAAGGGCGATAACACACGCTCTTGGGGAGAACCTGTAGAGGAGAACAGTGGGTCAGACAGAACCCCATTTATTCTCACTCTTTGTGACCTGTCAGTTAAAAAGTCTAAAATTTAATCCACCAGGTTTTTCCCGAATCCAAACTGTTCTTAAAGTCTTTAGATTGAAATATGTGGCTGTATTTTATTAAAAGCAGAGGAGAAATCGGTAAACAGAAGTCTTAGAAAAGTCCCTTTACTCTCTACATGTTTAGAAATTAGATTAAGTAGAGTCATGGTGCATTCTCAGTCCTCTATATGCAAACTTGATTAGGTCCAGCTCATGTCCAGTCTCTTTTATAATCATATTCCTGATAAGTTTTTTAAAGACGTTCATCACGACTGAGGTGAGGGCAACAGGCCTGAAGTCAGTCAGAACTTTTA
Organism: Oreochromis aureus; assembly: GCF_013358895.1. Taxonomy (NCBI): domain Eukaryota; kingdom Metazoa; phylum Chordata; class Actinopteri; order Cichliformes; family Cichlidae; genus Oreochromis; species Oreochromis aureus. The sequence continues at coordinate 24,893,267 of NC_052953.1, forward strand.
GGCGACTAGATTTAAGGACAGGAACAACGACAGCTTCTTTACAAAGAGAGGGCACATGTTGCGTTTGCAAGGATTTATTAAAAATAACCTGAAATATAAGACTGAGTTCTCTAGCACAAGATTTAAATAGGCGGCCACTAATATTATCAGGACCGTGGCTTTTGTTAATAAGAGGTCAGAAGATTTTTGTTACCTGTGAGCAGTGTCAGTTTACTTGTTTCCTCTGGTTTGCCATCTTTAAGCTAAGCCAATCTAGCCACCTCCTGGTTTAGAAGTATAAGCATCTTATTCCTGGCAAGAAGAGGATTTTTCCCCAAGCTGAACAGAACCCTGTGACGTATGATCTTCATCTACGGTCACAATCACAGACACAGGCAATCTGACTAAGCCAATTAGACACAAATGGTTGTGCTTTACACAATGCTTTCCTAAGAACTCTCACAGTGCAGGCTGGGAAAAAAGCATAAGTAAGCATCTGTACTTTTTTGCTTTTGCAACTGTAAGATTCTTCAGAACTCAGCTGTATTTAACCAGTGTCACCGAGTTTATAGTATGGTACAGAGAATGACTAACCTCTCAAAAATCAGCCATAATCTTAAGCAATAACTCCAAATAATTAAGTGGTTGAAGATGAACTTCAGTCATCTGTCTTCACCTCCCAGTTAAACACGACCTCTCTCTGAGCTTGGGGAGTAAACAGTCTTATAAACCATCATGACACCGACCTCGAATGCCTGCCAGAATCTTTTTATCCACCACGGATTTAAATTGTGGAAATCTGTAACTGCAGCAAATCGTGTTTCATCAGCTCTGAGCTGGACAAAGTTTGCAATTTGCTTTCACGCTGTAAGGCCACTCTGAGTGCAAGGTGGGTGCAGAGTTGAACTCTGACATCTGTCCCAGTTTGTGGCGGCGTGGAGCTGTTTTGGCCTTGCTGCCTCCCTCTCTCCCCTCTCTTCCTCCCCCGCCTCCATTGTGTTTTTTTTAGAGAAGAGCAGCCGCTTGTGTTGATTTCCTCAGTTCTGGGGTATGCGCTCGCCTTGCCAGGATAAGCAGACAGGCTTGCGCGATGATGCTTGTTGGAGCCGCTTTTCTGGACAGCCAGCTGGATGAGGAGAAGACCTACATTTTGCCAGAAAAACAAAAAGTGTGGTGAAATTGTTTGTATTGGCATTCCTGAGCGGGGTCCAGATGCCTTCAGATGGGAAAACAACAAAGTGCTTGTTTTGCAGATGCAGTCCTCTCTGATTGTTTGTCAATCGAGTTACAGTGAAAGATGTGACATCATTCGACTTCTGTTAACAAATGCATGGTTTCCGCTCTTGTTGTCAAATATTTGTTGAATTAAATTGAAGTCATGTCTAATCAGTAAATAAACTGATTTTCATGCAATCTGGCAAAATGATGTCATAATAAATGGTGATTTGAAGGTGAAAACCTGTTTCAGGACCTGTATGTGTCCTTGAACACAGCTCACAATTCCAGTCAGGAAGGTTTGGCTCATGCTTTTGCTGTTTTTCATGACCCTTTCCCCCTCTGCTTCTCTAGTGGTGAAGCCATTGGTTGTGGAAGATACATATCTTCTCTGCCCTGCCCCGGTGCTTGAAGAGGAGGGGATGTAAGTCGTATAATTTACTTAAATAAATGTGAGGTTTCAAATGAAACCCTCTGCTCTGCTTTTCAAGGTTAAAACGGGGCTGAGATATTTTTCTTTTTCTTTGCCAGGGCAGCAAATCTTTATGTCAGCATGAACGAGGGTCTCAGTTTCATCTCTAGCTCGGTCACAATTACCACCGTGAGCTGTGTGAGTACAATAAGATATAGGGGCTTTTGGTCTTTAGCAGGGGCTTGGAGCAGCACAGAGTGTGGAGGTAGAGACCAGTTTACAAAAGCTGTTCACATCCAGCGCTCTTCGTGTTCAGACAGCCTATGCTGACGTGTCTGTCTCTTTTACAGTCTGATGGGACCATCCTGGCCGTAGCTCTGCTCATCCTGATGCTGCTCCTGGTCTTGGCTCTCCTCTGGTGGTTCTGGCCTCTGTGCTGCACTGTGGTCAGTTCTCTGAAGCAAAAAACGCAACAAAAACATGCACTCGTGCTGCTTTACAGATTGCTCTCAGTCTGCTCCTTCTTACATTTTACATGGCTACAAAGAGTATGGGGGCTGTAGCTGAGCCATTTATGTCCTAATTGATACCACAGACAATATAGTGAAGCCTGGAGTCTGTGTGTCAGTATTCCTAAGATGGACGTAGCAAATGTGATACAAATGAAAACTAATATTTGCAGATTCATTTATTTTTAATTAATTCAAAGGTTCAAAAAGCACTCAATTTTCCTTACTTTTACTGGACTTTATAAAACACTCTGTTCCTGAGAGATCTTTGTTGCTGAAGTTAGTCCACAACCAGTAAACAGTCAAGGCCATCAGGTGAACATGCGTTTAAGCAATTATGCCGCTCCTAAAATTGTTTGTGTTTCCAGAGGTTACTGCAGGTGACCTCCAAGTCAGTATATTCACTTAAAGAGATGTAACTTGTAACAGATTTTTCCACCATCAATGGCTTTACTTGATTTGCTGCCAGTGGTGTGGAAACAAAAGCCTCTATAGCCTGAATGTTTTGGTTGATATCTTTGTCACTATGAAGTTTTTAAGTAGAGGGATAACTGATTCCAAGTAAAAAAAAAGTATTTCTGTGAAAGCCATCTGCTCAGGACTCAGTGAAATGAGGAAATGCTTTCCAAAAAACATGTTTGTGGGATTATTTAGCATCACGGTATTTCAGCAAACTCACTTGCTACCACATGCCCTCTGTACAAATCCGTACGTCTCCTTTCAAATCGTCAAGTGCATGGTGTCTCTTCAAAATGCACTGCAGTGTTTCCATTGGAGCTGGAAACAGGAAAGCTGAGCCCTGCCAGAGAGACATGTCAGCTTTTACAACACAGCTTTCTCTCCCTTCACTCTTTTTCTGTCCATGTCAATTCGCTTGCAAGTTGAACTTCGTGCAGCAAGTGTGTTTGGGAAAAAAACGACACTAGGTTACCAAGGGGAGTCTTTTTTTTCTTCTTTTTGTTCCAGGATTTGGAAAAGGGTGCAGGAAAAAATCACAAATAAGAATCAGAGTGACTTAATTTGCCAAATGCATTTAGTGGAGATGAATCTGTCTTTATTACACCTGTGAAAAAATCCTGACGGCTCATGCAGTGAGGAAAAGGTTTACATGGGGATACCAGCGGTGTACATTGTTGTGCATTCATCCAAGTTTTGAGTTGCATAACATCGAAGTAGATGGATAAATTGTTTTTCTTTCCCTATTTATGTGATACTAACTAATGTATAAATACTATAAAAGTTATCCATAAAAGTAAAAGGCATAATGTGGCATTTATGAGCTTGTTACTCTTCTCTTGCTTTAACCAGCAACCTCAAGGCAAAAAATCTGGATAGCAGATTTCTAGGTCAGCGTTTTGCTCTTGTAAGTTGTAGAGACTAAGAGGGAAAACATTTCTCAGTCATTCTTTTTTGTGTAGCCACGTCACTATGCATAAAGCGCGCATTGTTCTGACATGCAAAGAGCATTTTCAGACATGTCTCTGTGACTTCCGTCATCTCCTGATGTTTAACAATGCTCTCCATCTTTTTTCTCTCATTCAGTCTGCTTTTTCTTCCCCTCTTCCCCTCAGATCATCCACGAACCACCACCGCCAGCTGTGGAGGATAGTTCGGTAGGAGCTTCACAATCTCCGCCTCCTATCTGCTTTGTGAAGACTGAAAAAAAGTGCTTGTGATTTAAGACTTCAACAGCTGCCAGTGTTTAGCTTATGTAATTGTTAGAGTGACAGTTTAAACCTCAATGACCACACGGCGTCACTGACTTTCCAGCTTTAGACTTTCATCACTTGTTTTCTGATTCATTTGACGAGAGTTAACGCCCTCTCAGAACAACGAAATCCTGACTTTTACAGTACCCCACCACACACACACGCACACACACCATTTCTGCTGTTTGTAAGAGCACTGCTTTTGTGTCCAAGACTTTAATTTATGCCTTTAAAATTATAACCATTTGGACCAGCAGTAAGAAGTTTAAAAACTCAATAATAACATAATTTCAATTTAGTTTTAAGATCAAACCGCAAGTCCAAATGACTCGATTCAATACAGTTTAACAGTCCTCAAACATGCTGCTGCAGCTGTGGGACATATCGGGCTGCATCTGTTTGCACAAAATTAAACAGAAAATTAGGTTTAACTGCTGAATTTAAATGCCAGTGACATCCACGGCCTCAAAGAATGCTTTTATTACGGTCTGCTCTGTGCGACATCCTGGTAGGATACGAGACAGACAGGGTGTATTAAAGAGCTGAAACATCACAAGTTTGGCTAGTGGGCTTTTTCATTTCCTTTGATCAGACAAACTAGAGCAATGGGGACATAATGACAGCTCAGGGATAGGACGGACAGAGAGAGAGGGGTATTCATTCCAGTTTGCCTGGTAACAAATAAGAGAGCAGTTCTGTGCAAAAGTCTTGTGCTACTCCTCTTTCTTTATATTTTGCTTCCAAGAGGGGATATTTTGTCATAATTTTGAAAAGTTTTCCTGAGCAATAGTTCTCCAGGGTTTCTTTGGAAATGGGCAGAGAACCATTTTTTAAACTGTATCTTTCGGCACTTTGTTACAACAGCCTGTGGCAAACACACAGAAATATTCCTGTTTCATTAGCTGAATCTATAAAACATGCCAAAGATAATACAGTGTTACAGGCATGAAATTGTATTTTTCATGAACAAGATGATTCAGAAAGAGTTACACTTGGTATATCTCTGCATGTTGTGCAGTGTGTCCTTAAAAAATTTGAGGAAACTGGACAAGGAGGGGACATCTGCAGCAGATGGGCAGTAACTGGAAATGTCCTCAAGAAATAGGGAAAAAAAACAGCAAAGACCTGACACAGGATCCGAGAGATGCATCTGGCCCTTCAGTCGATCCATCTACTGTTCAATGGTTTGGTGATGCATTTCAGCCAGTGGTGCTGGGCATCTTGTCAAAATTGATGGAAATACGAACACACAAAACAACCATCAGATTTTGATCCACTGTGCCATATCATCTGGAAAGCATCAAATTGGCAGCAGATTCATTTTTCATCATGACAATGATCCCAAACACAGTGCCAATGCAGTAAAAGCGTACCTGGATAGAAAAACACACAATGGAACAATATCATACCAAATATTGTCTTTTAAGCTTGTTAGAACTATCAAAAGTCTTTTTTTGCCTTATATACTGGATCTCCATGCATGTGAGTTTGCAGATGTTTAAATAAATTGCTGCTCCTACTTTGCCTTTTCCTAGAAATGTATAAAGAAATGAGGGGTAGGCCAGGACTTTTTGCACAGTACTGAATGTTTACTGCCTCTTAGTTCAAGCTAAGGGGTGATAAACATTGGCAAAATGGTTAAACAACAAATACATTTAAAAAACATTTGCTGTTGCTCCCCCGCAGGATGATGAGGACTTTGAAGCCCCCAAGAAGAAATGGCCGACTGTCGATGCCTCCTACTATGGAGGAAGAGGCGTAGGGGGGATCAAAAGGATGGAGGTTCGCTGGGGTGAGAAGGGCTCCACTGAAGAAGGAGCAAAGCTGGAGAAGGCCAAAAATGCCAAAGTGAAGATGCCTGAGCAGGAGTATGTGCCGCCACCCCCTCGGGTTCTTAACAATGGCATGCAGAAACCGCTGGCGCCACGCAACTGGTACTCACCCATTAAGGTATGGGGGGGGGACGCAGGAAAATGCATGGGAGATGTTTGACTTTCAGCTGCTTCAGAATAAAGAGAGCGCTTGCTTAGTCACTAATGAGTGAGTAAGAAATCAATCAGGACTGACCTGATATTTAATGATTACTTATTAGGAACTACTGAGAAACTCTGTATGATGCTTCACTAAGGGAACACAAACAGTAGGCAATGGTGAAGTAATACTGTAATGGGGAACCACTCAGCCTGATGTAATCTTTCTTGAGGCAACACAAAAACAGTAATGAAGGACTAATCAGTAATAAATATGTAGTTACTGCTTAGTGCTGTCACTTTCGAATTTTTTTTTTAAATAAATGGTTTGCTATCTTGCTTTGGAGATAATTAATGGACTAATTATTAACCAATGAGTCATTAATATGGTATCTTCCAGATGGTTTTCAGTAATCAATATCTAAGACTACATTTCTAAATTAAAGCTTTGATGCTGTGTAAAATGTAAATATGAAACAAAATCTCATCTAACAGTATTTTATTCACGACAGAACATGGAAAACGTGGAATATTTAAACTGAGAAAAAATGTCTTGGATAAGTTGGGACAGCGCCATGTTTACCGCTGTGTAGCATCCCCTCTTCTTTTAACAGCAGTCTGTGAACATGTGGTCCAGTTTCTGGACGTTTGGGAAATGATATAGGATTTCCCATATATCTGATATAGGATTCGAGCTGCTCAACACTCCTCGGTCTTCTTTGTTGAATTTTTCGTTTCATGGTGCTCCAAATGTTTTCAATTGGTGGAAAGATCTGGTCTGCAGGCAGACTAATTCTGAACCCAGACTCTTCATCTATGAAGCCATGCTTTTGTAATAGATGTATGCAGTTTGGCATTATAGTGATATATGGAAGATCTTCTCTGAAAAGCACTTAATCTGGATGGGAGTGTATGTAAAACCTGTATACGCCTTTCTGCATTGTTGGTGCCTTTCCAAATGTATGTTTCTAATACCATAGGCACCAGTGCAACTCTATATCATCAGAGACGCAGGCTTTTGAACTCGACGCTGATAACAAACTGGATGCCCCTCTCCTCTTTAGTTCGAAGGACACGGAGTGCATGTTTTCCAAAAAGAGTTTGACCACAGAACAGTTTTCCACTTTCACGTTTTTCTTCTTTTATAGATGTGTTTCTGCTATCAAATTCAAAACGAGCTAATATAAAAAAAAAAAATAGTAAAATGCTTCACTTTAAACATCTAATATGTTTTTTCTGTGTTGTACTGTGAATAAGATAGGAGATCATGAGATTGGCAAATCATTGAATTGAATTGAATTCTGCTTTTGTTTACATTTTAAACAGCACCTGAACTTTTTTGGAACTGAATTTTACTATAATGTCCTGAGTCAGACGTGATCATGGAAGTACTGAGGAACAGCTTATCACTGTTGTTCTAAATCATTCCTCACAAGTGTTACCTAAACAACTTAAAGCAAACAGGATACGAGTTTTAACTGAGCCACATAAAAACAAGTAAATACTGGAGAATTTGAGAGTTATTAGTTTAAAAGGTATTTGAAGTGTGGGAATCATGGTTTTTAACAGCTCTGCTGAGGCGCATACTACATATAACACAGCATCTGCCACAGATTACGCCATGCTAATCTGGCTGAGGATATGTTGGTATGAGTATGATGTTTTAGTGAAAATAGCCCGAGATGTGTTAGGGTATTAAAGCTTAGGTGACAATTGGCACACGGCCCCATTCCTCCAGGACCAGCGTGGGGTTAAAGGAGTCATTCTGAAGTCTTCCCAGTCAGCAGGGGATTGCTAATAGAAACCAGACTTCTGTTGGATTGACCTCCAGGGAGAAAGGCTGCACAGCCAGGAGTTTTTGTGAGGAAAAACAGCTGCATTTTTTTCTGCTCTTATCCTCAAAGTATTTGCTGCGTCTGAAAAGTTTGAAGAGCCAACTTACAGTGGACTGAAACCATTTCACTGTGTCACTTTGAGATAAATGGATGAATTAAACAATACATTAAATTGCAGCTGAAGTCACTTGTGTGAAAAAGAAGACAAAAAAAAGAAAACAAGGGTTGGTAGCAGAATTGTTTTGTAGGATTTTACATTCTCTTAAACATTTTGGTCGCTTCTCTATTTCCACAGAGCAAACTGGATGCATTGTGGGTGCTTTTAAGAAAAGGCTACGACCGTGTGTCTGTAATGAGACCTCATCCAGGTGACAAGGTAAGAGCAACACCAACCCTGCACTGGCATGCACTGAGCGCGCATCGTAAATCGTTCTGCATTTCACAGACTGACGTCAGGCTTGGCTGTGCATTAGCTTTTGGCAAATGAAAATTAGCAATTGGAACGATTCTCCTGTATGTGAAAATGTTGAGAAAATCGACCAGCTGTTAGCAATGAAGTGTGCACAGCGAGACTCATGGGAAAAGTTGCGGTGGGATTGGATTTAGACTGGCTACAGTACGCAGCAATGTAAAGGCGTCTGGTGAAGTCATTATGAAAAAACAAAATGAAATTCCTCAAAGACCAGCTGCAGTGGGGGTGACAGTGCAATGACCGCTGCAGTTGGAAGCTAACATGAAGTCAGAGACTGTAGAGTCTGTATGTGGTGAAAAAAGGGAATTATGTGTCTAAAAATCGCACCGCAAGCGTTTATGTAATGATTCACATTTCTCTGGGTCAGAGTGTTGATCTAAAACCATTACCCTCACAGTGTGAAAAGACATTTCTGGCACCTTTAACCCTTAAGAGCCCAGACCCATTTTTTACCGTCATAAAAACTATGGGAGAGTCAATTCTGAAACATTAACAGAAAGTGTCCTCAATGTGTAAAGGGGCGATGACACCTGTGTCACTGTGGGTGCTTAAGAATCATTTTGACATTTTCTAGAATTTTCTCTGTAACTCAGTGTACTCTAAAGTACACTGCGCTAGTTTCAGATTTGACTCTATGAACAACCCAGACAGGATTTGCTGCTAGAAGATAGGCTTTTAAATGCCATTCCAGGGAGGAGCTGCTCCTATTGTTTGCACAGAGCTGTATAAGGTGACACACAGCTGTGTTGAAACATAAAGGAGAATTTTGAAGATGAGAGTAGGAAGAAATATTAGTAGCCCACCTTTCTTTTATTTTAAACTTCTAGTGAGAATACCAGTTACTCCCAGTTACTATAGTTAACACCAGTTATGCATGCTTTTAAACCTATGTTTTTGTAATGTTATGCATATGCATATTATAAACTCAACAGCCATTTTGTACAACTGTTCAGCTGTTTATTAATCCACATATCTAATCAGTCAGTCAGCAACTGATTTAGGCATGCAGACATGGTGATCTACTCAAAACCATCAGAATTGCCTGAAAAAGAATAAAATACCCAGTGAGCAGCAGTTGAAAATGCCTTGTTGATGTCAGAGGAGAACTCCCAGACTGATAGGAAGGCAACAATAACTCAGCTAACCACTCGTTATAACAAAGGTATGCAGAAGAGCATCTCTGGAAGCACAGCACACATATCTTAAAACAGATTTAGTTTATAGCAGCTGAAGACCACAGCAGCAGCAGGTGCCATCCCTGTAAGCTGAGAATAAGAATCTAAGGCCACAATTCACACGTCGTCTCAGTTTTTGCAGGGACATTTAAATTGCATGTACTGAATTCTGCATAAACATCATGAAAGCCTCAATCCACCCCGTCTTGTATGAATGATTCAGGCTCTGGTGGTGTAATAGTGCCGGGGATATTTTCTTGGAGCATTTTGGGCCTTTCAGTAGACCAGAGTGTACCCATCATCTGACAGCAGGAAAACGCGACACATCACAAACCTCAAATAATGTGAAAATGACTTCTTAAACATCATAATGAGTTCATTAAACTCCGTGGCCTTTACAATTAGCAGATCCCAATCTAATAGAGCATCTTTGGGATGTAGTGAACCAGGAGATTCACATTAATCTGCAGCAACTGTGTGATGTTGTCATGGCAATATGGACCAAAATCTCTAAAGAGTGCTTCCAGCACCTTGCTGAATCTATGCCATGTAGAATTAAAGCAGTTCTAAAGGCAAACAGCAGACCAACCAGTTACTAGTAAGTTGCACCCAGCGAAGCTCACCAGTATAGTCCATAGTTCATGTTTTGGCAGCTGTAATGTCATTTTTTACTGAATTTGATACAAAAATCCTAATGTTGATACTTTATGCAGTTACAATAGAAATATAATTGTTTGGCATGAATAAGCCTCTGGCATTTTCAGACTGATGTGTTATTATACGGTCAGGTTTCTTCATCGGTGCAGTTATGCAGCATTTCCTTAAAGAGATACACTGACAGTCCAGCAAGACCCTCAGGTCATGCTGAGGAGGATGGGAAGTTACATCTCAAGGCAAACTTATCAGGATTCATACTTTAAACTATTTCTTAGCCTCCTTTGCTGTATTTTTTGTCTTGAAGCAAGCCACATGCTTTTAGTGGGTAAAAGGTCTGATACGTAGGTGAGCCAGTTTAGCAATCAGGCTTGTTTTCTACAGTCATGGTGTTGTAATACATGCAAAATGCGGTTTGGCACTGTTCTGCTAAAATAATCAAGGCGTTTCCTGATTTTAAAAAAACAAACAAGAAATAATTGTTCTTTTTTTCTTTCTTGTAATTGTGGATGCAACGAGCCTGAGCAGCCGATTTCACCCTGTTTTACTTCAGCCTCAGCCTCTCTGCGATGCTCTTTTGTGCCAGAGAGGCATTTTATAATAAGCTTTCAAGCTTATTATAAAATATTATACAGGATATTTAGATCTAACTAGGCAGCTCATTCTCTTGACAGTACTTTTTGCATTATGCAGTTTATGGACGTTTTAACCAGCACCCCAGCTCACTGAGAAACAAAGTGTCGAAGTGTGTCTTCCTCACTATAAAAGCTTTTCATTAGCTTACTGGAAAAGAAAAATACTTGTTTGTACTTTCTGAGCAGTAAACACTTTCTGAGCAGAAAGCTTGTTCTGATTGCAATTAGGACTCTATTTTAAAAGCCTTTTTATAACTCACCCTAAACGAGTGCAGCAGCGGGGAGGAGGAAGCCAGCCGATCCAGTGGCTGCTGGAGAAAAACCCTGTTACGTGTCGCTTTTGTGAGCCTTAAAGGCTGGGGTCTTTTCCGTAATCAAAAATAAAAATCAGAGGACATAAAACAGCAGGTTACTGGGCTACTGAACCATCACATATTTCAGTAGTGACTGACTGTGAATTTAGGTACAGTATGATACAGTCCAGGAACCCAAGAGACATTAGGATCTATGATATTCAGTATAAGATGAACTGTACAGCATGCAGCATTTGGCCTATTTCTTTTCCCCCAACAGTCATTTCTCCTCAGTGTTAAATAAGAGACACATTCCTTATCAGCCTATTGCAACTCCTGGTTCGACTGAGTGCAGCTGCTCCAGGGGTGTAACTTGTTTCTGGAATATAATGATGATGATGATGATGTATATCTCCCTTGAATGACCTCACTTCATTCTGAATGGGCGTAAATGATGGCAGGTCAAGTTGTCCAATGAAATCGCTGCATAGTTTCTCAAAATTTAAGCTGGGTCTGAGAATTACAGCACATTTTTTTAAGGTCTGCTGACATTAAAAGACACATTATGTAGCTGTGTACGGACAACAGGAAAAGGCTTTTGTGAATGTGAGTTCATTCAGCTGTGTTTGGTCAAAGAAAGTCCAGAAAAGTGGAGACATTGGTTCTTCACCCTTCAAATTCTGAAGTTATTGTTTGATCAAACAAAAAAAAGAGCAGCAGATAAATTAAAAAAAAAATGTATAATGGATCTTGTGTTTTTAGTTAGTACTAATGTTCTCCTAAACTTAGAATTAATTAATTAAAAATATAGGAGCTGGGGCCACTTTGTGGATGCTACCGTGTTGCCCCACTTTCTTGAATACAATGGCTGAGATGGTAATGGGACTACTTTGCCTAAATATATTGCACCTACCCAAATCAATGAATTAAAGTCAAGCACCTAGGCATGCAGACTGCTTCTACAAACATTTGTGAAAGAATAGGTCACTCTTAGGAGCTCACTGAATTCCAGTCTGGTACTGTGATAGGATATATTTTATATATAGTGTACGCAGTATGCCAAAGATGAAGGAAAAGAGAACTCATAACAGTGTGTTGGAGGAAAATGTGAATTCTTACCTATGTTTTATCATCTGAGAAGGGGTACTCCTCAACAAACAAGCAAAAATGCAAAAGAAAAGAGACAACTCTTCCTCCTCACCCCGAGGCTAATCTCCTGAACACATAAAAATGTGCATAAACATGCTTATTTATTCCAGATATTGTAACAATTACTTATTTTCAGCAGATTTGAAATGTGACCCTCCTGTCTCCAGATACTGAGCTAGCTAAACAAAAACAGCAGCTGATTATAAGCGTGTGGTTACCGCCAACAAGCCTACGAGTGTCCTTGAAGCAAACATGAATCTTACTTTCTCTCTGATAAACAGTTTGATTCTCACATCATATGAGAGTTTATTTGTTAAGTGCCAGAGTCACACAATGTTAGATCTACTTCAAAGATAGCCTCTGTTAGCTGGCATTAGTGACTAACAGCAGCTAACAGAGGCTAACAGTAGCATTTACCAACAGACAAGGTCAGGATATCCTCAACAACTCCGTGTCAGTGTCACTGGTCAAAAGTGAGCTTCAACAACAGACCAACTCATATCTGACTACTTTGAGAAAGTTTTACAGCCTCATCCAGAGTAAATAGATGTAGATGTTTTTCACTCTGCATATTGAAAGCTGAGGTAAACAGTAGACTGACAGATTGCAAAAAGATGTTCAGATCTGGTCTGCTTTTTAGCCCTGATTTATTGCAAAAAGTTGATATTATTCAAATAGTATGTTAAAATATAGTACTTGTACTTTATGGCAGTAGTTAGTAGTGAATGTATGAAATTTTGCTTTGGCTCTTAAAAAATGCAAATGTCATCTTATTGTTCTGAAATGTCGTATTAGACTTCAAGCTAGTTGCTGAGACAATAAACTCATTAATAAAGTTTTTATAGTGAATATACACAGAGTAAGCAGTAGGGTCACCACAATGAGATTTTTTTTTTTTTTTTTGCAACCTTAGAGGTCACACCTTGTTGGATCATCAAAAGAAAGCAGGTTTAGGCGAATGTTTTATGAGCCTCACTTTTCAAACTCATAGGCTAAATCCATCTTCTATATACAGGCTATGATGTGAACCAGATTTTTTCCTTTCTGTCATTTACACTCAATATCTGAATTTTCATTGTGAATTTTTGCCTCCGATTAAACAATTAATGGAAAAAAATTTAACGTTTGCCACTTTCTGCTAACAAAATCTTAACTCTGTTTATTTTATAGGGCAGATGCATGAACTTCACCCGTGTAAAATCCCCCCCTAGCTACCCACACTTCAACAATCACCCATCTCCCATCTACAACCCCGCTGGCAGGAATCCACCTCCACCGCAGGGCACCCTACCACCGACTCCCAGCGCGCCGCCCTTCTCTTCTCTGCCTCCAACACCTCCACCCATTTCCACCCCTCCCCCTTACACACCACCTCCCAACCGGGCTCTTCCTCCAACCACCTTGCACATACCCGCCCCACCAGCGCTCCCACCCACGCCTCCCCCCTGCGCAATCCCAACCGGCTCACTGCCACCTCCTCCTCAGGGACCCCCTCCTGGACGAGCCCCTCCGCCTGCCCGCCCTCCGCCTCGCCCTGGCCTGTAGAAGTCTGGTGGGAGACAGGAGGTGGTCACACAAGACTGAAAAACATAATCCAGAGTTCCACCAGCACATAGCCATCTTTGATTGTAACTACAAGTGAGGTGCAACAAGGTGCCAACCTCAGCAGGCTGTAGCCTTTCAGACTTGTGACGAGGAGGAACGAGGACTTGTTTTCAGCTATTTGTCTACTTTTGTACACATCTAGCCCAACAGTGCAATTGCTTGGATGCTTGAATTACATAGACATTCCCTATAAATGAGATCACGCGGGCCGGCTCAAAAACAATTGACTGAAAACTGTATGAATTCTGACCGAGCAGAGGATCAACAACTTGTACTAACAGCTCTACAGTTGTCTTCTGAATGGCCATGTCACTAAAAAAAAAATGCCAGTGTAAAGTTCCTGTTTTATATAAGAGAAAAGAAAAAGACTCATCCTGCAAATGTTCCACATACAGCAGATTAAGGATGATGCAGAGGCATCTGAAAACAATCCTTTTTTTAAATTCTTGAATGTTTGCATGCAAAAGTGCTCGAGTCATCGTTTGTTCTTTTTTAACATTTGTACTTGTTTTTATACATTTGTAAATGCTTTCATTTTTTACTTTGTACTTGTGTAGACCACACTCTTTTCATTTTGGGGAAAGAAAGACAATCATCGGTGATGACGGCATGGACAGTAAGTGTACTGAAACAGCAATGCAATGTATCTGAACTTCCATTGTTCAACTCCTGACTCGCAAACCTAATGTGAGCCATATCTGGCCCGTTTTCCGTGCTCATTGGTGTAAACAGTAAATTTGGCTTCACCAGACTTATGGCTGGAACTGACCTGACCAAGATGACTGTAATTACAGCTGTAGGTAACTCTGGGAATCAGGGAAAAGCTTTGCACATCGTCTTACTCGTCCACCTACGGCTTCAAAAAAAAGTTGTACATTATTAATGCAAATATGCGTGTTCAGTTATATGTGTGCCTGTGTGTGCTGTACATTGATGAGTCAGTAAACAATCTTGTTTTACTTTTTTTGCAGAAAGTGTTTAATTCCTCTGAGAATAAAATACGATGAAAGCCATTTTGTGGATGCTGATATGAAGCTTTTGCTCTCATCACGTCGTGGTTAGCAAGCCCATCAGTACTGTACAGTAAACACAGACTGGTGTGCGATTCCTTTAAAAAGCAAGGAAGCAGTTTAGCTATATAAAATCTGACTCCGTGTTCTTATACGTTTCTTCAGATGCTAATTTGAAAAACATTCTGTTTTACTTCCAGGCAGCAAAAGCAGCCACTGATCCACATGTTTACTGTGTATGCTTTCATCAAGAGTCTGTAAAGCCTTTAATGCGTTTAGCTGGATATTCCCTCAGGTCACTTTTTATCCACAGGGCTCCTTTAAACAATATTCTGTACCTCCCAAACTAAATGTACAGCTGTTCTGTTCTCATTTACCTACTGACATTACCACTGCGTGAACGTCTGCAAGGAGGCCCTCACTCATTCCTTGTGACAGAAAAACAGAGAAGAGAATACTTCATGTGCAGCAAACTCATTCAAGATGTTAATATATTGCATTATGTTACAACACGAATAGGAGAACCATCTTGGAAAATATTTGAAACAATCTAATCCTCAGGAAACATGCATGGGCTGCAGAAATGAAAAGGCCTGCAGAGGATGATGACATCATAATGATCTGGGAATAACAAAGAGGACAGAATCAAATCAAATGGCAGATTTCAAAGTAGAATTTCGGGCAAATTTTAAACTTTGTTGCTGTTGCTGACCTCTGTTTCTACAGTAAATCACATAAACTTATTGGCCACTTTTTTTTAGGTACACCTGTTCAACTGCTCATTAACACAAACATCTAATCAGGCATTCACATAGCAGCAACTCTGTGCATTTAGGCATTTAGACATGGTTAAGATGACCTGGTGTTGCTCAAACAGAGCATCAGAATGAAGATGGGAGGTGGTTTCAGTGATTTTGAATGTGGAATGGTTGTTGGTGTCAGATGGGCTTGACTGAGTAACTCAGAAACAATTGATCTACTGCGACCTTTCTGCACAGCCACCTCTAAAGTTTACAAGGACTACGATTTGAAAAAAAGAAAAATAGCCAGTTAGCGCCAGGTTTCTGGGTGAAAATGCTTTGCTGATGTCAGAGAACTGTCAGACTGGTTTGAGCTGACAGGAAGACAACAGTAACTAAAATAACCACTCATTACACCCAGGGGTGCAGAAGAGAATCTCTGAATTTGCAACAGAAGGTTATAGCAGCAGAGGACTATAGCAGGTGCCCCTCCTGTCAGCCAAAACAGGAAACTAGGGGCTACAATTCACACCTATTCACCGAAATTGGATAACAGAAAACTGGAATAATCTGATCTTGAGTTGCTTCTGGATGATAGGGTCAGAATTTAGCGTACAGTATGAAAGCAGGGCCCATCCTGAGTGTTTTTGCTGAACATGTCCATCCCTTTATGACCACAGTGCAATGGGGATAACCCACCATGCCCCAAAACTCAAATCATCTCAAACTGGGTTGTTGTCAATTGGTAGAAAATATTTGATGGTTATCATAAGCAGCCATGAATTGCCAGACAGTAAATATGTAAATGTAATTGAATGTTCACTAGATTTTCAAAATAAATTACCAGCATTTTAACTGAAGCTTCAGCTTTATGCTTTAATCTTCACTGCTGCTGGCCCAACCTGACTAACCCTCAAGAAGCAGATTTGAACAATTACATCATTAGGTTTGTTCATTTGGTGATCAAACATAATGATGTTTCTGGTAGTCCACGGTAGTTGGATCATTTTAAGCAGCAACTTAAAAAGATCCAACTGCTGATAACCAGCGAGACCTAACCTAAAAGAAGATAAGGAGGACACAGCTGTTTATTGCACTTTGACTTGGCGCCGTCAGGAACCATCTAATAGATACCGGGTGAGCCTGCTGATTGCTCCCCTGCCCTAATTATGCAGAAGATGCTAAACTTTTAAGAAAAGATAAACACAATATCAAGTCTTGACAAGATCGTATAGTTACAGAAAGTCAGGTTTCTGCTTTTGGTTTTCAGGACGTTTAGACATAGAAGAATCATGGTTAATGTTCATGGTTAGAGATGTGCGTTTCCGGTGATAACACCTAATTCCTGCCCCTCTAACAAGAGGCCTGCAGCAGAGAAAATCCATTCTCCTTACGACACCAAGCTGTTTGCAATTAAAGTCACAACAGCTGCTAACACTTATTCAGCCCCACTGATAAAAGCTGCAGTGACTCTTTGATTTATAACAACTGGCAAAGTCTGGCTTCTACACAGAGGATGTTACCTGCTTCACATGATGCTCTTTATAGATGAGAAACTACCCAGGACGCTCCCCATGCTCGGACAATGGAGGCTGTTACTGTTGAAAGCCGTGGTTGCTTTCCATAATTACTCCACAGCTGCGTGTGAGGCCGCCGTTGTGGTTAGTTTCTGCAATGAAATCCTTCTGAAAGCTGCACTTGCTTTCACCAGGAACTTGACTCTTTACCTCTCAGTCTTGCTGAAACTGAACACGTTCATCAGGCAGAAGCTGGCAGGTGTGCTCCTGGCACGTGAAGACTTGGACAAACATGCATGCTCAAGCTGCTGCTCCACCTGGCCTCCATCGCACGCCTTCAGAAATTACAGCTGCCCTCCGAGTGGCTGTGGAGGAAGGAGATCTGCAGTGCCCTTAAAGCCAATCAAGGCAGTGCTGCTTATGCTGCCCGCGCTCTGCCGCCTCTCACTGTCTGTGTGTTTGATGTCCTTTGCTCTCATTCAAGTGGCAGTATCACTCCTGCCGTGTCTGTGGAGCAGCCTCAGACACTGCGTCTCCACTGTTACAGCTCTACGTGGGAGCATCAGACCGATAGTGTCAGTCTTCCTGGAATTTGGCACCAGCGGTGGTGTATCATTACTTTGAGCTACCCCTAAATACCTCCAGTACCTCAACTCTTTGTGTAATCTATCACCTGAAAAACTAAATACAAGTTATTTTAATGACAAGTCGAAATGTGACTGAATTTCTACAGCGTATTTATTGGAATAAAAATCGTAAAGAAACCTTTTGTTATCACTGTCAGTATTTCAGGTCATGTAAATCCACAAGCGCACACATACTTAATCCAATAACTCCCAGACACTTTTAAAAGATACGTACATGACACTTTATTGCATCAGTTCCACTAATAAATAGTACTCCCACTCCCTCAGTAACCCAACAGATGGTGCTAGGATCCAGTGCAGCATCCTTGATCAATACATCTAGTCAGTAAATCAAAAAGTATTTTGAGTGTGGGTTACAAAAGTACCTGTAACAACATTTCACTGGCTCAGAAAAGGCTCAAGGGGGGAAAAATGAAGTCCAAGTTAAGGCTTGACTGTAAATGCAAGATAAATATCTTTAAACTTAAAGAATGCGGGCTTAAAAAAGAGCTAATCCTATTCCTTCTCTACTGCATAACTGTGTGTGTGTGTGTGTGTGCACAATGTCACTTTTTTTTCTTGGCTTCTGAATTTAAAAGACACCTGGGATCACAGACACACAGCTTGGCATTTGGCTTCTGACCAAAGTCAACGTCTACAGTAGGACATGCTGCCAAGCGACTGTGTGTATACGTCCCCTTAGGGCCTCGGAATAACTTCATAGCATACAATCTACAAAATCAGTTCATGTTTGGCTACAAAAGCAACAGTGAAACAGAAAAAAAGAGATTTGGTTTATGATTGCCAAAGTCACCAGAGAGAGATTTTTGGTTTGATGTTTCAGATGACAGTAACATTAACATTTTAAATGAAAGAGTAACTTCAATAATATAAAATTCCTTCCAAAAAAACACAAGTAACAAACAAATGTAACAAAAGGAGGGGAAAAAAAAAGAAAAGAAGAAAAGCTACAAATGGTCCCAAAATTGCAAAATGACGGTGGCAAGGTGTGGGCTGGCGACCGCCTCTACTTCAGGTTTGCAACTTTATCTCAGTTTATTGATTAAAAGAAACCTTTATGCGAAAAGTCCCACATGAGAATGAAACACTAAACTGCACCCAGAGAGCGTTTACAGTAACAGGATCATGTCGAGAAAAATAGGAAAGAGTGAACGAGCGACGTGTAGGTGGTTCCTCTCATTAACTGAGTGGACCAAAACCAGGGTTTAAAAAACCGAATTCCTGGGCTTACACACAGCAACATTAGAAGATTTATCACAGTATTCACAAACTTTTTCTGATCGGACATTTGATGCTGCTCTTTGCTGCGTGTCCTCAGAAGAAAATCCAAGAGGGGAAAGTGTATCAAAACCACACTGCAATTATGAAGAAGCGATGACCTGTGGCTTGGAATGATTCAAGACTGTGGTTTACTTCAACTGTGGAGTAAAGACACTTCGAATGATTAGCTGCCAAGAAAAAAAAAATCTCCCAACTAAACTACAAATCATTGCACTAAAAGAGAAAATGAGCCAGTGAGGTCTTTAAAGCATAAACTACTGACAGCTTTAACATCAACTCCCAGAGAGCCCAATCAGCAACAGATAAACATGGAGGGCATGCCCATAAATGGCCAGCGATGGTTGATACAGGTTCACCCCCACGCCCCCCAAAAAAGTGATATGCACGTTATATGTCATTGCGAACCCATTCCTTGCCACCGGCAACAACAAAGAAAAAAACAAATGTTGCCAAAGCTTTCTGATAAAAGAAACAATGCAACACTGTGATAATACACAACAGTGAGATACAAGAGCGATTACTGAAAGACTGCATTAAAAAAAAAGAAGGAAAAAAAAAGAGCCACAACACACATGACACAGGACAGGATGTCATCTTCTGGTGGTTTACTTCACACAGACGCTCCCTTTGGGGTCTGTGCTTGAATGTGTGTCTATGCCAAGCTTTTGTTGTTAGTGATGAATGGCGCGGCTCACTCTACTGTCACGGACTTGGCCAGGTTTCTTGGACAGTCCACCTGCGTTTAAACAGAGGAGCAGACAATCAATAGCCTTGCAGATGAAAAGGAGACTGTTGCTGCTGTTGACTAAATGCTGCTGTCAAAACACCCGAGTATGATTTATACAAATCTTAACAAAAACATACTTTAATCTGCGAGCCAGAGATATGGCAGCTTGGCAGGACTGCTCTTGTAATTATCACACACGTCCTGTCCAGAGCGCTTCTCCTCCCCTCGGACAAAATTACATAAAACACAGGGCATGCGTGTGGTGGGGCTATTTGTTCTACAGAGCTGCACGGCCAGGACGTTTCTCTGAAATGCTTTGAAAAACTCACTTAGATGCTGACATTGAGCTAAGCTGCTCACTTTGACCTTTAAAATTCCTCAAAAACAGGAAATCAAGGGAACAACACATCTAAGTCAGTTCTGCAGCACCAGCACAAACATCAGTAACAGCTTGTGGGCTTTGCCAATAAATGAACCAATTGCAGGTCGGAATTTGTGCACAGATGGAGGTTATTTACATTTCACTATAATTCTTTCAGTGTGGCAGCTAACCACATCGTCATCACCTTCACCACCAAGTTTGGCAGTTTACATCGTTCACAAAGTAGGTTACATTTTCAAGTGAGTTGGGGACATGCTGATTTACAGCTATAAACACTGCACGTTTATTCTGGCAGTGTTTCTGCTTACAAAGCAGTCCTGAGCGACAGCGCTAGATGATCAGTGACAGGCTAATAATAACAAAACATCTCATTTATATCGTGCTGCAGAATCTTTTGCACAACTGTCCTCTTTTATGTCCTGAAACGAATCATCGACGTATTTTACACAATCATACTCTTACTACACCTGTATTTTCAGCAGAAAATGTAAACACAGGTATACTGATGATGACTGCAAGAGTGGAAATGACTTGGGAAAATGATATCTCCAAGAAATGTTTGAATTAAGAAGCATGCTGGATTGAGATTTGTTGCTGATCCTAAAGGGAAAGCACTTACATCGTAGCCTCTGAGGACAGCCAGGTGGAAGGACAGCAGCTGCAGAGGGATGACGCTCAGGATGCCCTGCAGGCAGTCCACACAGTGAGGCACTTTGATGGTGCGGCTGGAGGTTTTGATGGTCTCGTGATCTTCTTTGTCGCAGATCACAATAGGACGACCCTGTAAATAAAACAAAGAGATGAATATAGTGTGAGTTTTCACACCTCTAAACCAACATCTGCTGCAGATTGTTGACTGCACAATGACGGAGATGCGCTGAATCAACCTCTCCCCTTTCACCGACTGAGTTGAAGGGCCAGAGGTGACGCAGTGGTCAACATATTTTCAGGGTTGGAACTTAATGAGTTATGATGCAAACAGTTTTCAGAAAGGAAAAAACTTAAATGGATTCAAATAAACTCACTTAGTCAATTTCCACCATATAATAAACACTGTAAAGCATCACATTTAGTTTTTATTTGTCAGTTTGTTTGAGCATATTCAGGCAACTAAACAATCTGGGCTGATCACTTGTGACTGGATTGTAAAATAAACCAACACACCAACATTACAATAAGGCTGATCACACAACATGCGCCATGTGCGATTCTTACCTGGCGAGCAACAACTTGCTGCAGGGCATTCTGACACTTGACGTAAGTGTGGTCTCTCATGATGATCATGATCACCGGCATGAGTTTATCCACCAGGGCCAGCGGGCCGTGCTTCAGCTCTCCTGCCAGGATACCCTCCGAATGCATGTACGTGATTTCCTTGATTTTCTGCAGGGGAATAAAAAAAACGTCCACACTTTAGATAAATGCAAGCCTACGCTGTAATTAACAATCAAGCTGTCAGACGATAAACTCGCATGTGCTCACCAGTGCTCCTTCCAAGCAGGTAGCGTAATGGTAGCCTCTGCCCATGATGAGCACACTCTTCTGCTGGTACAGCTCTGTTGCCAGCTTCTGGATTTCATCATCCAAACTGAGGACCTCCTTAATCAAATCTACACACACACACATGTTTTTTTTCTTGTTTAAAGAGGCTGACTGGCAGCGATAAAATATGAAAAAAATATTGCAGCAACATGAACCTAGACTCAGCTTCTAATGTTGGGCAGGGAGTGGCAGACGAGCCAGACATTCCTTATTAGGTTACTCTTGGGGACATGCCATCATGTGCTTTAGATTCAGAGAGTCATGCAAGAGCCCAACGCCAAAATCTAAAGCTATTCATCCGTCTGCCCCCCTCCCCGCTCTCTCTCGTCTTCTGATCCTTTTGTTGCCGTTTAAGTTTGTCCTCTAAGAGGATTTAGAAAAAAAAATATAAAAAACCAACAAAAACAAAACTAAAAACAGGCTGTGGATGTGCTTGATCTTAGGTCTGAGCGCTAGTTTTTCCAATCTTTTTGTGTTTAAACTTCACATATGATCAGGACTTCTCTGGCTGAATTACAACACATGGCGTGACTTACCTGGAAGCACTCTTAGGCCCTGGATTATCTCACGGCGCCTGGGCTGCACTGAAATCCTGTCATCGCACATCAGGAGGGCAAACATGATCAAGGCCACAAACTGACTGGTGTAGGCCTAAAGACAAAAAACACAACAGAGAAAGCAGAATATTTATTAACTGTAACACAATTGCTAAGATGCGGTTTCTTTGTCTGCTTCTACTCTGACTAATAAAGAAAACAACTGCTCCCTAACTATTTGCATGAAGGTCACAAAGTGGACCACCACTGCACAGTGAAATATTGTTTGCTTGTGACCTCATTTCTAGAGGGAATGGTAGATTTCCTGTTTTGCAGCTCAATATCGAACCAACGAAGCAGTGACCAGATCACGACTTGAGCCTTTCGGTACAGATTATGAAGCCATGTGCTTCTTCTTCGCTTTGTTTTGATTGCAAATTTGGTCTCCAGTTTATAGCCTGCACCAGATGAAATAAGGAGAGGTGGGTTTTAATACACGTCAAGCAGCATTATAAAAAAACGCACCCAGTTAAGTTAGTGCTGCTCATCCTAAAAACCTTTGTAGCCACATATACCACAGATGATCTCTGATCCTTCTGGAAATGTCGCTTCTTATAACCTCAACACATCTGAGACTCCGTGCCTGCCGTCATCGCCGCCCACACTCTCTCCTTCCTTCATCTCCGAGCACGTTTGGAGGCCTTCCATGCCCATTTAGGAGATTCAATCAGGGTTTAAGAGAAGCCAAGTCAATTCACAAGACTCTCTGGACTCAGAAATGCCAATGTGCAGGGCCAAGAAAATAGCTGTAAAACTTTTACACACTGTTTCTTTTTTCTTCACAACAACACACAAATCGTAGTCCTTCAGAGCTCCAACAGACCTCGCTGTCGGCTCAGATGTGGCAACACATTTAACCCACATAGTAAACCGCTGATCTCTTCCATGTTCATACTTTCAAACTTGTCAGTGCTTTCCTGATGCACAATGTGCCAACTTTGATCCTGCAAATGTGAGCATGCATGCATACAGCTCATACAGCTGAAACATAAAGAAAATACAACAGCTGTGATCTAGAAAACAAACTTTGTAATCCTGTCAATTCCCAGTGGAAAGAGTTATGTAATTCAAAAGCAGTCTTCTCTCATTTACTGTCGGCTGACCTGCCAGAAGGATCTGCCTCATGATAGCATCAAAGTATTTTATCTTTAAGTGCTAATTAATACCATGAATCTTGAATATGACCACAGGAATTGGAAATTCCCTCGTTTAAAGTTTTTAAAAAATCCAACGAGGATGAAAAAGAAGAAAATTGAGACCAAATATATGAATTTGGGATGATTCAGCATGTTAGTTGCAAACCAAGTCAGTGTTTTGATGAGCTTAGTTGTTAACGTGCAGCATTCGGTTGAGGTGGGTGTGGGTGTGTGGCCCTGCCAGTCGAGCAGTAAATGATGGCGTCTCTGAGGCGTGCTCTGGGACTTTGGAGCAACACAAGAGTCACTGAGCCAAGAGCTGGGGCAGGGAAGGACCTGCTCCACTCTTCCTCCCTCTCTCTCTATGCTCCCTAGAAAGAGCAGGGGCTTCAACTCCTCTGCTCGAATCCCAGCTGGCAAATGCTTTCGGTGAGGGGGTGGGAGAGGCATGAAACCAAGTGTCCAAGGTTTACATGAGCTGAGATGAGAAAATCAGGCTTCTTTAACTCCCTCTGGGATAACAGTGGAGGACCACGTCAGCTTCCAAAAGGCGGGACCTGAATTGCAATGGAGTTTTCATCTGGGTTTCATTCAGAGTCAGCGGGCGTCGAGTTCATTTAGGAGATGATGCAATTAACTGGTGTACAGTACTTTAGCTAAGTATCAAAGGCTCAGTTACAACAAATCCAAGAAATCATGCGCTATTTTTCTAACTTGAATGTAGCAAATTCATTTGGTGTGTTGCCTCTGAAAATATTCTCATAGAAAAAAAGCAGAAAAATGAGTAGATTGCTTTTTTAAATGGGGCAATAAGCATTCACTTCAACTCCAAGGAAATGTGCTGTTTTTAATCATCCACATCCAAGCCTGCCACAACAAGGTGAAAACACACCCAGCAGTACATTCATCTTCATCACTAATGACTCAGTCTCACTGGATTTTAAATCTCTAAAACTCTTAAAACTCTATGGCTGGAAACTTGGTTGTTGTCCAGTGAACTGATTTAAAAACATTTTTTTGGAGCCTGCAACTGGTTGCAAGTAGTTTGGCAACCTGTCTCCAGCTGCAACTGACTGCAATCACCGTCAGACACATTGGTGAACATTTGAAAGGCGGAGTCCACACAACTGGTTGTATTCTGGCTATATTCCTATATAAGATTGCCGAGCTCCTGTCTCATTATGCAGAGAAATCGTCGTCCAACAGCAACTATGCCGATATTTGTGGAGCAACTTCTGACTTTCTCTTCAAAATCTATGAGGTTCTGGCTGAATGTAAGCAGTTAATGTGAATTTATTTGTATGTAAAAGGCAACAGATTTGCTATTTTTGTTGATTTATCACAGTTAATTGCCATATTATCACACACAGATTGAATGTAATTGGCAACTTGGCCCCATTCACCCCTCAAAATGATTACAGGCTGACTCTGTCTTATCACCGTTTTATCGCTCTTTATATAAGTTGCTTTGAAGGAGGCAACTGACAGTGGGTAGTCACAGACCTGTGTTTAAAGTAGCCATTTCAAAGATAGCAAGATAATAATAACAGTAATTTTGGTAATGCTGTGTAGCATAATATAACCTAACCTCAAGAGGTTAATGTGAGAAGTATCCTTTCAATCTCCAGTGACACAATAAAGGCATGTTTTGGTTTTCCACTTCCACGGGGCATAAAAGCTGCACTCATAAGAACCGCAGAGTTAATCAGAGCCACGGTTGCCATGGTATACCTTGGTGCTCGCTACTCCGATCTCTGGCCCGGCGTTGATGTGGACTCCACAGTCAGTCTCCCTCGAGATGGAGCTGCCCACTGTGTTAGTGATCCCCACAGTCAGAGCCCCCCTCTCCTTACAGTAGTGCAGGGCCATGAGGCTGTCAGCGGTCTCCCCTGCAGGGTCAGCAGAAATGGAAGACATAACCCGTTTATGGAACGTAACAATTCACACAATAAAACTGATTTACTGACTTTTGCACCATAAACTAGTCTGATTTAAGACAGCTTTACAGAAAAAAATAATCCACAGGTCTCAAAAACTCTGACTCAGCATTTTGAAAAAAATCGAGCAAATAGAAAGATAAATCAAGAAGAGCCCCCAGATAAAAAGTGGAATACAAATGGGGAATGTGCCACAGATCAAGTCCAGATGGCACTGGTCTCCACACCTGACTGGCTGATAAAGAAGCAGACATCGTCTCGGAAAACAGGCGTGTTCCTGTCCAGGAAGTCGCTGGCCAGCTCCACCATGACAGGCAGCTCGGTCAGCTCCTCCAGCACCTGGCGGGTCTGGGGAAAAAAACGCAACAGCATCATTTTGTGAAAACGTGCCAGCTGTGCACAGAGCATAGAGTGTGGCAGGACACGAAGCTCATACCACAACACAGATGTCATATTTCCTCTTGGATTCAAAATGACTATTTTTATGATGGGACTTTGCACCAATGAACAAAAGGTGGTTAAATAAAAGACTACTCACTGCTACTCCTGCATGATAGCTGGTGCCACAAGCAATGAGGATAAGTCGGCGACACCTCTGAATCTCTTTGATGTGGTCCTTAAGTCCACCCAGTGTCACTGAAAAGCATAACAAACTGCTCAAAGACCACAAACACCCCAGAGGAGAGATGGGACATTTTACACTTAAAAAATGTACTTATAGCTGTAAAACTTTTATAGGGCGTCCTTGATCCTTATTATAATGTCAGTCAGGTAGTTGCACATGCAAAACTAAATTAGTTGACGCTAAAGACAACAGTGAAAGCCAAAGATTTACATTTTTGAGGAATTGTCATTTCTTGTCTTGGTAAATATAATAATAAGGCAGTGCTCCAACCTGTGTTGTTGTCAAAGTTGACTCTGCCTCTCATGGTGTTAACAACAGACTCGGGCTGCTCAAAGATCTCCTTCTGCATGAAGGAGCTGTAGTTGCCTGTAAAATGAGGATCAGATATCAGGGGAACATTTCCAGAATTAGTAAAAAAAAAAAAAAGGTAAATACCAGTTAAGCACTCAGTGATCGACTTTTTATAAGCCCCATAAAACCCACATGAACTCAACCGACTGAGAGAGGTTTTGTTTACATGTATTAAGCTTCCGAGAATGCAAACCACAGCCTTCTGAATGAGCAAAAACAAAAGTCTTCACTGTGTTTTATTGACGATCAGGCCTTCCTGGAAACGCGAGGACTTATTGGGTAAACTTTCTTTCTCTATTAAGATATTTGGAGCCATAGCATGAGTCATGCCTCAAATGAAATAAAACAAACACAAAACATCAGGGAGATAATGTTTTCCTGTCAATTAAAAACCGTGAAGGTAAAGAAAATATATATGTATATATGCAAGTGCTTTTCAGCCTGCCTTTGAGAGCAATTTGGGTCATGCGATTTAGGTTATTCAGCAGAAAAAAAACTAGGAAATGAGAGGAGAGAGGCTGAGTAATGACAGGACCACAAAGGAATGTCGAGTGCAGCCAACATCGGCTCACCTCTGCCCTCTGCTGGACTGCTGAGGAAAAGTCAGTGAAAATGAAGAAAAAAGAAAATATAGACAGTAACCATGAGATTAGCTGTGTTCATACTGAGCAAACTTAGACTCATTTTCCTCATTTGAGGACACAGCAGCAGGATAGATGAAATACTTCAATTCCAAAAAACATATCTGCAGGTGGTCCGATAACTGATTAAGTGCATGTAACAAGTTTATTCTTGGCGCAATTTTGCATGCAAAACAGACCTTATGCACATCGACTCCAAGTCTTCATCAGGGTCTGACAAACATAAAGTCAGTCAGGATTACCTAACAGCCCTGGGAAGCAATTTAATCCTGACTGATTATATATTTGTCAGATCCTGACAGACCTGGAGTCGATGTGCGTAAGGTCTGTTTTGCATGCAAAACTCTCCCAAGAATAAACTTACATGTGGGGGTTTTATTATGATTTATACATGAAAAAAGGAAAGTAATGCAATAATAAAAATGTGTCCTAATTTCCATAAGTGAACGGTTTAACTTTGGTGACTTGGGAAAATATTTTTTTAACAACAATTAAACACTGAGAAATGCCTTTTATCTTTCTTGAACAGAAAACAATTGAGTGCATTTGTCTAAGCATTAGTAAGGGGAACACAAAGGCACAAACTGCACACTGTCCTATAGAGTGGATATTAACAGCCTCACATTAAAGCTAAAATTTAAATGTTTTTCCCCTTTGTTTGAGTTCAAATCCTGGGGCTGGAGTAAAAAGTTGAAAAAGAAGGAAACAGCTGTCCTACTAGCACAATATTTCAACTCGGGTCAAGAAGGGAAGATGGGAGTGATAACATCTTAAAGCAAAGTGATTCGTTTTACCAAGAGTGGTTTTTTTGGTGGGCCTGCTAATCTAGCAAGAGTGTAACGACTTGGATGATAACAAGAACGACCTCAGGGCCAACTGTTAAAAGCAAGCCAAACTATGTAAGCAGCTGGTCACCGATTATGACTTGCATGATAATAACAGGCTTTGAGACTAAATTAATGGCACAGTATAAACGATTTATTGACCATTAGTGTGGGAAAGGAATGCATGGTGTGAAGAGAATTGGTCCCTCCACTCACCCATCATGATCTGCTGTAGTTCCATCTGCAGGGTCTGGATGGCGCGGGCTGGGTAGTCTCCAGCTGTGCGCTTTATCCTGTGAATCGACAGCCGGCCATCCATCACGGCGGCTACGTCATCGTCCTCGAGGAAGATCACCCGGTTTGTGTGCTCGATCACTGCGCTGTCGTGGCAGATCAGAAACCACATCAAACGTTTGATTTTTGATACACGGATAAAGCAGGCATATAAAGAACTGGAAAGTCTCACTGAGCATATTTGTGTACTCTAACAGTATCTGCTTACCTCGCATCAGAGGCAAAGTAGTACTCCACCGCTTTTTCATCTACTGGAAACAGGCAGGTGTCCTGGTCTGTCCTGGGTAGGGTGCTGCAGCTCTTCTTGTCTTTAGTAGCTGGGATGTAAAAGAAAACAGGCCTCAGTCAATTTCATCCAGCCACATGTGGATACATTTGACTAGAAAGAGAAACTGTAACTACATGAGCGGTAGAGCACAGGAATATGATCGCTGGACAGCTTGTGATCACTGCGCACTCCAATCAGCAGAGGACCTCCCCTCCTGTATAAACCACAAGAAAATATTCATGTTAAACCACATCCTGATATTTTACCAGCATATGGTCTAAATGCATTGCAGAAAGGTTTCTTATACTGTCAGACTTCAAAATGTATTGTATACATTTTGACCCATCTTAGACGTCACTTTAGGAGATTTAAGATCAGCCATCAGTCTGTGAGTTTACCTTGTACCAACCACCTCGCCGGGATAGTGGACACTCTTGAAGACCAGTGCAAAAGCTCCTTCCTGCAAGGCAGCAGGTCAAACAGGAAGTCAGGTCTTTTCCTTGTCTGATTGCTTTTGCATCTTTGGTGTACATTAGCAAGTCCTTACCAGCTGCTGAGTCACACGTTCAACCAGCGTGGCGAAACTGATGTCGTCGCTCTCCCGGTTGTCATACATGTACTTCACCAACTTGGCAATGCTCTCTGTGTCAGTCTCTGACTCAAACTCATAGCCTTTGCTCTCCTACAGAAACGAGAAAATGATTTCGCTTTATAAATCGGAACAATCAAAATACATTAATAAATATTAATGAAAAACTTCTGCTCACCAGGAATTTCTTCAGGTCTTTGTAATTGGTGATGATGCCATTGTGAATGACTATGAATTCTGCAAACCAAAGAGGACTGTCAGAAACTTATAATATATCTTCAAACAGGTTACAAAAACAAAACAGGCTGGCTGTTGTGAAATACAGAATCAAACATTTAGCTGTTTCTGTACCAACTTCAAACATCACTCACCATTGTTTTTGTCAGATCTCTGTGGATGACTGTTGACTGGGCTGGGCTCACCGTGAGTGGCCCAGCGAGTGTGAGCAATGCCACTGTGGACATCAAACTCCACATCCAGGTCAATATCCTGCTGTTCTATAAATCAAACAAACACACCCCCAAGACAGGCGATATTTAGTATGCGAATTACACCACAGCGTGCAGGAAGGCAAAACGAGGATTCGGTCAATTATTAATTCTCTCTAAACGAGCAACAATCTCAGCTTACTGTGGATCTCCTCATCCAGGGCCTTCACTTTTCCACGCTGCTTGATCAGCTGGATAGATCTGGCGTTTGACTCCCAATCTTTGCTGTTGCCCCCGTCAATTCCAACACCTAATGAAATTTTTTTAAAAATAGCACGAGAATCATAAAGATGGCAAGGCTGTAGGTATGAAGTATAACGGTGGTATTACTATTATATAAGTAAAGTCTCCTTTTTGGTCCAAACAAAGCAGAGCAGAACTGTAGGAAAGCTCCATTAGTGGTGTGTCAAAGTTCAAGTAAGTAAAACAACTAACTATGGCCTGAATTATGCTTCAGGTGGAAATCTGGAAACCCCTTTTAGCCCAGCGGCATAACCTTCTACGTAACCTGACGTGCACCTCCCGAGAAATGTAACTACACATCAGGTCGAGGCAACCCACAGCTACTGCGATTTGCCTGTTCAATACCCCTGATGCATTTCAAGCTACTTCTTTGCTGAGGTTTTTGAATGCATCAGTGAGAGAAAAGCAATCATTCCCTCAGTATAAGGAGTAAATACAAGGTCTCACAAATGTCAGCAGATTCCTGGAAGTAGATTGCTGAAACTACCAAAATGGATGTGAGGGAAAGTACAAAGAAGTGGAAAAACCGGAGGTATAACTGCCTCCAGAGAAAACAAACAAACAAAACAAAACAAAAAATAATAATGTAACAAAAACCTGAGCAGAACAAAGAGAGAAGAAAAAAAAATCCCAGCATCTGTTGGCACCGTATATAAAACACCGGGACACAACCACATGTTAATCAACACGTAACCACACACAAGCATAAATCAGGTACAGTCATTAGTGTTGGCATGTACTGCTGAAAAAGAAAACATCAAGTGTGACTTTCAGGATAGTTGCTGCATTAATGTTACATTGGAGACCAACAAACTATTACAACATTTTGGCATTTCTTGAGTAACCTCTGAGGAGGTCTGAACACAAGAAAAACAAAACAAAACACAATTTTAAGAAAAGGCAGAACTTGTTGGTGATGAGTTTCTCTTTTCCTTACCAGCTGAATCATAGCCTCTGTACTCCAGACGACGTAGACCTTTAAGAAGGATCTCAAGGATTTCACGGCGAGTCCTTGGCACGTGGTAGTTGAGATAGGCAAAGATTCCTTGGGGAAGGAGGGAATAATGTTTCAGAAAGCTTTTCTTTATAAAGAATTTGTGCTTCCAAAAGGAGATTTTTATTTATTTATTTGCAGTTGGAAGGGCAGATCACTTGAAATGCCTGTCAGACTGATACCCCTGTAGCATTTGGGAGTGATGTTTAATTCATGTGGGTTTGAGAAACAACTGAACTACAGCTGGTGAAGGTTGGCTGAAGTCACCATTACAGTATTTAGAAGGTTTTTTCAGATGCAAAGGACATCTGACATTCTGTATGCTGCACTTATTTATCCAATCAGCTGGTTTTTATTTTAAACCAGCTTTGGATTCATTTTGAGTCAGAAATAGTTTTTAAAACAATTTTAAATCTTCAAACGAAACTATTTATGATGACAATGATTACGCAAAGGTGGCTGGTGAAACCACAGCGAACGTAATTCGACTCCTTCCTGGTGTAGCAGGCCAAGAATTACTGGGAGTTGTCGATCTGCTGCTATTCACATTTCAGTGACAGACAAACTGATGTAACACATGAGAAACAAGTCATACGGGCACTGGAAAACCTGATAAGGTTATCTCTTGGCAGATAGACCTGTTTAAAGACTATTAAGTATATATATAGAGACCTGCCGTTTCCCTTAGATATAATCTCTTGCCTGCGTAAAGCAGAGGTAGGGGAATTGTCAAAGGAATGACAAAAATCAGACGCAAGATGTTTCCCTTTCACATCTGTAAATCATTTTAAGATATTTACCTTGTCACTAAGACTTGAGATTTATTTGTGTGTGATTACTAACCCAAGTGAGAGACCATTACGATACAGAAACAGGCCAGTGTAAATCAAGACTTCAGCATTTTATTGGCAACCTCCATACATAATGAGAATTTCCTCCCTAAAACATCTGTCGTCCAGTCTAATAACAAACACACACAGAAAGAAGTGACACCATGAATGGCAAAAGGAGTGGGCATAAAGTGCAGCCCTGTCACAGGGCTAAACACTAACCAGTGGATATCCTGGCTCAACAGAGCATTCATTCAGAAAAGCAAGTGATGGAGGTGGACACTGAGGGGCAAAGCGAGACAAAAGGGACCTTTCTGCAAATAATCAGTGCTTAATGGTTAACCTAAGCAAAGTGGCACCTTACTGTGACAAGAGATATTGATAGCAAGGTGGTTTGGTTTTGGAAGTGCTCTGATTGTGATAACAGTGAGAGAAAACAGATGTCAGGTATCAATCACAGGACTGAGATAGATGGAGACAGCGGAGATAGGACAGGATTAGAAAGCATCAAACTGATTATGACCACTGGCGTCATGTAGACAGTGAAAGACTGACGTTAATTCACAGCGATACACCAACATTATATAGTACAGTATTCACTAAAGCCTTTGGCACTCTTTTAAAGGGTTGACTCAATTTGACTATTTTTTTTAAAAACATATTTGATTTTATGTTTTGTTTATGCTATTTGTATATGTACAGCATTTTGTGAACCCTGGTTTATATGTTAAAGTGCTTTATAAATAAAGATGGTATGGTATTATCCCAAAGAACACAGTTCATCTAGTTACACTTTCGTTTTTTTTCATAATAACAACGAGTGTAACTCGTTTTCAAACGTCTCTGTCACAGTCATCTAGATCCACAGACCACAGTAACAGACAGAGATTTAGCTACTGGAAACTTACTCGATGGGTAATAACGTCGTAAAGCAGGTTACCATTTTAATGTCGCACTCAAATATCGACCCCGCTGCTTGATCGTGTTATCCCAGATCAAGCAGCTTTCAGAGTAAAACGAAAAAACACAGACCGGTTTATATTTAGCTGGCTAGCAACATCATGTTGGCCATACAATACTCACTTTAGCCTCCCCTAGCTCATTTCCAGCATTTATCCTCAAACTAACAAGGCAATAACTGAATAACTATTCAGCTAGCTATTCTGGTGAAACCTGAACCACATACATTCAGCGCCGATTAATATAAGTATAGAATAAATGCAATACTCACCACACATGGCTACAGTTCTGCTGCCAGTTACAGCTACTCTGAAGTCGGTAGCTGGGAACGCCTGTCAATAAGCTCCGCCCCCGATGGTTCCTATGAATCATAGCCAACCGCGTTCTTCCATGGCGTCTTCTGATTGGTCAGGAGGTCTGTCGATTCCGGTTGCGCCTACAGACGTACGCACTTCTGACGTGGCATAAGGATGCGATTCGCAGCCGGAACATCCTGCAGATCCTGCTGCTGCAAGAGTCAACATCGGCCCACAATGGAAGGCCTGTGCTTTCTACTGGCCGTGGAAGGAAAATATTGCTAAAAATGCTCAAAAGACAGGAGCCTGTGTATGCTCTGGCAATTTTAGAATTACTGAGGTACAACGTCCCTCAGAAATCCACCAATTCTTTTGAAAATGTTTATATGCAAAATTGCCTTTTATAGTTTTTGGCCTTACATAGTTTAAATGGTCCATATAATTTTAGTGGAAAATACCCACTTTCTATTTTTCCTTCTTCTTTTGGTCGCTCTGCTCATGAGTCACCACCCTGGATTTTCTGCCTTCATCTCACCTTATTGGTACCCTCCTCTTATGCCGCACCAACCCTCTGCATGTCCTCTGAAGTCCTCTTTTCCTCTTGCCTGGGAGCTACATCTTCAACAACCTTTGTTCAATATATACACAATCAGTCCTCTCGTGTTTCAACTGCTCAACTCAAGGTGTCCCCCTGACGTACTCATTTCTAGTCCTGGCCATATTGGTCATTCTCAATGGAAATCTGAGCATCTTCAACTAGGCCACTAGTTGGAACACTTATGTACACAAAGGAGACAAATGGTCACAAAATATTATAACAAACTTTATTTATACACATACAGTATACTGATTTTAAACCTAAAAGGCTGCTTTGCTTGCTTGACAGATGTGGAGTAATAAATAAATTATTTCAGTCAGCTGTTCCTGTGACTGGGCTATTCTTGTTAAATACTGTCACTGTACAGAAAACATCTGGGAAACAACACATATGAGATTACATCTGAATGGATAATGGTGATTGTTTCTTTCACACAGCTGTGCTATCAAACACATTATTTTATTGCAACTATTGCTTGCATTAAAGTCGGCAGCTGGTAGAGACAGGAATGTGTACATATGATTTCAGTGGTTCAGACTTGAGCAGCCTCCTCCTCCTCATCCTTCACCTGGAAGACATACATAAAAGCTCTTTACAGCTCAAGTGCTGAACATGAAATATAAATCAAGATGTCAGGATTAACATCTTAAAAATTAACAGTGTTCTAAAATCAAATGAGAGAAAGACAACAAACCTGTTCCACTGATTCAACCTCAGGTACATAAAATTGTAGCATGTTTTGGATGCCACTCTTCAAAGTCACAATTGAACTGGGGCAACTGGTGCAAGAGCCCTGCAGCTTGAGTTTAACAACGCCATCTTCAAATCCGCGGTATAGAACATCTCCCCCGTCCTCTTGCACAGTTGGCCTGACCGAGTGAGAACATTGACTGGTATTAGGCAAAAAAACAAAAAAAACAAAAAAAAACAAAGCACAGGAAGCAACAGGCCCTGAGATCATACTGCATCTTCATGAGTAGTTACCTTATTCGAGTATCTAGTAGTTCTTTAATCATAGCAACTACCTCGTCGTCATCATCTGATGGTGCTGAAAGGAGAAGCAGAGATTGTTGTTCCTCAGCATTCAAAGCAGCTTGTTATTTCTGTCCAAGTCGATGTTTTGATAATGGACAGGCCACAGCTGTTTGAAAACCATACCTGTATCTGGGCTTGGCTGGCTGTCCTCGTTTACAACAGGAAGCCCGGAGGTAAAAAAGTCCATAATGGTAGCAAACACATCAGGCTTAATTACCTTCCATTCCAAATTTGGGTCGGCCTAAATGAAGAAGGACGAGAAACCAAGCTATTCTTAGTTGTGGTATGCCAAGCTGTGCCAGTACCAATTCTTACAAACTGGACATGGCTTTACCTTCGTTATGGTAATAAAGTCAGGGCCCAGGAACACACTCTTCACTCCATCGATCCTAAACAGCTGCCTGAAGACAATCACTGAGGTTTTATTATGCCACACTTAAAGATAAATTTTACACTTAATACAGGAGGTCGTGCAATGTTTGTAACAAATAAATACACACATATAGACATGCAAATTGTGTTCAGGTACCAGTCACATTTATTAACATAATATTTTAATGGGAATAGAATTAGAAAATAATATTTCTGTTCAAAATTGCTAGGTAGAGGTAAAAGCGTTACACTGAGGATCCGAATCAGCAGCGTGCTGGGCTGTGAGAAGAGAGGTCTACTGTTTCTGTGCATAACAGAGGTTACACCTTTTTTTTATATTTGGTAAGAGTAAATGCTGCCTTGGTTACTGCCCTACCAACAAGGCATGTACCGGTAAATCAATCTTGTCATGTGACTAGCAGAAGTCAAACTATTAATCCATTCTTCTTCTGGCTGCTCCTTTTAGTTTTTGCCACAGTGGATCATCTGCCTCCATTTCACTCCATCGTTCTCCACTGTCACACTAATGTCCTCCTACATGACATCTACCAACCTTCTCTGGAGGTCCACCTATTTTCCTCCTGCCTGGAAGCTGTATATTCAAAACCCATTGTCCAGCATATCCACCATCACTTCTCTGCACATGTCCAGACCATCTCAGCCTTGCCTGGCTCTCCAACTTTGTGTTTAAACTGCTCAACCTAAGCTGTCCCTCTGACATGCTCATTCTGATCCTGTCCATCCTGATCACTCTAAATAAAAATCTTAGCATCTTCAACTCTGTCATCTCTGGGTTTTTTTGTTTGTTTTTTTTTGTCAGGGTCACTGTCTCCAAATCATACATCATAGCAGGTCTCACTACTATCTTGTAAAATGTCTCCTTCACTCTTGCTGCTTTTCTTCTGTCACAAATCACCCACTCATCTCCATCCACTCCACCCAGTCAGTTATTCACCTGTCTTGTGCACTGTCCAGCGCACTGACTGCATGTATTTAAACTCATTTACCTACATCTGCTATGCTAAGATGACTGTTTCACATCAGGCATTTCTCTCAGACCAGTAATCTCACATACCTGGCTAGAGGTGAGCAGTGTGCCTCACGAGGGCCGGCAAAATTCATAGTTCCTGTTTCAAGAACTGTCCGGCCAGGCAGGAACTTCATGCTGTTTGGATTTGGTGTATCCTGGGTCTGCACAAACATGGTTCTTCCTGGGCAGAGAAAAAACAAAGAAGAAGAATGCAACATAAATCACCTGTTTTCATTACACGGTGTCCTTATTTTGTGCAGCAACTCTTTACTTTATTGAACTGCAAGGCTAATGTCACATGTCCTACAGGCACCTGCTCAAACAACAGCTGCATCTATTGGGTTCAAGACAATCACTCCAGTATAAACACATTCAATGTTACACATGTGATTATTATGGGAAGCAACAGGAATACAAACCAGGAACAATCCAGATGGGGTTTGA
Organism: Oreochromis aureus; assembly: GCF_013358895.1. Lineage (NCBI taxonomy): Eukaryota > Metazoa > Chordata > Actinopteri > Cichliformes > Cichlidae > Oreochromis > Oreochromis aureus. Next base: position 24,929,276 of record NC_052953.1, read on the forward strand.
GGGCCATCTGTTCGAAACTCCTGTGGTATGTGAAGGCAAGTGTAATCCAGTGCTCTGAAACCCACTGACAGCAAGACTGAAAAATGCAGCAGATTAAGACATTTAATACAACGCAACTCACACTGATAAATGAATGGTGTTAGAAATCCAAATGTCAAGCACCCGTGTCAGCCCACTTCATCTAATGCCTTCCTCTCTGGAGTGGTAAAGTACTGACTTCAAAACATGAAGGTGTGGTGAGACTAATCCACTAAAATGATTTGGTGCACAGTGTTTGTACAACTAATAATTTGTAGCCGAGGTATTACAAACTGTTGCATAAGGCAACATGTAAAACAAACCAAAGGGGTCATGCAGAGCTTAAAGCGTTACACTGTGCAGTCAGTATTTGTCTTACTTTAGCCAAGAAGAAATCATTTCACTGACAACTAAACATGTTTTTTTTCTTTATAAGACATTTGATTTACAAAATAGAAAACACAGACAAACATAGTACAATTACAGGGAAAAATGGCACAGTATATGATATGCAAGGAAAGTGGACAATAGCAGAAATCTGCCCGTTACTTTTATTTGGTGTTTGATGTTCCAGAACCTGCTGTTCTGCTGGGATTTTCCTAAACAACCATATTTAATGTTTAAAGAGAATTGTCAGAAAGAGAGAAAATATCTGGTGAACAATGGTTCTCTGGGGTAAAGCACACTGTTAAGGTCAGAGGTCAAATGAGAATGAACCTGAGCTGATACAAAGTCAAACGCAAATAACAACTTATTACAACAGAAGAGCTTATCCAAATGCAAGACACATTGAAGCTTGAAACAGATGGGCTACAGCAGCAGAAGACCACACTGGGTGGCACTCCTGTCTGCTAAGAACAGGAAACAAGATACTATTTACACTACCTGGTCTCATGAATTTCAATTTCTTTTTTTAAACAATGTCTTTTTATTAAGAGTTTTTCTTTGTACATATAAACAAAAAGAAAAGGATTACAGTTGATCTGTACATTCGGGATGAATTTCAATTTCTGCTGCGATATTTGGATAGTACGGTCGGATTTGTCATGGCTCCATCCTGCCTTGTATCAATGGTTTAGCCTTCAGGTAGTGTAGCAATCGTGCAAATTTTTTTCTTAGTATACTTTGAGCCCCTTATTTCCATCTGAGGATAAATTGGGAATAAGTGGAATGACATGCTGCTGACCATGTCCATCCCTTTGTGACCACAGTTAGCCTGTTATAAAGGCTTGCTTCTTTAACCCTTTATTTACAAGTGCTCTTTAAATGACAGTAACTATTTCCATTTTTGCTAAAGACATAATTCAAATGGTTCCAGAAGAAAGAGAAAACGGGCTTAATGGGATACTTAATTTATCATGGTAGGACAGGAAATTCACAAGGTAAAAAACAAACAAACAAACAAACAAACAAACAAACAAACAAACAAACAAACGGCCTAAATTTTACCATGTGAACTTCACATTGCCTTAACTCCTCAACCATTTTGGTCATGTCATGAAGAATTGAGGCAGTTCTTAAGGCAAAGGGGGTCAAACCCAGTACTAGAAAGACGTATGTAATGACATGTCTGAGTGTATAAGACCGTAGAAACACCAGCAGAAACAGAGTAATTGTGAGACATTGTCTCTTATGGACAGTTATTTTAGTTTTGCCTTTTGTAATTAATTGTTATTTATATTTCATTTTGATGTTTTAATTCAGTTTAGTTTGAGTTAGTTTACAAAGTGAGTTTCCTCGTTTCACTTCTTTTTTGAAAATGTTTAGTTTTAGTTTAACTTGTGTCTTAGTTTTAGATTGTTTTTTTTTAATCACTTATTGAATTAAGGGCATGTGTTGGAGGCAAGATTTAGTAAAACCAGCACAGTTATAAACTTCCTAGGTCTAAATAAATATATCTATCAAAACCTGATAAGGCAGCATTAACAATTAAAAACAAAACAAACAAAAAAAACAACAACAAAAAAAACAAAACAAGCTAAGCGATACTAAAACATGTAATACTTTTGTTTAACTATAATAACTTATGGATATGAACTGTCGACAGTAACGGTGTCGCTGTGTACACCTCAGGATAATTCAGAAAAAGCAGATTAGAATCGGGCTAAAGTTTTAGCACTTATGCAACAAAAACAAAAACATTTTTTAAAGTTTGAAAAGGTTTGTCGTGGTTGATACTGACCACTTTAAAGTGTTAATAAGCGGCTGGTGGAGACGCTTAACGCAGTAAAACATCCCCACACCTCCCTGCTCTGTAGCTGACTGTCTGCGTCACTCCGCCGTTTAGCCAGCGTGCTACCATTAGCCTGACCCTGATGCTTAACATGCTGACGCATTCATGCACACATGATATAAAGCAAAAACAGAAAACAATGCAGATAAAGATAAATACAAAACCACTTACGGACGAGAAAGTCTTCCTGAAATACCCAACAATCTGCCGACCTGCCTGTAAGTCGCCATGTTTGTTATGGTTATCTAAACAGGACGGAAGTGGCGCGGTAAATAAGGGGACGTGACGCACTATTATTGTACATTTGTTAAATCGTCCCCCCTCTTATCCCAGCAGTAGCTACACTCAAGTGCAGCTTCTAGAAAAGTCTGAAATAATTTTGTGTAGTATCTGAAAAAAAATGCCGTGTGGCAAAAATTTTAGAAGGAGAAAGGACTCGTCCGATGTGGAGGAGGATGAGACCACCGAAGAAGTCAGGTAGAGCCGTCTGTTTAACCACAGGAATAAAAAAAAAGCCGTTTAGAGTAATGCTATGCATGCTAATGCTAATCGCTAAACGCAGATAGTTTGTTGTCGCATTTTATATAAGCTGCCCAGGTAATGTGTTTGCAATCGTTTGTGTTTCATGGATGTTTAGGCATAAGTTAGAAGAGGCTAAAGAGCTACAAAGTCTGCGCAAACGACAGAGCGGAATCAGGTAACGTAAATAAATCAAACTACGAACACGTTTCATCCTGTTACTTTACATGAAGTTTTACACAGTCAGATACCGAATCACAGTTTTTTATATTTCTTTTATTTAGTGTGACCGCCTTGTTGGTTGGAGAAAAACTTCCACCAGAGGCTGAAATTGAGGTAGGTAGTCAGTTTTGTAAAATTTATATTTTTTTAAAATTGTAATATAGCTTCATTAACCAAGGTGTTTTGGTTTTTGAACTTACGTTTATTAAAATTATTTTGATTATTCCTCACAGAATGACCCATTTAAACTGAAGACTGGGGGAATTGTTGACATGAAGAAAGTGAAAGACAGGAATAGAGACATGTAAGTGAGTTTTTAACTATTTTTAGCATAATTGCTCTACGCTGTGCATTGATATGTCATCATTTCATGTTATGTATTCAGGACAGAAGATGAGACAGACCTCAACCTGGGGACGTCTTTTTCAGCCGAGACAAACAGAAGAGACGAGGATGCGGATATGTATGTGTGCTTTTTTTCTTTTTTGTTGTCCCATCCCCTTACTCATATTATGTATAAAGACACGCTTTCACCCTCTTCCACTTTGGTAACAAGAATGTAATGACTTAAGTAAAAGAAATGGGTTCAACCCAACATGTAAGTCTATCATAAAAGCAGACTTTTTTTTCCTGACACTGACATGTAAAAATCTAATGTAGCTGAAATTATTTTATTTTATTTTTTTTAAATTGACAGCATTTTGTGTTGGTCAAATAGTTCCAGTTATAAGGGGGATTTGATTCTGATTCTTTTCCCTCCACTTTAGTTAGATATAGCACAGATTACATAGAAGAGACATTTCAAATCCCCAGCATTTAGGACAGAATTCGAGATACCCTCACACTTGTTTACAACATGGTTTTATCATAAATTTATCCTCACAGGATGAAATATATTGAGACGGAACTAAAAAAGAAGAAGGGCCTGGTGGAGGCTGAGGAGCAGAAAGTTAAGGTGAAGAATCCAGAGGACCACCTGTACGAGCTGCCCGAGAACATCCGAGTCAATTCCGCCAAGAAGACAGAGGAGATGTTGTCTAATCAGATGCTGAGTGGCATCCCTGAAGTTGATCTTGGCATTGAGTATGTACTGAGAATATTCTAGTAATCATCTACACTTATTTTAGAATCAGCAAGAGGAGTCTTTTGACTAAAACTGCATTTTTGCATGAGATATGGCATGAACGAATACTGCTTTTTATTAATAGCTTTACTAATAAAACTTGTGTATGTAATTTCTTTTCTAGTGCAAAGATAAAGAACATCATCCAGACAGAGGATGCAAAAGCAAAACTTTTGGCAGAACAAAGAAACAAGAAAAAAGACCACGGCACATCATTTGTACCCACGAATATCGCTGTTAACTACGTCCAACACAATCGATGTAAGTAATCTGAAGAGAGCGAGATATTCCACACCTAAATTAAAGCAGATAATACTAAACAAACTGACTTTTTCTTTCAGTCTATCATGAGGATGCAAATGCACCGCAGAGACACCATAGACACAAAGAAGAACCCAAAGCAAGACCGCTGCGTGTGGGCGACACAGAGAAACCAGGTCCAGAGGGTAAGAGACTCTACAGATACGCTCACTGCTCAGTACATAGTAATAGTTTACAGCTGGATAAACAAAAGAAAATGGGTGGGTGGAATTACCTCGGCGAGCGGGCAGTATGGACACTCGGCTTTGTGAACATGATAACTTGAGAATGAAGCAATGTTGGATTTTCAAATTGATACCATAGGTGCATCTACTATAACTCTTGGATGAGTTCAAATATTGGTGACCCTGACTTTGAGATCAAGGTCAGAGGTCAAGTTTTCTGAAAATTATCTTAGGAATTTGGAGATTTTATCATCTCCAGTACATAATGACAATAATTTCACAGAATCAAGAGAAATCTCTGCACACGAAGGGAGAAGGCTGTGACCTTCAGACCCTCATGACGCAATAAATTAAAAACAGGCATGAATCTGTAGTGGAAATGACTGCATGGACTAAAACACTTCAAAAACATTGCCAACTCAAAATTTAATAAAGTCTAAGTTGAAGTGGAAAACTGTCCTGTGGGCCAGACCTGTCAGAATGTGAAACTGTTGTTTTAAGTCACTGACACTTGTGCATTTCCAAAAATAATATTTCTCAGTTTCAGGATTTTCTTCTTTTTATCCAAGCTAGATAGAAACTGTATTGCAGTCATTGCAGTTAATTTACTTTCAATGGCTTCCCCATTTACTTGTGTCTGCGTGGGGATTTATTCAAAATCTTTTGAAACCTTTAATCTGATTTCGAACTTATTTGTTCATCCACAGCTCCGTCACCACCAAACTACCGAAAACGTCCAAACAATGAGAAGGCTACAGATGACTACCACTATGAGAAGTTCAAGAAGATGAATCGGCGATATTGATGAGATGGATATATATAAAAACATTTTAAACTCAAGATTCATTTGAGGACCCCAAACGGCTTTTAATGGCATAGCTCTAACATCAGGGCAACACTGTGTAATTATTGTATATAGCTCCTGCTGTTTGTCTGTATACAATACAGTTGTTAATGTCTCAGATGATTTCTTTTGCTCAAGATTGTCTTAAGTTTAGACAGGAATACGCTAAGGATGCAGGTTCTGGTCTTAAACTGGTCAGGATTTTTTTTAAGTGTCCACTGTTAAATGTTTAGCTGTAGGTTTGTGTTTAAAGATTTCAGAAAAAAAAATAAAAAAAGAACCAAAAACATTGTAATATTTGATTTAATCTGATGTGCAGTTAAATTAAACAGACAAAAGTAAACCAATGCCATTCTTAAAAAAAGAAATACATTTAATGCAAAGTCTAACACGGGAATATAAAAAAGTACTTGAGTTTCAAAGGTGAGTTTAGAGTTGTCTGCATTTTCTTTTAGTTTTACTGAACATGATTCAAGTCTAGACTTTTTACAGTGGAGTTCTTTATCAAGTATATCTTCTAGTTTGTAACTAGGCTTGATGCAGATCTTGGAAAGCAGCAGTTGCACTTAAGAGGCTACCACTCAACACAAGCATTTTAAGTGGTTTAATACAACAGTCTCTTATTTTTGTGATGTGTTAATCCAAAAGAAACCATTCATTGCAAAGTTTAAGTCCAGTTTTAAAGTTTATGATACAAAAAGGTAGCAACTCAAACAATGGCTCACAAGCTATAACTGAAACAAACTGATACAAACTGGGCAAAAGCAAACCAAGAGGTGTCCCCCTTTCCTCCTCACGGTTTCTCTACGGAGGCGGTCCCATGTCCGTTAAGGTGGTGCTGGGGGTTCGTCTCCTGCGATGGAGGCCCGTCCACGTCCTCGCGTTCCCCGTGTGTAGAACTGTTGCTGCTGTTCGCGGAGGCCCAGCTGTCTCGACGCCGGTAGGCCTCGCACAGAGGCAGGTCAGTGCTGTCCCACTGACTGTAGCTTTGCAGAGCAGAAACCAGTAGGAGGCAAAGAATCAGTGCAGCACAGAAAGAGAGGAGCAGACGAGAGCAGCAGGTCAGAAACAAGCACAACCAACTCGTAGAGGAGCACGTGAAAGCACATTTGATAGAAGCACAGAGGTTATGCAGAAGCAACTGACACATAAAACAGCAATTTATTCATGTGTTACTATTTAGAGGGATGACTGTTGATTTTAAGCTCAGCAGAAGGGTGAGAACAAGTGCTGATGGATCAGAAAAGCAGAGCAAGTGCAGCGAGCATGGCAGACCCCAACTCGGCATGATGCAAACAGAGCTCAGAGACGCCTCTTAACACTTTATCACAGAAAACAAGACAAACTACTTCAACATTTTGTCTCTACTTTATTTCTTAATCATCCTGGGTCTCTTGGAACAGCGGGCAAAAACTGGTAAACATGTACAACTGCACCGTGTGACTGGCTGACACTGATGTTAAGGTTACACCTTTTAGATTTAAGGGACGGAATGAAAAACATCTATTGTGGAAACTCTTAATAAATAACAGCAAACGCGTGTGTTTAACTGCACAGTCCATCCTTAAAATGTAACACAAAAGGTCATCACAACTTTATTTGACTTAAATACTACATATAAATAATCTTAAATTGATTAAAATGATACTTTTACACACAGAAAAAAAAAAAAATCTATAAATCCATATAGCTTTAGGACATTAGATGTATATGCGTGTTCTTTGAAGTACCCAGCAAATTTCAACAATTCATCCATGGATACAACAGCAAATCAAGTGCTTTAAATGATAGATTTTTAATAAACTCTGTTCATTCTTTCCATTTTTTCTATTACTATAAATGAACAAGGACTTCTCAATACTAACATTTATAAATGCTGAATCTCTCCCGTGTACCAGATAATGTTGGGTAAACATCTCTCTAGGCCAGGGGAGGGGAACTCCAGGCCTCAATGGTCCGTGTCCTGCAGATTTTAGATATCATCCTGGGTCAACACACCCGAATCAAATGATCAGTTCATTACCAGGCCTCTGGAGAACTTCCAAGACATTTTGAGGAGGTAATTTAGCCAATTATATCAACTGTGTTTGGATCAAGGGCACATCTAAAACCTGCAGGACACCAGCGCTTGAGGTGTGGAGTCCCGCCACTCCTGCTCTAGGCCATCAGACGCTTCAGACTAGTTCCTAGGCAGTGACTAGTAGCTCTGCTGTGATTGGGTAGTTTTTAAATCAGACAGGTGATAACCAATCGCCTGCTACTCACAAGGGACAATGAAAATATGAACAAGATCTTTTCCTAGATCTTCATCAGTCACCTATCCATGAAACAACCAATCACAGCAGAATATAGTGTCTCTTCTAGTTGATTTGATCTAGCACCAACCATTAGAAGTAACCCTGCAGTAAATCTACTGTTTTTGGTTCCAAAAAGTGCTGATATTTAATGGCATGCCACTTTAAGACTGAAGACCTCCCTCTAATCATCTCTGATTTCTTTTAAAAAGGTCAAGGCACGCACTAAATAGTAACAATGTAAAGGCGCTTGTGGTGAGATGAGGTTCATTACAAAGACCTATAACAATTTTGATGAAAAGCTCAGTTTAGACACCGACACAAGCCCTTCCCAGGGCTCAGTGTAAATGGTGAAATGTGAAACAGCGGTGCTGGGAATGGGACGACAGAGGCGCAATGGGATGGGGGATGGGGGCAAGTATGAGCCTACTTATACCTGGAGGAGTAATATTCTTCCTCTAGCTCATACAGGTCGATGGCGATCTCGTCACGGAGTGACATGAGCTTCTTGTCGCACTCTTCCTGTAGCGAGCGGAGCTGCTGGTTCTGCAGGCTGATGGCGTCGTTCACGGAGGGAAAGTCGTTCAGAATTAGGAACTGCTTCAGGTCGGAGACCAGCTTCATGAGGGACTCGCCGGCACGTACCTGGCACAGAAACATAGAAGAGGGGAAGCAGGTTTGAAAATGGCTAGCGATGACTTGTTAAAATTTCAATTTCTGCACAAAAAAGATTTTTCTCTAAGCGTGGAAACCAATTCATTCACAGGGCTGTAATGCGTTTGTCAGTTACATACAAACTACAACATTTAAATACAAAGGATACTGCAACAGTAAAAGTGCAGCCCCAGATCTGACTCTGCGACAGAAAATTAAAGGAACAGAACTAGTGCACACATCAACATGTTTAAAGTAATATGATAAATTACATGGATAATATGTTAACCTTTCATTCAAAGCAGTCTTTCTTGGAAACAGATGTAACCAGCTTTGGCACTTTTTTCTTCCCCACAGATAACAGAACTAAATAACAATAAAGCCCTGAGCATGTTGTACGTATGTGTGTTGTCAGGCGTTTTCTGCAGTACTTACAATGTTGGCTGCTCTGACATGCATCTCATAATGGTCCTGCTCTGCCTGAGTAGGTCGGGATACCTGTGTCTCATCCTCAATCTGGACAAAGAGATAAGTCGTAGAATATTATACTCATCATAATGACGTATTGTATTTGGTCCACTTAATCAATATAAACCAATGTGTGATATTTAAACAACACTAAGCTGGTACTAAGGGACATAAAGTGTGGAAAGAAAAAATATTCTCCACAACATTACACCACCAGCACCAGGATGGATCCATGCTTTCATGTTGTTTACACCAAATTCTGACCCTACCATCCAAATGTCATGGCAGAAATCGACCAGGCAATGTTTGTACCATCTTCTGTTGTCCAGTTTTGGTGAATATGTACAAACTGTAGCCTCCTGCTCTTAGCTGACAGCAGTTCCGACCAGTGCGATTTTCTGCTGCTGTAGCTGTAGCTCTTTTGCATACCTTGACTGTAGGGACTGGTTATTTTAATTACCAGTGCCTTCTTATTAGCCTGAAATATTCTGGCCATTCTTTTATGACTTCAGGCATTAACGCTGCACTTTCACCCAGAGAACTGGCGCTCGTTGGTGCTCGCTTTGAACTTCAGCAGGTCGTCTTTGCCACATCTTGATGTTCAAATCCCAGTTACAATGCACGAAATGAGTTGTGAGCAGCTCTGACTGTAGTAAAAACACGGAAATACACAAAGAGTGAGGTGACAGTATGTCTGTTACCTTCGCTGTCTTGATTATTTCTGTGAAGTTGTCCATGATGGAGCGGATGTCATCTTTGAGCCTCTTGTTGTAGTTTTGCAGTAGAGTCTCTTTGCTCTGAGGAAGCACTCTCTGAGTAGTCATCGTGCCCGGGTAAACACACACCTCACGTCACCTGTGTACACCGAAATAACACACGCGAGCGCCTTTATGCGATGAAGTTTACAATAAAACAAAAAAGGCTAAACACAACATCCACGAGCACGCAACTAGCTAGCACCAAAAGGCGCGTGCTTTCAAAACAAAAGCGAAGTCTCGCTCTTAAACAGTTTTCACATCTGTACCTGTATACAAATACACTTTAGTACGGATTATTTAATTACTGTTACATACCGCTTCTTACCACATATTCTACAATCACTTTTGTTTTCATATAAAACAAACTCCCACGTTAGCGCCTCCTCCTTCTCTTGAACTTTGTGTGCTCACATCCGGTATCTCCCTGTAACACCGCCCTCTACCGGTGCCTCCGTCAATTGCCCTCATGAATATATTTTTTTTTACAGATTTACAGTTTAAAATTCCCAATGAAATAAGGTAACAGCAATGTATTTAAGTAAAATATATAATATATATATATAATATATAAATAACCAAAACAAATAATATTTTCTTAAAAATTCATTTTTTCTTAAAAAATTCATTTAAGATGCCATTTTTGTGAATGAATAAAGTCAACACGTTGTGTAAGAATGTGATCGGAGTTTAAATAGAAATGAAATCAAATTTAAGACAGCATGCAATCCCCAAATTGGACATCTCTGTAGATGACCCAGGTATGTCTTAGATACAATAACGTATTTATTTCTTTTACCAACGATCAGTCCACTAACCACTGAAAATAAATCTACTTTGCACACTAAGCATTGGAGGACCTACATTTAAGAAGAATGTGCTTCAACCATAGTCTAACCATATGACCTCAACTAGTTCATTTGGTAAAATAAATAAACCAATAGTATAAATATAAATATAAATAAACAAACAGTTCTCCCTTCTTATGAACCACATCCAGAAGAGCAAAAATTGTAGGCAAATATGAGAACACCCAGGGTACCATTGTTAAAGACAGCATAATTAATTTAATAGATAAAAAAAAACAAAAACAAAAAAAAAAAAGTTGATCTTTATGAGGCGAGATGTGATCATTATTATTTATGTAGGATTTGCTTGATTTTTTTGTATGGAATGAGTCATCTTTGTAAAGCCCTCATTGTATAACAAAACCCATTAGCCTTCCTTATTGTGTTGGTCAGTGTAATGTTTCATTATACCTGAGGTATATTATTAATAACCTAGCATTAGATATATTAAATGTAAGAGGTATAAAAGATAACACTTAACATGTGGTGAATCAACTTGATAAAGAACTGAATGTTTTGACGATCATTTAAAAAACAAAAACACATGCACACAATTTTGATTTACATTCATTTAATAGTTACTCATGACAGTTTCCAAAGGTAGGCTGTGCAGCATAAGAAGTATTTTGAGTGCTTTCCTGTCCAACAGTGTTATCAACTGTTACTCCAAATGTTTCTTACACAACAGCGGTCAACCCCCCCCCCCCCCAAACAAACAAAATAAACAAAAACAAACTTACAGCTGTGTTACAAACAAAACACATTCTTCAAGAACCCTGACTCTCTGTCAGTGATTATGTGCAATCGTCTTGTTTACAACTGGGGTGAGAAAAGTGAACATTTATATCAAAAAACCGAACACTTTGAAATAAAAGATTTTACATTGCAAAAGAGAAAAACATAATTTAAGCTTTGGGTTGAGAAAGGCTGGATCCCTTTTGGGAACCAAATAGGTCTTCCATGATTTTATAAAGAACAAAGACAATTAAATACGTCTGAATGGCAACGGAAACAAATCCAACATGAATGTCATCAATCAGACACCATATAAGACTTCACTTGGACAACACTACATTTACCCTGACTTGAACTGCGAAGCATAAGTGCTGTAGATAGTTGTGATTTTTTTTCTTTATTTTTTGTTGAAGTTGCAGTCAAAAGTTTTCACTTCAGTTGTTCATAAATGTGTCACAGTTAGGATACAGAAGTCAACAACAAAGATGCATTCCTGTGCTCGATGACAATCTTGTGCGTGCGTGTACAGCAGACAGCAAGAGGAAGTTGTACATGATTGTACACAGGTATTTGGTGCTGAACACGAGTACAGTAAGATTATGTGAATGCAGCAGTGTCTTTATTTTCATTTAAGGAGGGCACAAAGGCAAACGTGATGAATGCTGCTGATGTTCTGATGTGGTTCTGAGGTGCAGCAAGGGTGTTAAGGCTTTGGAGATGTCATATTGTACAGTAAGGACAAACAAACGGGAATCGTCTTCATTTATACAACATAAGAATTGCCATAATAAATGTTATATGACTAACATTTACTTAAAGTTCGTACATGATGTGGAATAAACTGTTTTTGTATGACATGATTGTGACCGCAAACGTAACGCACACGTTAAATTTACACTTTGCATCAGCATCCAGCATCTCCTTTATGAACTTCCAAGCATAAAAGACAAAAATTAACTGTAAATGTTTAACTGTAAGGCATTTGCACATTTCTAGTTTAATGAAATATTCCTAGGCTGTGTCGTCCCGTCTTTCAAGCTTCTATGAAGTTACGGTCATGTCATTCAAGCTGACTACTAAAATAAAGGAATGAGGCATTTTCAGATCATAGTTTCGCAATTAAGCTCAAACTGTCCAGGAAATTTAACCGCAACGGCTGCAGACAGTCTATGACCTCCCTCACTGTGTGTGATAGTTCAGCGCTGACACACACAGACGCACACTGAAAAAAAAACTGAGGTAGGCGAGAAAACAATCAAATGCTTGACCATAATGTAGTCATTGTGTAAATGTGAACAAGAGGGAAAACGTGAAAGGCAGAGGAAAAAAAAAAAAATCAGTGTGAATGTGGGACTGATGTCAGTTTACTCAGAGTAAAGATGACCTTGCGCTATTTGAGTTGGTTAAGAATGATCCATGCAGGCCTGCAGTCCCGCTGCAGCGCTGGTGACAGCATGCAGTACGCCTTTTACACTTTGCATATTTTGGTGGGCGCCGATTCCCCCTGCCCTGACCTGTGAGTGTGCGTTCAGGGCTTTTCTTGTGGTGCCTTGAGGTGAAAGGGTGCAGAGACAAATGGGTCTACGGCGCTCACGTCTGAGGTCCACGAGTGCAGAGGTTCAGCGGGGACAGATGCTACAGCAGCCTGCTTGCTCGCGTTAGACACCGCTTTGTGAGCTTCTGCCGGCTGCTGGGGCACAGGTCCTTCAAAGTGTCGGGAATATTTGGCCAGAGCTTGAGGACGGAAAGGTTGCTGGGCAACCTGTCCTAAGACTCCTTGATCAGAGGTTACAGCGTGAGCTCCAGCTGCGTGGGGGTACGAGGTCTTCGGCTGTGCTCCTTTGGGCTGATTTCTTTTTCCGAAGGGAGCCTGTGAGAAAACGTCGAGCTGCTGCTGCTGCTGAGCCGCGAGGGGACCGCGTGGAAATGGAGCGTTGGCGAATACGTCACTTGTGTCTTCTTGCGCAATCCGAAAGGGGGCTTTGGAGAAGATATCTGCAGTGCCCTCCGTCTCCTTTGCTGCCTCCTGTACATGCTGGAAGTGATTCTGGGCAAAGGTATTTGGAGCAGGTTGATCGAAGGTTGCAGCTGGTTGTGCTGCTGCTGCTGTGCCGGAGTGCAGAGATGGATGGAGAGCTAACTGAGGCCCTTGGTCTTCTTCATCCTCAGAGTCCTGCAGCAGAGGTCTAGAACCGCTGCAGTCATGGGGGGCTATGTGACTCTCAATGCCTTCACCGTCCTCTTGCTCGTCCTTGTGTGCTTCTTTTTCTTCGTCTTCATCGCTGGAGTGCACACAGCCCTCATTCTGTGGAGAATCTGCTCCTACAGCTTCAGTCTCTTGTCCCTCCTCAAGCACAGAGTAGCCATTACTCTCCCCTTGGAGATCTGTTCAAGCAAGCAAAGATAGAGGGGGAAAACAAATTGGAGGTAAACAAAAATGTTAGAATACAAATGAGAAGAAACTTTGCCATCTGTGGTTCAGCTGTCCATTTATCTACCAGATCGGTCTCGTCACATATACTGCATAACCAATGGACTCTAAAATCTAAGTCACTGATTTTCGAGGATGACTAAACAATGAGGAACCATTATAACACTACAACAATTCTACTCTGACCAAGTCACAGTCACATCACTACCAGTTTTACGTCACCACATTAACCTTGTTTCCACAAATGAGCAGGAGTACAGCTGCAGTATTCTCAACTCAACCTAGCAACACCTAGTGTTACAGGAAAACAGCAGCAGCAGTTTTGCTTTAGGTTAAAACTGAGTGAGTTGAGGAGGAGGGAGCATGAGAGAGATCTGTGGAAACAAGGGGAGAGAGCCTTCACAGCAAAAGTGAAAAATAGTTAGGGACAGACAGATTGCACAGAAGACAGATCAGTCTTACCTCAGCGGTGTTGACAGCAGCTGTTAACTTGCAGCTCAGGGGGAAAGGTTAGTTGAAGCAATTAAAGGAAAAGACCAGCTTTTTTTGGCTCTTGTTGTTTTGTTTTACTTCTAGGGCGAGGTTTGCCTCCTCACTTGTCTGTTTTAAACCGTCCACGCCCTTTCTGTATGACTTAAGTGTGAATATGACACAGTTTGGAGCTGACAAAAATATCACACAGTGTGACGGCTCATTTAAGTGTGTAGAATAACAGCTTCTCATCTCTCACAATACAGCTCATAGTCTGTAAAGTCAACTTGAGATATTACCTCATGAACAGACACACAATTTAGGAAGGCAAATTCGAAAAAGTGTGAGGAGGAATCAAGTTTTTAGGTTTCTGAAAACTGGTCTGATCACAACAACCACTCTATTTATGAACATTACACTGGGTGATATGAACGGGATTCATGACAACAATACCCCATTAGCCTTTTATGGCTAAGGGAACGCCGAGTCTGATGATCTCCATCAGTGATACTTCATTAACACTGTTTGCATTTCAACCCAAAGAGCAAAGCAACACACGTAAAAGTCTGCAACCAGTGGCAGAGTGCTGCAGGATGCAGCATTATAGCGGATTGCAAAAATATGAGCAGCATTATTAAATGGAAAGAAAATGGGATGTAGACATTTAAAGTGGTTGGGATCGAATGTAATACAACTCACACAGCTGACACACAAGCCTTTCTTATGATTATTTAATGAACTACAGGAGACAGAGGTGAAAGGTATCCCAGTGTTATCAGGAAGTCAGTTCCATCATTAGCTCTGTTAAATAAAATCTATTCAGGCATATACAGTAACTTACATGTACCAGTACTAATGTATAACCTAACAACTGCAATGGAGAGCAACACATACTATCCAGTCAAGCGATTCAAAAGCACTTAGTTTCATGTATGTTTGGTGACTAAACCGTGAGCACTAGATAAATGTTTGACAAGAACTGAGAGAAGACAGAAGGACAGAGTTGACAGTTTTGCACTCTTCAATAAAGCCTCATACACAAATATGTTTTATCTATACATCCTTATACAATTTTTACATATTTTATAATGGTCCTCAATTCATACATTCTTTCTAAAGCACTATCAATAATAGTCACTTTTAATCATAACATGATAAAATGTTACACACTAAAATCTACCTTTACCAATGCTGACAAGTGCAAAAAAAAAGTGTTACTTTATGTACATTTACATTTCTCTTTCATCTGGAAAGACTGTAACAACTGACTTTATGGTATATGGTAACAAAGGATTGGCCAGAGAAGATTGAGAGGATGTCAGTGGGAAAGGAAGGAAGAGTATTTTCATGTAAAGTTCCTTCATTAACATAATACCTACACAAAACAACAATGACATTTACGTTGCACTTCCCTCTCTGTGACGGTGGTATTCTGCTAAAAATCTGCTCATTTATACTGACCCTGAGAGCGGACCAACACAGAGGAAAAACAGCATGATTATAGAGTCTTGTTCAGCTTTGGCATCGGAACAGGTCAAATACCTTCATTCCCTTTTACTTCTCCTGTGCTTACCTCAACGATGGGTCACAGGTATGAGGGTGAGCTGACATTAGTGGTGTTGTAGATAATGCTGACAATGGTGGGAAGCTGTGCTGTGGCAATGGAGCCGAACTCACCAGTCGTATTAACACTGACCTCACCAGTTTCAGGAAACGATTACAACTGACAGATTCACAGGTGTAGCATTAGAATATAAGACACGCTGCTTAACATCCAGAAAGAGGGGACAGTATACAGGTATGCTCAAGCCTGTGAAGCCACTCAGTCCGTTTACACCAGTGATTCCCAAACTGTGGGCCACAATGGCACTACAGGTGCCTGCAGTAATAACAGAAATTCAGTTTGAAATTATGCACAAGTATGTACATATTTAAATGTATTTATTTATATAAAAGTGAATTAACACTGGTGATTAGAGGTGGTGAGTTTGTGAAGTTTTTCATCACTCTGATCTAAATTTACCGCTCTTGTTTTGAAGTGTGAGTCCCGGTGGCAGGTGGGACACATACAAAGTGGCCATGACACTTTGCATATGACTGGGCAGCATTAGCAATTTATAGCAAACAGCCTGTGGTGTTTATGCTTTTTTTAAATAGAAATGTCAAGGAAACACACCACCCTCTCTTGTGTTTTGATTAGAGTGAAGATTTAAGACTGGGTGGGCCCCATGGGATTTTCTGGTTTTTAAGTGGGCCGCAGTACTCTTGACTTTGGGAATAGCTGGTTTAGACAAATTGATCTATAAAGGAATCATGGCACATAATTGCTTGAACAGATTTGACTTTCCATGACTATGGGCATGCCAACAGTGTGAGAAATCTTTAAAACCTATCCAAAACTGACACTTCTTCTTTTATAAGTAAACTGGTTCAATCAGCACAGAAGCACAGCTCCAGGTCGCATCTTTGTTTGGTCAGTAGTTCAAAGCTCTCATAGGAAAGTGCATCAAATTATCTACAGCATTTTACAGTCCTCAGTCTTTAGTCAGACCCCTGACACATATAACCATGCTTAACATGTGCATTCAATGATGGTCGACCATGGGCGTGCACTCTGAAGGATGTTAATGCGAGTAAGAGGAAAGCATGAGGAAGACCATGGTGTAGCCAAGACAGAAGCGGACGATATGCTCAGGCATTAATGAAAAGATTTTTACCAGTGTGGGAATGTCAGCGGCTAGCAGAGACATATGAAACCAGCTATCAGGCAACTAGAGATGGAGTTGAGGCCAAGGAGGCACATAAAGAGAATACTGGCTCCTCTCGGTTCATAAGGTGCTACATTAAGTGTCTCTGCGTGCCCATCTCTACCCCCCCAACCCTCCCCGTATCCCTTTGTTAGGATTGCACACTGCCCCTTCGACCTCTCCCACCCCCTCTAGAGGTCGATGAGCTGATCCACCAGCAGAAGGGAACGAGCCAAGTTGGGGATGCTGGACTCTGAACTGCCACTGTTGCTGCGCGAGTGACCACCTGGAACGTGCCAGAAAGAAAGAGAGATAGAGACAAGGATGGGCATGGAGGAGCCGAGGGAGAGTGTGAAAGACAAGCAAAAGAATAAGTCATTTTAACAGGGATTGCATGGAGAAATTAAAAAGTGGGGAGATGACCAGGATGAGGGGATGGCAGAGCAGAGAGATGCATGAATAGGGGGGTAGAAAGAGAAACAAGCAGAGAGTGAGCTGAGATAACTTTCATATAGCTGCATCATTACAGGGGGAGGGGGGGATTTAGGGAAAGCCATACTAACATAGGGAGACTTTCAAGATAAACTAAAAAGAGCCAAAACACCTGCAAGATGGCGAAGCACTGGGAGTTAAAAGATGACTGATGTAAGAGTTTGATGAGATAAGAAAAAAAGCCACCCATACAAGACTTCTCACATCAGAAATCCCAGGAACAAGCTAACGGTAACTAAACTGGGAGGGAGGGGCAGGGGCTAGCTCATTCATCTTTGTGGCTCACAGTCTGGGTTTCAGCAGGTGTGAGTGCTCATCTCAGAATTAGGTTAGCCTTACCTTGATTTGAGTTTTTGGAGATGAGCACTGGAATAGGATCAAACTCGTCGTCATTGCCCTTCTCCCCACACGACATGAGGAAAGCAGAGTCTGTGGTGAAGGAAGAGGAAGTGAAGTAACGATGGAAGCGGGAAGAGGTTAACTCGGCCAACGAAAAGAGCACGAAATTAAAAAAGGAGGAGAAGGGAAAAAAAGGAGGATGCGAGTAGATTATAAACGGAAGCAGCCAGGGCAGTCAAAGTGTTTAAAAGCCATTCAATTTTACATGGCTTTTAGCATCTTCTACAAATGAGTCAAGGGTCTGGCGAGGCTGTCATTTAGTGTCCAATTCAATTTCCACTTTTGCTTTTTACTGTTTGAACAGGCCTTTCTATTGTGTGGTTGATCAGGGGTCTGCAATTGTGTCCCCACAAACACTGAAACCCCGAAACCCTGCCCCCCCAACACACACACGTACACGGAAAGTAAAAGGTCTTACCAGAAGCAGTCTGACCAGCTGGCAGCTCCTCCAGGCAGGATCCAGCGCCAGGAGGAGCAGAGGAGCAAGAAGAAGGGAGAACAGAAACAGATGGGTTTCCATGACAGGTATGAGATAACAGATCACAACCCAGCAGAGAATCCTCCCCAGTGAGAGAATCTGAGACAGCGGCCAAAGAAAGAAAGGGTATGAGAAAGTAAGACTGTTAGTGCAAGGAGCAGAATAAGATGCATTGTATTAGTATAATAGCTTATATGTGCAAGCATAAAGAGTCCAAAAGGTATGTTAGCTTCATTTAATAACAAACAATAAAAAAAGTGGCTCTTTTTCAACGATTGAGCACAGTTTTTATTTCTATAGCAATTTTCAAGATAAACATGGCAAACTGGGTCACAGAAAAATGCAAGCAGATCTCAGTGAATACACCACTTAAAATGGTCCATATAACTGAACTATCCTAAAGCAACTGTTCTAGTTACAGCCCAAAATGATTGTGATCTGGGACGCCAGCAAATGTTTGTGTTGATAAAATAAATAAAAACAGCTTAAGATTCTCACCGAACCTGGACTTAGTTAACCTTGGGTAAAAAAGTGATCGGAAATAGTGCTATTCTGAGGTCCAGGATGCTAACCTGGCACACTGGCAGGAATGAGCTCTGGTTGGCCCAAATGTCTCTGGGGCTGGGGAGCCTCCAAACCAGGAATCAGTGAGTCCACACACACCTCTGCCATTGCTACATAAACACAATATAAAACAGTAATACAGAGTTATTAGTAGTTATTAGCTATTAGTAGTGTACAGAGAAAGAAAAAAAATTGATGAACATCGTCTTTGCTCCTTTCCCAGATGATATGCCTGACTTCCTAAGGATGTGAGAGAAAAGCAGGAGGAAGGAAGACACATGCAGAACAAAAGAGGAATTTTGGGGGGCAAAGCATGGGACAAAAACATAGCTGGTACCATTTGTGGTGCTCTCTGCAGCAGTATTGAAGGAGTCAGTCAGGGTTAAGAGGTCAGGGAGCAGAAGAGAAGTATCAGGGGACTTCTGTCCCTCAATCAGCTTCTCTGTGAGTGAGCCAGAGAAAGAAGAGGGAGAGGAGAAAGGGACAGATGGCAACAGAGAAAAGGGCAATGAGAGAGGATTTTCCATAGAAAGGATAGAGAAGCAGAGAAACTACACTTTTGTGATGGTGCATGATGGCAAAAATCAACATGGACAAATGCATCTATCTGCCCTCATGTTCAGCATTTTTAGAAACAAAATACATCCAGCAGACAGTAATAAAAAAAGTAAAAAGAATCAAGGATATCATGTAAATTTTGAGGTACTTTCACATCAATATAGTAAAAATACATTTGTTAGTTTATATCAGGGTTGTCAAACATAAGGCCCTGGGGCCAGAAAAGGCCAAGCAAAGACTCCGATCAACTGTATGCCTCTGGAAGATATGAAGGACAGCATAAATGTGAGCTGTATGTGGCACACAATGTAAAATGAGTTTGACATCACTGGGTTATAGTTCCTTCCTCAATAGCATTCAGTTGCCAAAAAAAGTTAAATTATGGCAGCAGATTTTTAATGCAGAAAACATTTCTCATGCTCTTTCACACCTTCAAAAACACCTTCCTTTTTATTTTCCACAACATTTTCAGCTCATTTTTGGAGCAGTGCATGCAAAACAAAACCCACAGTTGATGTTGTTATGCTGTTGTTACCAAAACTCACAAATAAGATCTGATTTTATTAAGTAGTAAGTGTGCTGCATGCATGAAGTGTATTTCTATTATAGGATAAGTGTATTTCATGCAGTAACTAATTTTTCACTGCAGCTTTATACTCACAGGGAACTGCTATGGGGCAAAGAAAGGGTTGGGGGGGCCATCTAAGACAAGGAATGTGTTGGCTCAGAAAATGGCACAGCAGATGTGACCTTCTGACCCCTTCGCTATAGGAAAGACGCCAACGCTGATGAAAAGCTTTTCACAAATCCTAAATGTCAAACATTTGATTTTTCACAGGGAACAGTGAAAATATGTCGTTTTAAAATGCTACATACAGTCTATTTTACACGCTGTTGCACTCTCGCCACAAGGCTGTTTTTACGTTATCTCAGATGGAACGTTGCGCTTGTTTAGCAGAAGTCAGAGTGTGTTTGCTTGTGTGCATTCTATCTCAGTAAGGGATCCAAAGAGTCAAAGAGATAGCTTAGGCTGGGCAGAGAAGATTACCCACACCCTTATTATGTAACGTTTTTATCCTCTCAGTTCAGGCCTTAAACAGTATGTAAACAACAACAACAAAAAAAAGGGTAAAGAGGCATGAAGCATACACTTCCAGAAGCACTCAAGGCTAAACAGAGAAGAAGATAAAAAGCTGGACCGTCATTTCAACAGGAGAGTGCGCTTTCTCCTGTTCTTAGCAGCACTGGTAAGCAGGCTCCACCAGTAGTAAAGCAATCCAATTAACAAAGGAGAATTTGTCCTTCGCGTTACCAGGCAACAGAGAAGGAGAAAGCACAGACCTGCAAATGAGATGCGATCTAGCTGTAGCAACACTGTCTATTCATGAAGGCTGACAAGAAGCCACTGTGAGGCTGCTCGCTAAGTCAACAAGATAGAACTGTGTACTAATCCAAACCACAAAAACTGGCACTTGGAAGCTAACCTGTGGATGGTGTGAGAGCCAAGAAACTACCTGAGCAAATACAAAGTCACTCATGAGGTATATTTGCTAAGAGTCCAGGAGAATCAAAGGGATGCCTCGTTGTGCGTCCTGGTGTGACCACAATATTACAGAGTGAGAGGCAGTTAAAAGGGTCTGAGAGACAACAGTGCTGACGCTACACTTGTGAGGTGATGGCTATAGATCAATACTGCACAGTGGACTGATGATGGCTCTAAAAATTCAGACAGCAACATCTAGGGCAGCTATAACCTACACAACTTCAACATAATGATTCCAGTTTCTCTAATAATATGCAAGAAAGGCATACTGAGAAAAGCTAAACAAAGCCTTACCTGGAAAGGCATTGAGGCTGGGAATGAGATTTTCATTGGATCCTGCGGCTTTCTCTCCAGCTGCAGCAGCTGTGCACAAGCCAAAGGAGGAGAAAAAACAAACAGATTTTAGATCATGGAATGATTCACTAATACTGTGCATGAACAAACTGAACTTACTCTCAGCTAGCTTTGCAAAGTCTTTGTTAAGCAGCTCCTCTGCTGTTAGCTTAGAGAAGTTATCGTCACCAAAAGGATTCCAGGCGGGCTGAGTGTTGGGGACGGTAAGTGCTGAGGAGGCGTCCACTTCACCTGGATGGTATACACTCTGTTGGGACGAGCAGGGGGACCCAGAAGGAGTAGTGCTTGCTGATCTGCAGTACAAAGATAAATATAAAAGACAGTAGGAGCACACAGTGAAACTACACAAAGGGTGTCAATGCACACTGGCCTCCTGATGTATGCGGTAGTAAGGAGAATGAATGAACGGTTATTTAAAGACTGAAGTGAGAGATTCTCGGGGATCTAAAAGAGTTAATTGTCCTCTTTCTGGGTGCTGTCATATGAATGGGCTGTCTATTACACGTCCAGCTTCACTCAATGTCATGAAAGAACAGTTCATCCTCAGATCGCTGAGGGGAGTTCATTTTGCTCACTTGGACTTGTTGAGGCTGGCTTCAGCTGCGGCTGCCTGAAGTAGCTGGGTCGACTTGCTAACGGGGACCCCAAACACGGCACTGTGGGTGACATCGCTAAGGATACGTCTGTGGCCACTCTTGGTGGCCGTCTTTGGCGAGGAGGGTGGTGTCAGGGAGCCAACTTTGTGGATCCCTCTGCCAGTTGTCTGCAATGAGAAAAAAAATCATGCAGAGGGGTGAAAATGTGTTAGTCACTAAAACCTTTTCTCTATTGTACTGTGCAAAAGTCTGGAGTCTTTTCTTTATATTTTTCTAGAAAAATAGTAAAAGTTCCTGTGGTCTATTGAAACACATGCAAACATACATGGAAAAAATTATATAGAAGCACAAACAGAGTTTGTACAATTCTAAACAGCTTGAAAGTCAATATTTGGTTTGACCACCTTTATTCTTCAACACAGCCTGAACTTTGCTAGGCAAGCTTTCTTGTAATTTCTGGTCTTCAGAAATATTTCTCCAATTTCTTGAAGGACAATCAAAGCTCTTCATTTTTTAGAGACTCAGCTCAAAAACAAATGGTATGTTTTTGCAACAGGCTGTTGTAACAAAGTGCATAAAGATACAATTTAAAATTGGTTCTGTTCATAAAAGCCAAGTTGTCTGTTAAGTGTAGACACAACACTGGTTCATCCCTTGAGTTAGCTGCCTTTTCTATGTTTGAACTATTCAAAGGTCAGTATTCCTCTGAAATAGTCAGATACAAGTACTGGTCTAAAAATTAGTGAAAAAGGCCAAAGTCCAAAGAAAAACTTTAAAAGACCGTCACAAAGCCTGGAGAACTATTGCTCAGGACCACTTAAAAATTACACGAAAGTCTGGCTGGTTGGAAGCAAAACATAAAGAAAAAACTGTCTGAAGACTTTTGCACAGTTGAGTATAACAAAGAAATAAACGAATCAGATACAAACATTAGAACAAGTAAGAGCAACTGGAAAAGAAAATTGATTCAAAGAGATTAAAGATTGCTCCAAACTACAACTCTATGACAACAGGAAACATTTACAGGAGAGGAAAACATGAAACAGTCTGACAGAAACTGGTGAAAATCCTATACATTATACATTCAATAAAAATGGAATGAGACTTTTCAAATATTTTGCCACCGAGAAGAGGAAAAAGTGAGCAAAAGTCTGGATGTGATTCGTTAGAGACGAGCCAATAATCAGCCCCGACCCAAAGAGTAGCAGACAGCAGCAGGAGTAGGACGTTACCACAAACTCTGGACCACGAGCTGCAGGACCAACAATTTCGGACTCGGGGATGGGTGTGAGATGGGCAGCTGCAGTTTCAAGGACTAAATGCTGCTGCTGTTGGTGTTGATGCTGCAGGGTAGCAACTTGAGGAACAGGTTTAGGTTTATACTGCAGCAAACTGGATGCTTGTGATGATGTTTGTTGTTGCTGAAGTTGGTGGTGGTAGAGGTTCTGTACCAGGTGATGCTACACAGGAACACCACACAGCTGACCGTGAGCAAGGTTTAGTAATAAACTGTGGCCCAACTGAAATTGTTTTTGTTATTTATTGCAAAACTAAACCAGATTAATTTTTTCTGCTCTGCTTCACCAGCAAACAACATGAATGTACAGAAGATTTGGGACAGAGAGAGAGGAAAAAGAAATCAATGTAAAAACCTACAACAAACCTATAAAAATATGGAAATATTCGTTGCAGCTAATGTTAAAGTGGGAATCTCAAAGGGTTTGTTTGAACAAATGTCTGTTGAATTGACATTTATTTATAAATGAGGTAACAGAACCGAAATTTAACAGTTTTCTGAGGAAAGATTCCTAATAAGTAAATAATTAATTTTGCACTATAAAATCAACAAGTTTTTCTGTGAGCTTAGCAGTTCACACCATCATTCCTCAAGAATGTGTCAACGAAACACGTCAACAGGCGTGTACTAAGAAAAAAAGTTCAGCATAGCCAAGATTTTTTTTTTTCTGTTAGCTGGCTTGATGAAACCTAACAATCCAGTCTGAGACAACAGGCATGATGATGGTGGTGGTTATTAACTTTCTTTGTTAACCTAGGCTTGCTTCAGGTGCCAAGAGGGCAGCTGACATGTCATTTGATACTTCCTCCACACAAAACTGATTTAGCTCCACCTACTCTGATCAGAAACATTATCAGAGGAACAGGTAGCAGAGATCTAGAAAAATAATTTTAAAAATGTAACAATAAAATACACCTCCTATTGCTGCAAATAAGACAAGCGAGCAGTGATGGCAGAAAATCATCAGTCTTGCAAATTCAAGCTAGTTGCAAGCTCTCCAAGCACTAAAATAAAGTGAGGTGCGTCAAAAAGAATCATCTGAATTCAAAAAGCCATGATTTTAAAGTGATAGTAATAGAAATAATGGACATAGAAGTTTGTGGTAAATTTAAAAAGTACATGGGTGAATATAAAGTTTTACAAACAAGACAATGTTAATAAGTTCTCAATGTGTCCCCCTCCGGACACACAGCATGTCTCCACAATACTCAAACTCGCCGCTGCTGTTATGCTAATGACCAGCAACCATGTGACACGAATCTCCTATTTCTAATAATACGTATTTCCACTATTACCGGAGAATGTTTGGGGAATTAAACCACTTTAAAATCGGACAATTCTTTTCAATACACCCTGTATAAATGCTGTTTATTTCCAACTGCACGCTAGGGTTTTGAAACTTGAAGTTTGACCAAAATTCAGACCAAAATGAAACCAAAACTCTGCAGATAATCTGGGCAGGAATAGGTTGTGTGTTCAGGATCAGTTACTATGGTGATCTAGTCAGGCAAAAGTAGAGACACCGTCATAACACTGAAAATGTGTTGACAGCAGATCTAGTTAAAAGTCTTACAAGAACGAATTGAAAAGGAAGCTACAGTGAGCTGGTTAAATGGAGAGCTGCAAACAGCACATTTCCTGCCTCTCAGCCAGGTAACTTCCTCCAACCCTTTCACTGGGGTGCGGTGCTGAGTATCAAATCACAGAGTGAATGAAAATTACATGTACTGCCTGTCATCCGATTTAAATCGACATCAGTTTATTCAGCTGCATCCAGATGTCTCTGATCTGCAGTATTAAACTGCACTTGCTCATACCACCACTAAATAAAAGTCAGTGTTTCCCCCCACACAAATCATATTTAATAAGGTCTTTTTTCAATTTTATTTCTTTATTCATCTAAGGAAAAGATGGCATCCATAAGTGTTTTATTTGGCAAGTTCAATTGCTGCTGGCCCTGGTTCTTCCAGTCTGTAACATAAGACACACTACTGCAGGATTCCTTAATATCACTCAGCTACTTTTCAAGATAGGATCTTGACTGATGCCAGCTTGTACATATTGGACTACAGATTGTGACAACAGTCCTCCTCCAGCTCTGGAGATCCATTGCAACATGTAAAGGCTGCTTAACCAGAATGTGCAGCAGGTGGAGAAGTGTTTCATGTTGCACTACGCCAAGCTCACAAATCCTACAGAGCAGAACAAGAACCACCATTGCCAGTTGCAGTGTAAGAAACTAGAAGTGGAGTTCATCTACAGGATGAGGCATTAGATTATATTTCTGCTTTTTATAAGTTACAAAATATACAGCAAATAAAGCATTTGTATAGGACAAACCTATAAATGATATTTAATAATATCAAGGCTCACAAAATTTCAAAATCTCTGGTAGCCCTTCGGGCAGGCACTCTTCAGTTTTTGGTAGCCCAAAATAAATTTAAGTAGCCCGAATAAAAAAGAGAGCAATTTTTTAATGTTTTGTTTCCGTTACAACATTATACATTAAAGTATAATATTGTAACGGAAACAAAAATTAATCAGAAAGTTGTTAAAATACAAATCACAACAACTGTATAAAAATCACAGTCATCAACTCAAATACTTGTTTCTAATTAAACAGAAATTTCTATGAACTTGTAAGAACTGTGTAGAACATGAATCAGTCTGTGTCAGATCCTGAATCTGAAATTTCCACTGAAGTCAAGGGTAAGGGGTGAGTGGAACCAAGATCGAGGCCATTTGCTTTTTGAAGTTTGCAAAGACTGCTAAATTTTGACAATGGTAGTTCACTCTTTGCAACATAGTACGCTTTTTAAAGATTTTTCAGGACTTCTGCTTGTGCTTGGTTTATTTTTAGTATGTTTTTTGCAATTGCTGTTTGTTCTGGGAAAGATATTGCAGACTGAGCAATAATGCATTTCTTGCATTTCTCATGGGTTCTGATGGGGTCTTTCTTAAAATTACTGGTCCTAGTTACAAAGGCGCTTGTCGACTCAAATGAAATGAAACTCACAACACACCTGGCAGAACATCATGTTATTTAGCTCCTCATATTCCAGCCACAGAAATTCTTTTGTCCATGAAACCAAAAAAAGGTGAGCTTTCTTTTTGCCTCATAGTCTGATTTGTCATAACTTTTCCGTTTTGTGGTAGGCTTTTATTTGGCTGCCCCTTCTTCACCCTGACCTGTCTTATTTGGCTCAGCAGAACTAAAATACCGGCGTAAATCCTGCTGCTTTTACACACTTACTTACATAACGGTCAGCGATTCTCTGCACAATCGACCTCTCACATGTTTAAGCTTGCTGTGGGAGATTTCACTTGTCACGTTTGAATAGTACCTAAGCTAATGAGTGACAAGACGATGTCAGAGGAATTGGTGCGCAATTAATCGTCACTCACCAATCAGTGCTGCCGCTCTCTACACACCGTTCGCGCGATCGCAAAGTGAAAGTGAAAGCAAAAAACAAGCACAAATTCAAACGCGATTTCAATATGTCACATATTGGCAGTGGCTCATCGATGCCAATGACATAATTACTCAGCTACATTTTCGAAAGAATGCAAAAGCATTGACATATATTTTCCATTCCTATGATAGCCCGACGGGCAGGGCTGAGGTAGATTTTGGTAGCCCGACTGGAAAAATCGCTAGCGTCGGGACGTCGGGCTAGCGATTTTGCGAGCCCTGTAATAATAATTAATTTAGGAAGTATGTGAGGCTCCTATTAACTATATGGATAAACACCACTCTCGCACACTGAACACAGTCTAATTGCTAAGAAACCAAATCAAACCAGGCCTGAAACCTTTGAGATTACCACTTTAAGACTGGGAGCAGCGTAAATGTGTAGCTTCGGCTTGAAACACACACCAGTGATGAACATAATCATGTTGAATTGTAGCTTCACTGAAACTAAACATAGCTCCTAAAATTATTTTTTAACAACAAACAGGGCAGCTCAGCTAAAAAACAATATACCTAACATCTACAGAAATCAAAATAGTTCATCAATAAAAACACAGACAGCCCACACATGAAGTTTGTATTTTTAAGTCTGTCTCATCATCAGCCCCAAACCCTTTGTGTGGTATCACACTCTTCTTCTTATTGCTTGCACAGTGAATATGCATTTAATGAAAACCCCCTGATGCTGTAAATTCTTTGAAAACAAAGGCAATAAAATGTCTCACCACGCGTGCACAGCATTATTTAATGCCATCCATGAAACAGCACACAGTGCAGCTAATCACCATTTCCAGTCTTGCTCTAACAGTCTTCCTACCTGCTGAGTGCTCTGTGGACTTAAGAAGGCAGAGGCTTGCTGCTGCTGCTGCTGCTTCATAAGCAGCTGCTGATGCTGAGATGTAGCCTGCGGCTGCATGTTAGCAGACGGAGCCTGTTGAGCAGGTTGGACAGCAGCTGCAGCTGGAGGAGGAACGCCGATACCGACACCTGAAAGGGAAGTGAATAAGATATATGAGAAGATTATAAAAGTCTTCTTGATCATCAAATATGACACAGATTATTTTTGTGCAGATTCTTACATGAACCAGCTGTCATGCTTACAAACCTTGTTGTGCAAGTGAGTGAGAAAATCTTAAATCACCTCGTTCTCAAGTTATTCACAAACTTCGGTATATATGCCACCCAGCCTCACAGTGGGGTGATGACAACACCCCATCATCCTTTTATGGCTAAGGTGCAAAAACTAATTGGACCAATACCAATCAAAAGATTGAATTCAAACAACACATAAATAAATGTGAGGGTGAATCATGCCACCATCTATTCTGTCTCTGCAAGTGGACCAGAAGGGAGTTCAAATAAAAACTAAAAGCCTTTAAAGAGCAGACTAAACCAATAGGAACACAGCATCTAAACAGATTTTATGGTAAAATTCTTGAGGGATTCATGAACCAAAAGTAATTCAACATAAATAGTGTCATTAGCAGGGTAACAGTCATCATAAATCCAAGCTTTGATCGCAACGGTTTTAACCCTGACATATAGAGAGAATCATCATTTAAACAGCTCCTTGTACCTATAGCCTGGGGTGCCCCAGTAGCCACACCAGGCCTCTTGCGTGGGGTGAGTGCTGGCTGGATGGGAAGAATGCCTGATATGGGCTGGGGCTGAGCCTGTCCAGCTTTGGGCCGCTGTCGAGGTGCAATTGAGGTTTCCGTGGTAGGAACTGGGTCTGTGAGCCTGATGGAAGAAGAACAAAACTCTGAAGAGTAAAGCAAAGTTTCTTATGACAATAATATTAATAAAAATAACACACACGCTTTGCTTGTCACTCACCTGGCTTTGTTTTGACTCTTTTTGGCCACTGCTTCACTCGCTTTGATAGGCTCAGGAAGTTTTGCAGGAATAGGTGAATTCTGCAGCAGAGAAAAGATTTATAAAAAATGATCAAATCTTTTCAAATTTTTGATTAGTATTTTCCATAAATGTGGCATTGTTTTGTGCTTTGTTATTACTAAGAGCCAAGTGACAAAATCTATACTAATATCACTGTGTCCTAGATTGCTATTTCTCTGGAAAGCCAAGCGGAAATTCAAACCCCAGCACACGAGATGTAAAATCAAAGATTTGTAGTAACATAAAGAAAATCTACGTGATGACCTGGTAACTGCTGAGCACACAGATATTTTCATCTACTACTCCCACTATTGCTCTCGCCATGATGACTCACATGTAGATTTGGGACGGGACACTCTCGTCGAGCCAGTTTAAAGGCAAAGTAGGATACTTGGTAAATGTCTGGCCTCTTTTCAGGATCAGGTTCCAGCATGTATCCTGAGACACAAAAATTTTTCTGAGTTAATTTCCATTTAAATGTAACTGCACCTACAGACTACACGCATTCAGAAAGCAGAACGGACGCATGATCTAAGCAAAGAGAGTACTTACTAATAAGACAGTGCATTTCATGTGAGTAGCGGGAGTTGTCTGGGATGGTGAAACTGCCATCACAGATAGCCACTTGGCTCTCGCCGAATGGAAGGGTGAAGTAGCACAGCTTATAGAGAAGACAACCCAAGGCCTGTGCAGACAAGGAAATTAACATGTATAAAAACATATACTCTGTATGACGTCATGGTAGGTAGATAATAATTCTAAATGTTAAAGTGAAACAAAAAGTTAGCCTCACCCAAATGTCTGCTTTTGTTGTGATGACATTTCCCCCATAGAGGTTGACCATCTCTGGAGCACGGTATGACAGCGTAGTGTACCTGCAGTAGCAGTAATGTATGAGAAAAGACCCATGAGCTTCTGAAATATAGGGAGAAAAAAGGGTAGATGGTATATCAAGAGGAAAAAAACCTCCAACACTAACTTTTTGATTTCATCCTCCAAAACTGCCACCCCTTCTGTCTGAGGATTTTGGAAGCGGTTGGTGGCACTTCCAAAGTCACAGAGCACATAGTGTCCACGGTCGTGAAGAAGAATATTTTCCACCTATGTGTGGAAGACAAGATGAGACTTGTGAGATGCGATGTACAGTGAAACAAACGCAAAAAACAAACAAACAAACAAACAAACAAACAAACAAACAAACTTCCAAATTACTAGTGTGACCATTCATTAGCTAGATCTGTGCTGTTAGTAGTATTCACATACAGAAAATGTATTAGGCTTGCCTTGAGATCTCGATGGATGATTGGAGTCTTGCACTGATGTAGACGAGCGACTGCCTCGCACGTGTCACAAAAGATCTGTAACACCTCAGCTTCAGTGAAGCCCGTCTGTAGCCGCTGGTTCATCAGGTTCACCACCTGGCCACCTACATGAAAAAAATTTAGTCAATAAAAATACATAAATTCCTATTTTTTATGTTATTATTTAAAATTTCTAGGTAATATTTAAGGCTCGAATGTAAGTTTACTCTGATACCAACACATCTAAAATAAATGATAAAAAAAATACATTAATCTTTATCATTCACATGACACTTCAAAGCGGTCAGCTTTTACATAAAAGAAAAAAAGTAAAGCGGGCATCATGAATGTACTGCTTTAAAACATATTAACATTGTTGTTTATAGCATAACAAAATGAATACATTTTCTACACTAAACAATTTAAAAACCCTAACGATGCTCACAACTTCACAGGCATGTTAACATTTTATCTTTCTACAAATGACACAGCTAAGTTGAGCACCGAGTAAAACACAAGTTCTATTGACCACGACAGCTATCAGCTGAACATTTGCCTTTGGAAAAAAAAGAAAGAAAGGATGCTGTAAGAGCCGAGGGTAATGGAGCTTTGAATTCAGAGATAGAAAGGCATGGGGAGGGGGTTGGGCGATTTACCTCGACAGAAGTCCATTAAGATCAGGACTTCCCACACATCACCAGCTCCGACTGCAGCTATGCTGGAGTCCAGGAAGCCGACTATGTTTTTGTTACCCACCAGGTCCCGCTGTGTAAACAAACAGAGAGAGAAACAGGAATGATGAACAACAAGAGATGCAATTTTCAAATATCATGCAGTCCTAAGAAATTTTATTTGGTAGATCAAAAAATACATAAATGTTTGTAAATTCTCAGTTTAATTTTAACTGCCAAAGGACTTGAAGCAATGATGATAAAATCATCTGATAGGCATGTCACCAGGGAGTGGCTACAGGAACTGGTTTGTTTCACTTACAGAAACGGACATGCAACTGAGCTTACAAGGCAACATTTTAAACAGAACTTCATGTTCTAAAATGGAACTAATTACAATCCTGAGTGCTGCTTTGTTATCACCACTTGACACAGGTCAAATAGTGTTTTTGAATAACTTTTTTTTAAAATTTCGGGCATTCGGGGTTGATCATATTTGCATTTTCTGTATCAAATTACATAACACTAGATAGATTTTTTTTTGTTGCTGAGCAGATTAACAGTAATGCAAATTACTGAATTTGCTCCAGTCAGCTTTGGGGCAATCACACTCACCATAATTTGTATTTCAAGTTTGCAGATCTTCAAATCGTGTTCGTTGTTGACATACATTCTTTTTAGTGCACATCGTGCACCTTGATGAGTCCTCACCAAAAAGACTATGGCAAAACCTCCTGCAAAGAGAAGAACAGGGAGAATGGACAAATTGAAATGCAGAAGTAGAAAAACCAC
Source organism: Oreochromis aureus (assembly GCF_013358895.1). Lineage (NCBI taxonomy): Eukaryota > Metazoa > Chordata > Actinopteri > Cichliformes > Cichlidae > Oreochromis > Oreochromis aureus. The sequence continues at coordinate 24,960,536 of NC_052953.1, forward strand.
CAAAGTTATGTCTCTTCCATTTTTTGCCACCATATACAGTGCAATTATAAGTGGCACTGCATTGGTGCTCAAACCCAGGGCGTTCTTTCTATGAGGCAATAGTGCTAAGCATACTGCCCTGTTCAGTCTGGTTCGAGTTTATTTCTCAGGACAGTGACCATCTGTTGACAGTGACTTGATTTTTACTGAGGAAAAAAGATCAAATAATCATAACCTAAACTACAAGGAGTCTGATAAAGTCACAATAAAAATGAAATCTATCAAACATGTGCAACGAATTGTTTTATCCAGTTTAAAGCACTGGTGTCAAACAGCCCTGCAGCAGGGTATAATTCAACCCTATTTCATGGCCCGGGTTTAGCATAAACACTGTGGGGTGAGTTAGCTGGCTGGCACAATGGTCACAAGACCTTGAAACAAAACTGTGTGAGTAAGCAGTTGTGCCAAAAAGATGCAAGAAGACAAAACTGACACGACATAGGAAGTGAGAGAATATATCATCCCACGTTTAGTCACACTGATGACAGTGACAGCCATAGCAACTAAAACCACCAGGAATCATACTGCACTAATAAATAAAGCACAAACTGAGTATCTGTTAGCAGATATCTAGATATTTTAGATTCAAATATCTTCTTCTTATCATTATTATTATTATTATTTTTCACACTTTTTGATGCCATACACCAAGCTGACTCTTCCTTCTGGAATCACTAAGCTAGAGACAATTTTACATCTACTATCAGCATTACTCACTACAAGCTGCATTGTTAAAGACATTCATAAAGTACAGCACAATTTTTTAACAGGAAACCACACTAAATATGAAATCATGTGGGCTCCATCCTCCATCCTGTGTGGGTTAGCATGGATGATAACACTTAGTAATTTTACTGTTGTCAACATAAATTAAATGACTTGAAGTTTCACAATGAAGTGCTAAATTCTCCAGTGGCTGCATCTAAGAAAAAGGAGCTGGCAGAACACTTTGCTCAGTAATTAGTGTTATGACATGAGAAGCAATTTCTTGGATGAGATATGAAGTTTAATTAAGAGCTGAGGCCTGTATTGAATCAGAATAAAGAGCAGAGGCTAGGCAGGCACGTGTGTGTATAGCCCAGCATAGCAGAGGCATCTGATCCACTGCTGTCTTGCACAGTCTAATCTGAGAGGCCTGTTAGAAATTAGAAGGATTAGCAGCCGTCTTAAGCAACATTTAGCAGTGGTCTACTGTCTCAGGAGACGGGGTTACTAAACAAGTACAGCTACAAATAGCCACTGCTTCTTGACGTAAAATGATTATAACACAGTAGTAAACACACACAAAAATAAACCTTTGGGCTCTGCAATGAAAAGTGTCACCAATGCTTGTAGTGCTCAGTTACAATCTGTCAGTGTAATGGAACTTGCATAATAAGCATCTAGGCTTTGGACTAGGACAGAGCACATGCCCTCACAACTACGATGCTGTTTACAAACATATACACGACACTCCAGTGACAGGGAGAAAAACCAGAGATCGTCTCAAGAGAAGGTGGCATAAACTATCTAATCTGACTTACAAAAGTTTTTTCCCCTCTTTTAGAAAATAATAATAATAATTATGGTATAATTATATAGTATAATTATGGACTAGAAAAAGGGAATGACTCGCACATTAATGACAGCAGGATCTGGGAGCACTAATGTTACCAGCAGTAACTCTATACATCGATACAAAACAACACTTCCTGCTGACAGTAAAGGGAGAGAACTGTGTGTCAGGAAATCCAGAGATAAGTCAGTAATAAATGCCCAAGACCCACAGCTAAAAAATAAATAAATAAATAACTAACACTGTTCAAAGCATCCACCTCCAAACCTTAAGCTACAAAAGCAGCACAGTGCGCCGCCCTCACTGCTTTAGTCAGGACAGGGTAAAGTGTGTTGCCACAAAGTTCAAGAGTGACAAAGGGAGTTGGAGTAAGAGGAGGAAAAAATAATTAACTACATGACGCAGCCAGATAACAGTGACTGCAAGCCCAGACTTCAATGAAAAGCATCTGAATAAACAGGTGTATTGCCAGTAGCTGTACTCAAATTACATAGAGCAGCTCTACTACCAGATCAAAATGTAGTGAAAAAAAATAAAAAACATCAAACCTTGCATCTTGAGGAAGCTGTACATATAATTATGATGATGCCATTTAGTAGGCCTAAGAGTAACACGTCTGAATTGTGCTTTTCTAAAGTCACTATCTGCAGCAAGGCCAAAGTGTTTCCAGAACTGAACTGAGCCCACAGAAACAAAGAAATTCCCTAACATCTCAGTACAGGGCGGGTCTGAAGTTTGCTGTGGAACTCATTCATAAAGCCAGTGTGTGGCCAAACACATGGTTCCCATCTATAGTACTGATAAATTAATCAGACTTTTTTCATCTATTATTTAGTAACAGGCCCTCTTAGCTAACAGAGCACGTCAGACTCTCATTGCAAAGACAAATGACCACAGGAAAACGGTTTACCTCTTTCACAATGTCCATTTAACCTGTTCTGGTAGAAATGACCTTAAAAAGGTGCAATCAGTCCTCACCACTAAGTTAAAGATTTGGATTAACAAATGAACACGCGAGAATATTTTCACTTGGAAAAGTTGGTGTGAAGTTATGTCTGAGTTTCAGCTTGCTGTAAGGTCGCATGCTATGTGCCAACACATCCTAACCAACAACTTCCAGTTAATTTTAACTTGTGCAGTCGACATCTGCCAGTCCCTCTGTAAATATCAATACAGGTGACTCAGCATGGCGTTGGCCCCTTACAGCACAGCAGGAAATCCAGTTTTGCCATGTTCCTCCCAGCCTTCGGGTAAAGAGTGTAGTAATGCAAGGAGAATACACACTGACAGATGTATAGCCATCCTCTTTACATCCTCTATCTTAAAACTTCAGCCCAGTCTGTCTTCCTCCTAATCTGCCTGTTAATATTATTATTGTTATTATTAATAATAAACAGAAAAGCCAGGTTTGGGCAACCTGGCAGCAAACAGGCATGAAGAGGACTGCCTCAATGTGTAACCTCTAAACCCTTACCAGTAAATACTCAGTAACCAATGCCATTTCCACTCAGTAATGTATAGCAAACATGATAGCTGATCATTGTGTTAGTAACATTACTCTGGCTGGGCCAAAAACAAAACAAAAACAGGCCCAATCGTTTAGGTGAAGCCGTCCAAATCACAATTAAAGTGGTTGTAGTAATCCACATTAGGGAACGCCACGTAGTTCACCTTCAGCGATTGTTTCCTCCACGGTTACTTGATATCGTCCGATGCTGAAGACTCGTCCGATGAAGCTGCCACCGCCGCCGGAACCAGCGCCTCCTCCACCGGCTCCAGGACCAGGCCCGGAGCCCCCAAACTCCCGACGGGAATCAAAAAATTTCTTCATTTTCCCTTGACACTGCCCAAAGCAGGACCGGGTCCAAAAATGTATTAATGTCGCGACAACGACAGTAGTTGGATAGAGTCAGTCCCTGCTACTCGCTGAGGTGCTGGCGTTAACGCTTCAGCAGCTGAATGAATGCTGCTAGCTGGCTTCAAGCTAAAAGCTAGAGAAACTAGCTGGACCTTAAAATATCCCGAACACTGCTGCCTGATGCTGTTCAGCTAACTCATGGTTTGAACAGCAGGCGGAGTCAAATAATGCAGAGAAGCCGCTTTCCACTCTATACCAAAATCAGTACTAGCTAGACTATGAGCTGGACTATGAGCCCGAAAACCCCCGTCAGCTCACCTAGCTAGCTAGTCAGCTAGCTAAGCAGCCAGGTGCCAGCTGTCAGTCAACAGACTAGCAGCCAGGTAGATTCCTGATATCAAGTCCAGGTCGTTACACATCTCGGTCGATATTCTCCCGAGCGAAATGTTAGTCCACTTGCTGCCTTATACCTCTGTATCGGTGAGAAAATGTCAGCTCTTTACTGTTTGTGTTCGTGCTGCAGGTTAGAATAAGCCTAGTCAACTAGGTTAACTTAATGACAGAGCTAACACAGCTACTAGTACACGCTAATGGCAGAAGTCCTACCCATCTCCCCTGAATCCTGCTGGACTGCTCCTCATGTGATTGGTCAAATCAACAGCGACTTCCTGTTAGTCCACCCTGCTTGTCCCTGAGCTGTGGATTGTCAACATAAGTAAAGTGTGTTTTGTGTTTTGTTTTATTTTTCATCAGTCTAATTTACTAATAACAGTAAAATAAAAGGAAACCATTTTAATCTTTAATCTCAAATTTGCGAACAAAGACGAGGAAATATCTACAGAAGGGGATCTCCACAGGATTCATTTGCTATGTGATTTCTGTTCCAAACTTCTTAACATATCAGATATAAAAGTGAAAGATATGGAGCTATAACAATAATATTAATGATAATAATAAAATGTATTATACATATCCTCCTGAGAACCGAGGAAAAAATAATCTTTCCATTGAACTTTTTTGTGTGATTTTCTTGCTATTTGGAGCTAAAAGAGGCCACCACGAGATATCAATGGAAAGCCCATGAGGCACCGTATTTAGTACCACAGTAAGGTAGCTCAAATAAGTAAAAAGATATAGACCACAAGCAAATGGCCATTGCAACATAAATGAATAGGCTAGTTCTCAATATTTAAATACAAAAACCAAAGTGAAACAAGCAAACCCGCAGTAACTAATCTAAAATAAACTGAGAACAAAAAATAAAATCAGTAAAACAAACAATAAAGTTGGCCAGTTCAAACATCCATGATAATCTTACATTTTTAAACACAGATATTATGTTAGAGTTTTATAATAAAGATTCATAATTACAAACACATAAAGTCACTTAAATTCAATTCACTTTGCTTTTATTTGTTATATAGCACCAAATCACAACATCAGTTGCCTCAACCTTACATTCCTTATAATGTAAGGAAAATAACAGTAATATAGAGAAACACCCAATAATCAGATGACCCCTGTGAATAAGCACTTGGCGACAGTGGGAAGGAAACTCTTAACAGGAAGAAACCTTCAGGAAAACCAGGCTAAACAGCAACTGGTTGGGATGAGGGGAGGGAGAGAGGACAAAAGACACACTAAAGAGAGCCAGATATTAATAAGAATTTAATTAATGATCAAATGTAGAGAGGTGTGTAAACGCATAGAGAATGAAGAAAAAAGTCCCACGACATGGTAAGGAAAGGATAAAACACACCAACTGTGCCGAAAACTATAATGGTTATGTATCTGTTTAAATGCTGCTGTGACTTGCCATATTTACCATCCATTTGTTACCACAGCACCAGACGTAATTATAACAAAGAGTTGATGCCAGTCCACGTCAGCACTTCTCCACGAGTGAATTGTCTTTACTGATATTTGTTGACATTTTAAGTTATGGCCAACTATTCTAAACTTTGCGTTTTTAATCTATGTGTTTTTCACTGCCATAAGAAATTGTTAAATAAATCCTATTCTTGCTGGCTGGAAGTTAAACACATTCATATTCTTATTTGCGTTCTTGCTTCAGGCCAAAGCAATATAGAGATGACCAGTTTTAATAATGACATCTGAAATTCAAAAGGTGCGATTAAATTTTATTTATAGCTCAAGTTTCGAAGACTGATCTGAGGTCTTGGCTGCTCGTGTGAGTGAAATACTTTTTCCTGCAGGGGGCGCTGTTTCATCACAAAATAAATATGGAATTGCAGACTTCTTCCACCTATCTCAAGGACCATATTAAGTTTTTCCCTTACCTTGATGGAAGGTTTGTTTGTGTGTGTGTGTGTGTGTGTGTGTGTGTGTGTGTGTGTGTGTGTGTGTGTGTGTGTGTGTGTATAAACTTTCATAAGTAAGTGAAATTTGGCTGTGAAAAAAATTGGAGCCAGACTTTTAAACAAGAGCCACTTTTCTTATTTATACCCAAATTCCTGAAAGCCAGTCAAACTCAAAGTGTTTGCAGCATAGATCCAAAATCCAGCCTTGTGTTTGTCATTCACACTGTAAATAATTTAAAAATATAATGCATTATGGAAAAGTTCAACATATATTTCCATTCATATCATTTTCTCACAGCTCCCTACGTATGTACTGTTAGGACGTGCATGATAACTTGTTTACAGAATATAGGGCATTCATTTGAGTGCAGCTATTACCTTGGAATAAATGTAGCTACACATTTAAACATGTGGTGACCATTTTGCTAAAATAATTGAGCCATTAAGCTATTTCAGCTGCAGAGTTGTTAGTGCTCCAGTGATAAATGACAAAGCTCTGATGCATTCTTTCCTCTGTGATCATCTACAATATGTTGGATCTCAGCTGACCGAATAGCTAAAGGTAAACAGACTTTGTTCTCATTTTGTGTGGTCCCCTGAGAACCAAAACATCCTTACAATTTGGCGTCTGGACTCAGATAATGTGAAAAGGCGAGGTCAGAAAAGCAAACATAATGTATGTGTACCAACAAGTATTAGAAGAGAGCTGAATGGTGCCTGTGACCGGAGCAGAGCTGCAGTTACATCATTAGAGGAGCTGTATCTGCCACGTTGAGAGAAAAAAAGAAAAAAGCTGAGCTCTCATAGGCTAGAAAACGTGCCAACCGTAGATTTTTCTTCTCCATGTGTGAAATTGCCAAAACAAAATACCAGGTTTGAATTCTTGGAGATCAAAGGGATATGAACCTCTTATTAATATTTTGACTTCCCGTGGATCACCTTTTTCTAGAGCAGTTTTAAAATAAGCAGAATGGAGGCAAAGATTAATTTTACGCTTTTACCTCCGCCTTATCTCACTGCCTTCCCCAATCCTCTCAGATGAAATTTATTAAAAGATCAATCCCAGCATATTACTTTTTTTTTTTGCTTGAAAGTACCTCCTACACACACACACACACACACACACACACACACACACACACACACACACACACACACACACACACACACACACACACACACACACACACACACACACACACGTGTCGTGTACAAATTGCTATACTAATGACATGGTCTGACCTTTATCTTTCCTTGACTCCAGATGGCTGCTCTCAACAAGATGGCCTTTTTCAGTTCCAAATGACCTTTCAGTATCTTTGCATCGTTGTTATAGTATTATCATGAAAGCATATAGTTCACTGTCGATTGTCTAACCATAACAACTACACACCACAGCTAACTGTTTAGTCTGTCAGTCAGTCTGAATCTTGAATGGTAACTTTAGTAGACACAAGCAACTAAGGAAATACATGAAAAAAGAATTTCTGAACTAATCCTTTATAAATGAACTATGACATGTTCATACTTACAGCCGACAATCAAAGACACTCCAAACAGCATCCAAGTTTTGATTAGATATTTCTTGTACAACAGTCATGTACAAGTCCCTGTGTACATTCAGTCCCAATCAAAACAGCTGGATCCCACTTGCTGATACGATATGATAATTTATTTCTGAAAAACAAATCTCGCACGACTGCTAGGTGAGGTGCTGTCAGATTCCTTCCTATCTGCCGGCTTGTTTTGGCAATCAAGCCTGTTTTAAAAGTAGCTGATTATTAGACTTTTTGGAGCGAGTGAGTCGTACCCACATGCGAGAGGGAGCTGGAGTGCCCTCTTTCACTCAAGCAGCAGACACAATGAACATCTGGATCTCATCCCCCTGTAAGGGAAAGCTAATCATCAAATACCTGAGCAATCACTCTTGACTCTTTTTTGGGTTCAGCAATGGCGAGCTCGGAGCTTTAATTATTGCCTCCATTTGTCAGCAGCGTAAAGCTTTCCATAGGTACGGTCCAAACTCTGACATTATATAATATATGATATCCTGGACTCTGGAAGCCAAGCAGGTACATTTCTGAAAGAAATCTGGCTCTCTTTAAAAATTCTGACACTGTGCAGTTGAGTATCAAATGGAAATTTTTTAGGGGAACATGTTGATCACTTCCTTTCTACTGTAGCTTGGTCCAGGTCATGGTTAATATCATAGCCCATTGCTTTTAAAAAAGCAAAACAAAAAACCCCACAGTCCCCACACTCTCTGCATTGCCCTCTAATCTTCACCAGAGCTGCACATTCGCTTTAAATCCTCGCTGGTAGTGTAGGCACAGGAAGGAGAACTCTGTTTCCCTTTAAAATATTCCAGCCTCATGATTCATGGCTCAGGCCTGTGTGCTTTTTTTCCCCCAACAGAATATTCACAGCTTCTCCTTCACTTGATTTGCCACCCATTTTCACCTGTACTGCACTGAATTCGTTTAAGGAAAGGGAAACACACACAGTAAGTAACAGTGCAGAAAATTGAGGACAGACTTCCTTTTTGGATTTTAAGTTTGGCTGCTATGTGTAACGCCTCATCGCCAGCCAAAACAAGCTAATTTCATTTTCATTCCCCTTGAAGTGCTAATTCAATAGAAAGCATATTTTAAAGCCTCAAAGGATAGAGACATCTTTTCAGCTGTCAGTACCAACATTTACAAAGTGCATGATCATAAAAAAAGGACCACTACATTGGCTGTATTCAGAGTCTGAATGAATCCTGCAGCTGAATCTTTGCATTACAGATATAATAGCCTCCTCGCCCCAGTATAAGTTGCCATAATGGTCTGATAAATTCACAATATTCACAGGCAAGTCTGCAGTAGCGACTTTAGTATTTTTAAAATCCTGGCTACAGCCCTGCTTGACCCACAGCAGTCAACAGGCAGAAAAACAGTATGTTAACACCAACACAGACAGATAATCACCACTTGTTTAGCATCCACAACGACACGCGTGGATTTAGATTCAGAGGGCCAGGCGATGCAAACACCCTTAGCACTTACCCCTGAGCCACTGTGATGATGGCCGTGTTCTCCTGAATTACGGCATGTTTGTGTATCACCTGCTCTATCGCAAACCGCTGAATGCACGTTTAATGTCTGTGGCACCGGGACGTGCGTCTCCTGACTGGACACGATGACAGACAGGTAATCTGTCATGCTCACACCATGCAGCAGCAGCGGCTTTTGGATTAGTCTTCCGTTTGCAAAGGCGGCAGGTGCGCCGACGGAGAGTGGATGGTGCTGACGGCCGTGGTGACAAACAGCCAGTCTACCTGGAACAGCCGCGCTATCTGATGGAACTCGTGGCAGCTGCTGCAACAGCGCGAGGAAAAGAGAGGGGGAAAAAATCAAATCACATGTCTGACCCTTGGATGGAGTTTGGATGTGTATTATGTGAGTGTGTGTTAGGCCTGGTGACTTATTGTTCTGTTCTCAGTATAGTTACGTTGATAATGCGCAGTGTTTTGAGTGATTATCTTGCAAGTTATGTGTGTGTGAAAAAAGTCTTGCACCATTAAATGGCTCAGGGACTCCTCTCCTCATTAGCATCTCTTATCAGCCCACCCAGCCAACAGCAATCAGTACAGATCAGTTGAGGCAGGAAGAGTCAGGGATGAAAGGAAGAGGCCACGGGTAAACTTCCTGTGGAATGCGGTCTTTTCTATAGCGAAGGGTGGAGTGCTTCTTACAGACAGGAGAGGGGAGCATTAACCCTTTTATTTAAAAAAAAAATCATTTGTGGTCACAGAACACTAAGCAAGAATACTTCCCTGTGTTAGTAAACAGAGACAGTCGTTTCAAAAGATAAGGCTTTTTTTTCAGGGCTGAGGAAATGATCGTGGTATGTCAAAGCCCTGAGTGAATCAGATAGCATTTAACTCATTTGTAGCAGTCACGAGTTGGCTGTCAGGCCAGGTGATGTGTTTCAAATGACGTATTTCATCAAGTATTTAAAATAGTCTTCAGTCAGAGTGGGCTGAAGCAGCAGATCTGGGCATAAGCATAGCATATATAGCATAAGCTAAGCTTTAAATCCCAATTCTTCCACAACTGCCCACAATAAGATCCAAGGCACTATACGTAGGAGTGCGCAATTAATTTTGCGATACTTATAGAAGTTTCAGGGAGGGCTTCTTGTTTTCTTACTTCCTCTTCAAGATTTCCTGCTTTTTTTATGTGTGTGTGTGTGTGTTTAGTTTTTTTGTGTTTAGTTTATCCAGTTATTACTGATACGTGACATGACCAGAGGCAGAAACACCCAAAAATCTATAAACTTAATATTATTGATTTAAGCAGAAAAAAAGACTGTGCATGTTTATTGTATGTCTTTAGCTTTTTCTCTGCTCAAAATACAATCAGGGACATTCTCTAGTCTTATATCATTTTGATATAATTGTTGTTTTTTAAAAAAAATTATTTTCGTCTTTATTGTCTTATCATTGGGGATTACTCAAAACAGATACTCAAAACAGATTTAGAAGCTGCTAACCATCTCAGTGATAACAGATTCAGAGTATATGGAGATGACCCTGAGATCAGCGTCCCTGTGGGGAAACTGTCAAAACAAAGTCTCTTCAATCTTATCTGAGGCAACTTTCTCATATATTAATGTGTGCGTCTGTGTGTTTGTTAATGTTCATCCCAGAAGAATTCGCCTTTAAAAAAAGAAAAAGTCAAAAACTCATCACTGCTTAAAATCCAACAGCAGTCTTCTTTTTCTTTTTATTGTTATAATGATTATTTAAGAATATATTTTCAGATCTAATATTATATATTTATTGGTTTGAGGAAGTGGGTTTTTTTAAACCCTTGTTACTCTTTCTCTTCATCAGTCTATCCTTTATGTTGACTTTAGCCCAGTCCCTGTTTTATGCACAGCACTGTAGTAGCATGGTCTGTATGTGATGTCATACAGCATCTTTCAGTGTTTTCTCACTCGCCTTTATTGATATTATCATTGTTATTATTATAAGCTCAGCAACATTGCGTCATCAGTGGCTTTGGAAACAAAATTAGCATTTTTATTACCACTTTATCAATATTTGAAATGCTCCTGATTGAATTTCTTTGGCTTTGTCATCAAAATATGCGCGCTATCAGCTTAAGTGAATTCCAGTCGCTGTTTAAATGCAAGTGTTGCTATTATTTTTTATTTGATGACCAAAAAAGGGGGGGGAAAAGCACCAAAACAAACCTTTAACGTCAGCAGTGCTGCTTATAACTGAAACCTTTGGCAGTGTGGAGCTCCGATGTAGTTATTTGTTGTGTGGAAAGTTCACACTGGATTTAGACTCCACTTTCTGTAGTAGAAAATAAAGCTGCTCATTCCCTAGAGGGAATGAATCCGATATCCTCCCCACTTTTAAACTAACTCTGGCACAGCGGGCTGCATTCGTCAGATGTACTACAAACCTCTGGTGGTTTGTAGTTTCACACTAATGAGGAGGTCAGCAGAGTCCTTGTGCCTGACCTCGGAGCCCCTTGGGAGACACCGAGCGGGACTAACAACAGCGAAATGGATATGAAAGCACTGATACGTGTGACAGCGGGGGTTGGTTTGTGTCATTTTAAGCAGTGCATAAAAATACTGCTACATTTCTAAGTGCTGTTTAAATTTTAGATGTGTTTTATTTTATTGTTGCCTTACAACTGTACGCAATGCTTTGATGGTCCGATTTATCAACTGACAAAAAAAGCTACTTTAAAGTAGAGATTGTCAAGGCAATCAAAAAAAGAATTCTATTGAAAAAAGTACATAATTTCCGCCTCTTTAGCTCTAATTTAATGTCCTATCTCGCCCTGTTTCCATACATGTACACACTTGCACAAACTTGCTCATTTACTGAATCCCGCGGTAGGATTCAGCACAAGATCGTCTGATAAGCTAAATGGAAAAGTGTCCTAAAACAGCTCATGAGAACACGAGAGCCGCCTAAGTGGACTTCTAGTTGGGCTATGATGGCACTCTGCTATTAAAGTAATCATAACACCAATCAGTCAGGTTATAACTGCGAGTTTCTAATACATGAAATTCATGACAGTAAAGAGTTTGCTCTTCACTGTAGGAGGCAGGTTAGGGGAGACCGGGGATAGTTGTAACGTGGGTCAGTTGTAGCACTTCCAATTTCTCCAATCAGGGCTAAGTTTCAAATGATGTGATTCATCCTGTGCATGCCCAATTCAGTTCTGCTATCACATGTGAAAAATCAGCACATCTTGTCAAACACAGACAATTTAACACGAAAAAAAGTAATTTGTATGCCAAAAAGTAAGTTTTTCTACTTTATTTCAATTTCTAATAGCATTATCTGCTTTGCAGTTAAATTCATCAAACTTAAATTATGTTATTTGTATGTCTATGGGGACATATTCTGTGTAGGTCTCCTGTGCTAATGTTTTAGCCGTTGGCTGTAATGTTAGCTAGTTCATGGCTATATGAGTCTGGGTTAGTTGTAACAGCAACAGTCTGGGTTAGTTGTAACAGCAACAGTCTGGGTTAGTTGTAACAATAATGCAGATGTTACACTTACCACACTATTACTTTAACTTATATTAAACAAGTTGGGGCAACGACATCAGCAGAGAGAGGTTCACTGGTCGCTTTTGTATATGCGGTTAATGCCATTGGCAACACAATTCCTCCACTGTTTGTGTTCCCACACATACATTATGCAGACCACTGTGTCAGAGATGGGCCAGTAGGAAGTATTGGTAGTGGAAATAAATCAGGATGGGTGCAAGAAACAGATTTCCTCATCTTTCTGAAGCACTTTGCAAACCACACCAAGGTAAGCCATGATAAAAAAGTAATGGAATTGCGATGCTGGTGCACAACTACATTTTTTCAGCTTCATTGTTATGTTCAAAAGTTGGTGCAAGAGTTGTAGGTTATAATGCCCACTGAGCCAATGAGGCCAAACTCAAGGAAGACCAACCAAAATTAATGAAATATTCAGTTGCAGAAAATTCCATAATTTGTCTTTTTTGGGGGGCTGGAATATGTTCAAAAGCTAGATTACTGCATTCTGTCACACACACACACAGTTACATAAATGGCTCTAAGTGCATTCATGTGTTGAATAAAAAGATTACATGTTAACATTTTGTCAGTACCCTTATTTCATTGTGTTACATTTCACCCCAGGATATGTTACAACTAACCCAGACTATGGGGTTAATTGTAACATTTCACTCTTTGTGTTTGAGACCATACCATGCAATGGGTAATTGTGCTGCAGAGAAAATAGCTGCACTATTTAATAGCCGAGACATGTAAATACTTTGCATTACATTTTGAATCCACTACCTTAAAAGAGCTCCAATTTACAGACAGAAATGTCAAAAAATGTTACAACTATCCCTGGTCTCCCCTACATGTTTTTTGGTTTTTAGTGATTTTTTTTCTGTAGTTTCAAATGTCCTTTTGTGTAAACTTTCTTGCTTCTTGTAAAGAGTGGACACAACCATTTGCAAAAGTAATGAAAAAACAATCAAATGGAAATGAATAACCCACAGGAGCAAGACTAGCATAAAAACAAAATGCGTCATCTCCAGGACTGAAACTGCTGTGAGGTCAGGAGGAACTGGCAAGTCTGTTGTTGTTTGTTGGTTTTGAGCTAAGAGGCAGAAATAGCCCGCTTTCTTCTGACCAACTGACATGGACTTGCTATAATTACTTTGTATTAATATTTATATGCATCAATTATAACTAATGTGTACTACTCTATAAGCAATTATCACACTTCATTGCAAAACAAATAAATGTCTGATGGTGCCTATTTTTAATTTTTCCTTTAACATTTGTTCATAAACCACCCGCACTAATGCAAAGCAATAATTATACCATCCAATTAGCAACCCGCTGCAATATCAGAGGAGTTTATCATTCAATTAAGTAAAGCACTGAAACCCATCAGAGAGCAGTATTTAACTGAATTGAGTTTTATTCAGAGAAAATGTAAATCACTTCTACATAACATTAAAGTTTCTCAAGCTGCCTGCTGATTTATTCACTAACCATCATTAGAGAGATAAACGCTATCATGAGGTAATCCAGGAGTTCACGCAGTAAATCTTTAAACAGCAAAGCCACAAGAACACAATGTACAGATATGCTCATTTTACTTTGAGTCAGATTTCTTGTCTTCTGTTAAATGCTAGTAACTTCTCCAAAATCAAGTCATTTATTTGTGCTGACTTGTACCTTCAGTCACAAGACCAACAAAATCCTGGTAAGACAGCACACAGACTACTGTAACCTCAAACTAATGACATAATAAATAAACAAATAAAGCATGATTGGGATTAATAAGTGCTTGCATAGCTTGTTAATGTTAAAAACTATATTAATGAAAGCCATCTGGTCCAACCATTCAATCCCATTAGTTGCAAAGACATTTTCCCCATTCAGTCTGTATTTGTTTAAGTGATCAAAATACACATGTGAAAGTTTCTCATCTTTGACAGAGCGCTAAGAGTCATGAACCGGGTTCAAGTCATCTCTCCCACCGGACACTCTTAGCGTATGTGCAGATCATAGTTCTCTCAAAAGGAGGCTCAGTCAAAGCCCACTTCATGCCTGGATGAAGGAAAAGGTTGACAAACATAAGACAAATGACCAGTCACTGTAAAATGAGATGGATGGTGTGAAATGAAGCAGGTATTGAGCGGGTTGTCATACGCATCAGCAATGTTTCCCGAGCCTGCCATCTCATCTCTGGCCTCCAAAATAACACACAGCTTTCTGGCAGGCGAAGCCCTCCAGACTGAAATAACAACTGAGAGTGAGTAGGAGGATAATGCTTTCTCCTGCTTAAAGTCTAGTTTGTTTTATCTGCGCTCCTGCACATTTTTCAAGGGAACCCAGAAGTTGTAGATTAAAAAAAAAAGAAAAGATATATGATATATTTTTAGATTTTCCAAATTCAATAAAACTATACCACTACCACCATTAAGGTGAATACATTTATAATCAGACTTTTACTCACCGATGTCTTTGTGGCAGGTTTAGAAATGCTCCTGTTGCTTACCCAGCTGGACTCCGTTCTACCTCTGCAATTCCAGACATCAAAAAATTAGTCAAAGTTGGAAGGTAAAGTATTTTCATAACCAACACGAGTGTTGGGCTTTAACTATTAAAACAGAACCAAGAGTTCTGCTGAATAAATTAATTATTACAGCTGTTACTTTGGGAAAACTGACAAAATAATATGAAAAAAACTGCTGCAATGATATATTACCTCATATGCCAATGAGATGATGATGATGTATAATGTTATTCAACACTGGCACTGTCAGTGCTGTTTAGATTACAGCATTAAGTCCTGAGTTTAGCCTGACGTTTCAGAGTTGCCTTGTTTTCTTATATTGTAGAAAGAAAATGAGAGCAGGAGAGCAATGCAAGGTTTCCTTTTGATTAGCCACTTCAGTAGTTCTGGGTCTTTAGAATTCACAGCAAAAGTTTTGAACCACTTCTTGTTTCTTTATATTTTGTTAGGAAAATGATAGTAGGTGTGCAAATATATACAAACTTACATTCAAATGCAGTATATAAGGCAAAAATGAGCTTAACAATCAGTATTTTGTATGGCCACCTTTCCATTTCAGCACAGCCTGCACTCTCATAGACAGCAGTAGTCTTCAGGAACAGTTCTCCAGGCTTCTTAAGGACATTTAAAGCTCTTCTTCTATGGATGTTGGCTGCCTTTTGTTTCGTTCTCTATAAAGTTGATCTTGCACTGCTTCAGTAATGTTGAGGTCTGGGGAGGTCAGTTCATGACTGATAGTTCATTGTGTGTTTTTCTCTTTCTATTGTATATTTTTACTGTACTTTCAGTGTGTCTTAGATAAATGAGATGCTTTCCATATGGTATGTAGGGTGGATTAAAATCGTTCAGTACTTTGCTGTATTCGTTAAATTAATTCATTTTGACAAGATCTCCAAAACAACTGAATGAGTAGCAGCTTCAGATAGCTGCTGAAGCTTGCTGTTGTACCTCTCTCTTGACCTCCTCTGTACAAACTGATGCCAATGTGAACCAAAAATTTAAAATTCGTCACCCCATAAAACCTAATTAAACTGATTTTCAGTTCAGTTCGGTAATTTGGAGTACTTTAATCCACCATCCAATCTCTGTTTAAGTCCTTTAGCCCTGCAAACATACACTTAGGACTTTGAAAGGATCGATGCACACATAGCACGAGCACTCTTCAAAAGGAGATGACCTTAATGTGGAGATCTGTTAAATTTAAATAAGGCAGGTATTCACTTTTTGTGGGTGGAATCAAGCAACTTTCTTACTGCACCTCATAGATTTTATTTGGACATCTTTTAGTAAGATTGGTGACATTACTCTTAAACTGAACACATTAATAAAAAGAGGTCAGACAGAGCAGTCATAGGGTCACAGTAATACCATAAAACAACTTTAAGTGCGTGTCTACTGTCACTGGCATGGTAGTGCCAGCAAATGGTGGAAGTCCTAGGCAAGGAAGGATTATTTATAAACAATTTTTCCCCCCGAATTGGTGACATTATGAGATCACTGAGGAGTACGATCATATCTGTCAGGTCACAAATCAAGCATATGTGCCTATAATACCGTCTGAACTATAATATCGTTATATGACATCATATTTTTGCCAAGCAATAGGGATGATGAGTGAGCAGGGAGTAAGGCCCCCAAAAGGGACCAACTCTCATCCAAAGAACCTTAAACTCAGTACTGCACTCAGTTTCCCATGAGTACAAGTGCCAAGTTTGACGTGAACAAGATTAACAGTTCCCAAGATAAGGGCGGAGGACAGACAGACAGAAAGACAGACAGAGATTCCCTGATTCAATAGTGAAATAAACATCCATCCAGCTTGGACCTTCATTACTCAGCATAGCGATTGCAGCAATTTTAGAGTCATTTTTGTGCCTTTAGACTAAGTGGTTTAGATTATCTACCGAAGCTGTCTAACAAACTGACAATGTTTTTTTCTCCAATTAAACCCCATTCTCAGATCTCCACAACTGCTTTGCTGACACGACCGATAGAAATGTTGGCCAACACAACCAAACGGGGCTAAAGTTTTAATAAACTGCTATTATACTTTGAGTCTCATCCACCAGGAACAAGTGCCCATTAGTAAAGTTGTCATAATGTCTTGCAAGTGTCAAAGTTGATTAAATGCTGCCTTGTTCACTAAAGGCAGCACAGGGAGGTGGTGACCTGTGGTATTTACTGAAGTTGCATATCCAGTATAATCGCTTACTAAACAGAGGTAATTGACTGTGTTCAAATAACAATAACTTGGCGTATGTTATTGTGGGTATTGTGGGAACCCGATTACCTCAACCCTTGGCACTGCTGTGTGAACCTGAGTCTCTGGAAGCCAGTGTTTGTCTCCATGTTTTAAAACCATTTTCATCAAGAGGACAGATAAGATTGATCCAGAGGAAATATGGAGGAATACTCTCTGGCTTTAAATAAAAGGATTCTGGAAACTTAAAGGATTTTGTTTCTCTCAGCTGACCCAGTTCAATAAATCATTGACTCCAGCTATTAACTACTGTATGAAAGAGGGATGTGTTTGTCTCCTTTAGAAGTCAACAGACGTTGTCAAAGTAAACCACATAGAAGCAATTTTCTCCTGTTTTTCCTGGGCTGTGGTGGATTATAAATCATGGTGCCAGAAGGCCGGGTAAAGTGGTGACAATTTGAAATAACCTCTGTTCCAATAGATCGCTGGTAGTAGCCAGCATCGGGCTGGGAAAGGATTAATGAAGTATGAGATTGGGCTCAGTGCCCTGCACGAAGTAGAGTCACCGCAAAAGTGGAAGCAAAAGAAAGTTCACTTCACCTCAAAGACATAATTTAGCCCACTGTATGTGCTGGCCTCTGACCTGAGGGAGAAAAGAACACCATCACATCATTAATGTTATTTGCCAGCATAAAACCAAAAATGGTCAGCCTTCGGTTGCTGACAGCATTAAGTACACAGTCAGCATTACTTCTTCCAAAGCTTCTCTGCTCTGACAATAGCTCCTATAAAGGTCAATTAAATATTCTCAAAACACCATTTACAAATCTAATCAGGAACATCTAATGTGTCCTGTAATCATTCCAATTATCATGACGGAGGAGACTCGGAGTGAGCTGCACTGTGGCTGTGTGCCACTATGTCACTGTCAATGTCATCACAGCCATTAGCGTGATGTAATCCCGAGGAGCTATCAGCTTCTCTCCAGAGATGTGATCATACTTAAATAACTAACCATAACAGACCCAAAGGTGCAAGGCAACACTGTCTAAGGTATAATTTATTACTTTCGCACGTTATACACACCTAGATAGACAGATAGATAGACAGATAGACAGATAGATAGATAGATAGATAGATAGATAGATAGATAGATAGATAGATAGATAGATAGATAGATAGATAGATAGATAGATAGATAGATGAGACCCAGTAAACTGTCAGATGGAAGCATCTGACTTAGCTGTAGTTTTAATCGCAAACACAGCAGTGTTCAAATGTGTGTTATGGTTTGAGAGTCATAACCGATCCCGGGAAAGTGAAACGCTGATTATCTGTGACAACACAGCTGCTTTCAGAGCTACACTTGTGCAAGAATGTCATTAGTTCTCATAATATGACTCAGGCTGAAAGTACTTTTTTTAATGTTTGCTTTTCTTGAGCAAATTCTTTCAAATTAGGTAAGGGTATCATGATGTAAATGCATTCCTACTAGGAATAGTAATATTTCTACATATTTACAAAACAAAATATGAGTATATACATTTGTTTTCAGTTGCAGTTTAAACATGCAGAAACCATACTACAATTACAGTCAGCTGAATGCATCAACTGACTGTAAAAGGTGAAACTGGCAGAATAATTCCCTTATTTAAAAAAGTTGTCTGTTCAGTTCTTTGAAAGTTTGAGCTAAAATGTCAGCTGCAGATGGATCATTTGGCTTAAAGTCACTTCTGCTCAGTGCTGTCGTCCAATTCGTTTTGTGTGTAGACTCCTCTTTTGGGAGTCTACACACAAAACGTGCATCTGATTAACTGTAATATTCTTTTTGCCTCATATGCAATTCAGGCAAGGTCACTGTCAGAGGTGGCAAAAGTTCAGACATTCTGTAATTAAGTAGAGGTAAAGATACTAGTGTTAAAAAATACTCCAGTCAAAGCTTAAGTACTGATTAAACTTCTTTACTCAAGTAAAAGTGAAAAAGTACAGGCTCTGAAATGTACTCAAAGTAAGAAAGTCGCTCTTTGGAGGTATACGAAGCTTGGGAAGAAAAGCGCCTGGACTTCTTTAAGTTCCTCTTTGGATGTCGTTTCTACCAGCTGTTTTTATGCAAAGCTAACTGAACCTTGCTATGTAATGTAATCATAAAATAATATTAGTTGATGGAAATAAAAACTTTATTTAACTCTAACTTTTAATTCTATTTTTTTTCCTTTTTCCCGACTATCCTGTCCGGCAGTGTAGCAATCAAATTGTTGTCTGAAGGCCAAAAAACGCTAAACAAAATTGCTTTCAAAAGTGCAGCATTAGGATTTTTTTAAATTTTGAGAATCACAACAGACAAGACCGGGGAACGGAAAAGAAAGTGAAGAAAGTGAAGCTGGGGAGAAAGTTAACAGAAGGAGAGAAAAATAGAAGAAAAGAAGAGAGAGAGAGAGAGAGAGAGCGAGAGAGAGAAAGGGAGAGAGAGTAAAAATACTGTGAATCTGCTTCAACACCTGCTGAGAGGAAAAACAGCAGCAGAGACACCACAGCAATAACTATCATATACATAAATAACAATGACAATATTACTGAACAGTGCACAGCACTAATACAAGATATTTTTAGAGGCAGCAGCTGCCCAAGATAGTGTGTGTCTGTGAGTACCTGTGTGCACACCTGTGTGTGCGTGAGCACGCTTGTGTAGGTTTCTCCATGCAAGCGTCTAATAGTGGGTGTGGGGGGCTACAGCCCCACAGGACCTGAAGCAGGCATGGAGGAGACCCGGGCCCCAGATATCCGTAGGCCCCCAGAGCATGAGAGCCCCAGGATTATCACTACAGGGACAACTGCGGCCTCCACCTAGAGAGGGGCCCGACAGAGGGTGGGGCATCAGTCCCTGGCAGGGAGTGTGGCAGGGGAAAATAAGCCCCCACACCTGGGGGAGCCTGAGATGTTCTAAGAGAGAGGTGGAGTCTAAGACCTGACCTAACACACTTACACATACAAACACTCACACACATACCCAAAAAGGAGACACACAGAAATGAATGTCGTCTAATAAATATTCTCAGCTTGAATCAGATAACAGAACATGAGCAGAGAAAAAGAAGGAGAGTAAACAAAAAAGAGCTTTGTTTCCAGTTGCCTGGAATAGGTTAAAGTGGGATTCAGCATGTGGGGGATGCCTAAATGAAACGGCTCAGCATGGGAATCATAATGCACAATAATTTCTATAGAGAGCTTCAGTAGATCTTCTTAATGTAGAGGCTGTGATCAACTGATGTAAATCCATCATGGTACAGCATACTAACCCATTTATTCTGCACTAACCTGTGGAGTATTTCCATGCAACCATGTTTTGCAGCAGGTTTTACAATATGAAAAAAACATCTTGTTGGTCTGGTGAACAACTTGTAACCTGACTCAACCAGGCTGTCTTCCACACTGTTCTTATTTAGTGCTTTACAAACCTGAACATTACGACTAACTGGTGATTTTCCCGTTTGAGTGCAACTAGTGAAACAGTGAACAGCCAATTACTGCTAAAGAGACAGAGAAAGTGGACAATATATCTTTGGTTTCTTAACATCAAACCCATTGTTGCAGCCGGGGACAGCCAAAAGTGATCCCCTTAAACGTATTTTTTGTTTTAGTGTCCTTATTTTCCTTTGAGTTCTCAATTCTGTCGCTAGTTAGCTAACATCAACTAATGTAAGTCCATTAGCCGCAACTCACCAATCAAGCAAATGATGTCATGTTCTGTATTGACAGAAGATGGCTCTTAACATGTGTTTAAAACTTTAAGTATTTCTCAAATCCACCTTCACAGACAGAGTTACATCTATGTCAGTTTTTGAAAGCAGGGCTTCATGATTTAAATTAGCCTTTATATATGTAGCGTTTCATGTTCCCTTTAAAGGCTCGCAGTGATGTGAAATAATACCTCCCCTCAAAACCGTTAAGCCTAAAGTAGCGAGCCTGTTTTGAAAATGTAAGGAGTAGAAGGTATAGATATTTGTTTAAAAATCTAAAGAGTAAAATTAAAAAGTTGTCAGAAAAAAAAACTACTCAAGTAAATTACAGATACCTAAAAATTCTACTTAAGTACAGTAACAAAGGATTTGTACTTTATTACTTCCCAGCTCTGGTCATTGTTCACTTCTCACGTGTACACTAGTTTGCATTGGTCTTTCACGTGGAATTCCAATAAAATTGATTCATGTTTGTGTCTGTAATGTGACAAAATGTGGAAAACTTCAAGAGGGACGAATACTTTTGCAAGCCACTGTATATGAATATCATATTAGTGTCATTATTAAACTCACACAGATAATTTATACTTCTGTGTTAAATCTAAACCACAGTAGGGTACATCATAACTACAAACCCCTCTGAAACCCTATGAAATAACCTGCTCTGTAACCTGCCATGGACCTCCCTGGAAATGTAACTGAATTTGGATGTAGCCCACAGCTATTGTGATTAGCGTTTTCAGTGCCAGTTTCAGTAGCATTTCTGGCTACATTTCACAGTGGTTTTGTAAGTTTATAAGTGTGAGAGTAATAATAGTAACCTCAATATAAGGAATAACAATCACAGTAAGGAGTCATCTATGTCAGCAAATTTCTGGTGGGAGATGGCTGAAACTACTGGAATGGATGTATGAATGAATGTGCAAAGAATTGGAAAAGTTAAAAAATATGCTTGCCTCAACAAAACCAGGGAGTAATATTTTGCATCAACTGTTTTAGAATTGCTAATCCTTGCACTGAAAACTGCAGTATGTACACCCTTTTCCATTTTTTCTTGGCTAAAGTTGAATGCGAACTGTCTTTTAGCATTGCTAACATAGCAGCTAGCTTACTAAATACTCTGCTGTGTCTTTGTGTGAAAAACAAACACATGCAGCCAGCTTTTGTCATGCTATTTGCCAAAAAATGTGCACTCAGCCAAAAAATGTGGACTAACACGGTCAGGCCAAAGATAAAAGAACCTAATGACAGTCTGGCCAATAAACAAACCTCGAGTGGATACCAAGCAGTTGCCAGACTTACTGGCAACTTTGGTAGATTCCACATTTATGCATGCTATTGCTTACAATAAGAATGTAGGACAATGTTGAAATAAGACCACTCCAGCTGGTGACCACTGCCCCTCCCCGAGTCTGCTTCTTCTTTCCTCTTAGAAGGGAGTTTTTCCTTCCCACTGACCCCAAGTGCTTTCTCACAGAGGGGTTCTCTGTATTATTGTAGGGTCTTTACCTTACAGTTTAAAGTGCCTTGAAGTGCCTTATGTTGGCGCTATATAAATCAATTTTTAATTGAATTTAATGACTTGGTCCCCAACAGCTAATTAGCTATAATGCTTTCTTCCATGAAGGCCTATTTCCATTGTTATTTAAGGATATATTTCCACCGCAGATGTTTTGACCGAGATGAAAATCTGTTGGTGTTATTATAGTTTTCCTCAACTGCTTTGTCACACATCTCATAATATTTTCAAAGGTTCTCAACTTTAATTCATTTGTCAAAATTAATTACATTTTTAAATAAATCATTGACACCAAAAGTACAAAGTCTCTTGGGATTGTGTAAATGCAGCTGTTCAAAATGTTTATCTATTTAGTCAGTATGACAGTGAAAATTATTATTAAATCATTTTCCAATCACCTAAAAGTCTTGCTACACTTTTTTTTTCACAGACACTAAATGTCTACTTTAATAGCATTTTACTTTTGTGAGCAGAACCGATGGTCATTGTGTGTCAGAGTAAAAATTCTTCATATGATATGATTTTAAGAGCACGAGGTTTTCGATTCTAATTTGTCCTCTGGTAAAGACAATACAGCAAACTACAGTAGCAGCAACAGAAAAACAGCCTTAAATTTCACATCAGTACACCACGGAACAAAGAATGCATGCACAATATATTGTGTGCATCAATGCTGGAAATCAGTGGACAACCTGTTGCTCCTGTCCCTGTGACCATATATTCTCATCGATCTGAGCCTAATGCCTTCCCTTGCCTGTAATAGGAATAAACCGTTGCTACACTGCATCCATCCTCTGCACTATCTTCTGTTGTCTTGCTGCACTGCCATGCATCCTTCTTTTCCTCCTCTTCCATTGGTGGCAGTAAAATGTTTATATCAGCAGGCTTGTCTGCATTCACAGACTACTGTAATTCTTTGGCTCTCGAGCTCTAAAATATCTTTTTTAATACTCACACTCATGATTTACATCTACGGGCTCCTGAGATTTTGATAATTAGATAGGCAGTTCTATCATATTTTGGACAGTAAAACAATTCAGCTTGTACAGACATAATCTATTTTGATCACAAAGACATTGTTGTTCAACTGCAGATGGCTGTTCTGAGTCATTTGCCCTAATGTCCTAAAACAGTTGCAAATGATAAGAAAGAATGAGAGACGTTCTGTCTGATATACAAAGTGAAACAAAAGATTTATATGTTAAACGTTCTTCTGAAAACTTTGACAGACCATTCAAGAAATAAACAAAAGCAGCTGAGAAAAATGATAAAATCTCTTCTGTTTTTGTTGTTTTACTTTATTTATTGTTACCCACTGCTGAAAATTCTTACTCCACTGCTTACTACTCATAGGAAAATACTCAGGCCAAAGTAGAAGGAATAAATGAGACATTGCAGATTAACAAGCAGCCAGTCTGCATTTTTGTAGGTATTTACACATCATTGACAGCAAGCGCAGGGTTAGCCCCAGTGAATGCAGCATTCCTCAAAGTAAACCCCCCCCGTATCACCCCTCAGCCGATACCACTGATAACATAAGCCAAACAGCTAAACAATAAGCTAATATGTCCCAGCCTGGTCTGTTCACTACACACAAAAAAACCAAACAAATATTATTTATAAATGTAATTTAGTGCAAAACAAAAAAATAAGCCAATGACTCTCTCTGTTTTAGTAGCTGCATTGTAATAATTTAACTTAAATCAGTGAAAGTGAACACCCCCCCCACCCCACCCCAAACCATTCTCACCAGATTTTGAACTCAGTGAAACCTAAAGTAATGTTTTGTGATTTTATGTATAGATCTCCTCAGTTCCAAATAAGATTACGCGTTTAGGACGTTTCAGTCCACTCTCAGCCCTCGAGTAAAAAAACTTGAACTGGATTCAATTATGGCTGTACTGTGGCAGGGGGCTGACCCAGGGGATGGCCATGTGGAGACCAGCGTGAGGGCCTGAGAACAAGAACTGGAATGTCAATGTACCAATTCACAAGCGACTGTAAACTGCATGACTGGGTCTGGAACAAACCCCGGGGGTATTTTAAATAAATATATAGGTTTGTGCAGCTATCTCTTGTTTTGCTATTTAGAACATATACCTTGTGTCTCAAGGGAACAAGCCTTTGAAGAATGTAATTGAACTGAAGGTTCCTATTGGTCTCAGAAATGTTCCCACACACTCCCATTGGCCATGTCTTATTCTTTGTGTGTGTGTCAGTGTGTGTGCATGCGCGTGTGCGAGACTAATCATGCTGGTGTAAAGAAACCCAGACATTTCCAAGTTCAAAATGGTCTCATATAGGCACACCCTGCAGTCCTCGGTTCCCAATCCGAGCCCTCCTTTCCCATTGTCTCCTCCAGTAAAAACACCCCGCGTTATCTCCTGGATAGCTGATAATGCTAGTCTTGTAAATGCAACACTGTTTGTTCAGCCATTATGGACTAAATGCACTAGAAAAAAAAGTGTCTGTACTTTGCAGCCACAATCGGAGTTAAACTTATTACACAAGTCTAAAAACAGACCTGTTCTCCAAGACATCCATCTGGGCCAGTTAGGGTGAGGCTGCTCCTTGCGTGCGCAAACTAGACCTTCTTAATCATTAACATCAAAGTTTCATCATGTATTCCGTGTTGCATAATTTATGTACTGATAAGCAGTCAACGTGGGATGCCGTGATGTCTAAATGAGTTCACAGCATCACTAGTTCTAAGTTTTTTTTCCCTCTTTCAAACAAACACATTGCAGACGGATGTCAGGTTCAGGGCACCAGGTAAAAGGTGAAATGCAGGTTTATCTGATCTGGAGTGGAAACTACAAGAGATCTGATCATCTGATGTAATATGTCTGGACTTACAAGTGGCGCCTATCTGAAGTGACATGCCATTCTGTGGGCCTAGGTCCCTCCCAGAATCCAGGGAGATGACACAGCAAGAACATGCATAATACAATGACTGGTGGGAGAGGGTGGTGTACAGACCATATACTTAAACTTACAGCTGTTGTTTGTGTGTTGCCTGATCAAAGACACGCTATTACAGGTCATTCAGATCTGAAGTTAAACTTAACATTAATATCCTATCAGTGAGGCTGTCACCATCTAAGAAGCATAATCTAATCAGCTAATCTAAAATGGATGTAAGGCTTTGAGTCACTCTTGTAAAAGCAATCCTCGTATAATGATGTACTGTTAGATTTGATAGTTGGAGGGCAGCTGCTGAACAGCTTGCCAACCTAATCACTCATCTGCCTCCTTATCTGCATGGCCAAGAAAAGCACAACACAAAACAAATCAATCTCTGCCCATTAATTTGGCTTTCATGGACAATGAAATGCTTTCTTATTTCCTGGAGTTACGATACTATGTGTGTGTGTGTTTTTGTTTTGTGTTTTTAATCTTCAGGGTCAAAACATGGTCAGATGCAACACTGCCATCTGCGCTCTACCTGTTTTAGGAACCACAGATGGAGGTCGAGTTTACACAGCACACACAGCAAAGCCATTCATTCAACACACCGACATGCAGCACTGGAAATTTCCTTTGTACTGTGATCACATCAAGTGTTAAAAAAAGCTCAGTGAGGAAACTTGATTCACCGTGGTTATGGAAATTGTCAGTGACATGCCAAAGAGTATACACCTGTTGTGAATTAACACATAGGTTTTACCCACTGTGTTTTCATGTATTAGTGTTACATTCATGTACTATATTTACAATTTTGAAACTAGTTAATGGTGGTCAGACGTTTACAATCATTCCAGTGCAGTTTACCAGTTTACGATCATTTTTTGATTCCACATACGATCACCACAATATACACACAGGCTCAGATACATACAAACACTCACTTAAACTTGGTAACAAGTGGTGCTGAAGGTTCTACAACGTCATTTAACTTGACAAGACCAAGGCCAATTAACTTCTTGTTAGTGATCATAACTGACTACAACTGTTTGTCTTTGCCAGCATAAAAAAAGATTTGTTTGGCAGCACTCATTGTATTGACCAATACTCAAAACAATGGGAAATCTCTAGGAACACAGTTAAGGTCTAAGAAGGAGAATTTACACAAGTTGGAACGGTTGCTTGGAACCATTTCTAAATAACAGTATGTACAGTTCTTTGAACTAAATGTACATATTCAGGTGCATAGTCAGTTCAAATAACTGTACGTAAATACAAGTTATTCAGATCTATCACCACTTTGCTGAGGTCTGGAAGAAGAACCAAATTGTCACCCTCAGATGAGAGGAAATTCTTTAGGATGTTCAGGAACAAACCAGGAACCCCCAAGGCTCAAGTCTACCATGAAGTGGAAACTGCTGGAACACAGTGTCACTGTCCAGTGAAAGGACTGAAAGGGTCCGACCAAGTCAGCTCAACTGAAATTTGCTGCTGCTCACACGGACAAGCTAAGTTTTATGATTAAATGAGACAAAGACTGAGTTATTTAGCCACAATAACAGGAAGTATTTGGAGGAGTAAGGGTGAGGCTTTCAAGCCTAAGAACACTATACCAAGTGTGAAGCATGGTGATGGTGGTAGCATTGTGCTCTGCTTTGCTGCCAGTGGTACCAGTACATTTGACAAAGTGGATGGAATAATGATGAAGGAGGACTATGTGAGTTTTCAACCTCACCTCAAATCAACAGCTAGGCGGTTGAAACTCTGAAAACAACTGGGTGTTCCAGCAGAACAATGATGGTTTTGAAATGGATAAAACAGACTAAAAAGTTAAAAAGCTCAGTCCAGGAGCTGCCATAAAATCATCAAATTTAAATGAACTCTACTAACTGTGTTGAGAAAATCCCATCATAAATGTGCCAGAAGCTTGTTGATGGCTACCAAAAGTGTCTGGTCAAGGTGCTACTTGAGTGTCTGGTTAAGGTTAAATGACCAGACACTCAAGGTACATGTAAATGTACTTAAGGTACATTTAACCAAATATTAGTGGGGATGTATGAATATGTTTGAGCCTGTATACTTTTTACCCTGTGTGGATTAAAGAAAATCATTAAATAAATGTGAACTTTTTTTTTCCTATTTCTTGTCTTTAAAGTCACAGTTTGAAGACATCATTAAAAGCCCCAAAATGACCATGACATTTGTGCCAGTGATGAGTGGATGCAAAGTTCTGACCACAACTCTAATGTCATCTGACTCCCTTACAGGCGACATTTAGGAGAGTTCATTGACTCGTTTTTTGCGCATTACGATATGTGATAAAAGGTCGAGGGAGTGAGTCATTGATAGAGGGATAAAATTTGTCCCAAACTTGTTGAAGAATGTGAAAAATGTAGGTGTCATTAAGCAGTGAACTCCCCCATCATCGTGATCAGCTTAGGAAAGTATGAGGCCACCTGATTCCTGACACTCACTAAATATAAGAGCTCAGCCTCAACCTGCACGACAGATAGACATCATATTGTTGCACAACTGATACACAAGTAGTCAAAAGTATTAATTTTTACCAGTGATATTAAGAAAACTGGAACCTGCTGGCATTGTTGTACAAGGTGACAGTCAGCCTACCTCTCAAGGAGCAAATAGTCTTTGGGTTAAGCTTGGTCCTGTCCTCCTGGCATCAGGGATCCATCACAGTGGAGGAGGACAGGGGAATGTTGGAGTCAACCAACCAGGCAGCAACCCAGGAAACTCTAACTCAAGAAGGAAGCATGATTTTACTGTCAGATAAATGAGGAATTCAATTAGAAGACATCTGTGAGGCATCAGAAAATAGTAAGGAAGAAAAAAAAACAGTAGAGAGAGACAGATGAAGAAAGACATGAAATACTGGACATTTGCTATGTCAACTCTACCTTCATATACAGTATAAAACTGTCAACACACACCAGCTACTCTGACTATAATATGGCTATAAACTCACAGTTAAACTGCTGATTCAACATTGTGACAGTCCAAAATAGACCAACACTAATCCAATCAAATCCAATCCAGACACTGTGCTGCATCAAAGACCAACTGTCTTGGTTTCCCATGGCTCGCTGTAGGTAACAGCATTAACTCTTTCCATGCTACAGGAAAAGTGGGCGTTCGAAAAAGCGCATGAGAAATCACTGAAGCATATTTAATTGACTTTTTATTTGTGGCGTTAACTCCAACTGAACTCATCTTTTCCAGTGCAGTCCTATGAAAACATTAGTGCGCACAGACTTCATCATTCCTTCTATTAAGGCTAAGTGGGTCATGACAATAGACAGGATAATCAGATCACTTTATTTGATTTTAACCACTACATACTCTTGGCAGTATAGCACATCTCTCTCTTGGTGGGAAGGGCCTCTGTTTAAAATCACACACAATCTCAAGATTAGTCAGTGAGCTTAACCTCCTGTGTGTCCACGTTTCTGGTTCCTCACTTGGAAAACTGGCCATCATTTCAACATAGCATGGAAAAATAGTCTATGAACAAATATTTGTTTTCACTTTAGCGGCTTGCATCCTTCATTTTGCTGCCCCCGCAGACATGTCTCACTTGGCACACTGTTGGGGTGGTGGTGGTGCGTGTGCGTTGGGATGTGGGGGGAGGCCAATCATTACAAAATGGTTTATGCAGTTGGCTTTTTGAACATTAGACACGTACACACAGTTAGAGTTTGACGCACAAACACAGAGCGCATGAAGTAATGGACAAAACTTCTGTGCATGGATGCGGATGGAATCATGGTCCGTTGTTCAGCTTAATATTTGACCAGAGTGCCTGCTCAAGACTTAGAGTCCGGAAAAAAAAGAGCAAGAACAACAGTAAAACTGCCGATGTTAATTCGTTATTATCACACCGAGTGTAACATGTTACTGTAATCACATTACATAAAGCAATAATGTATTGCATTAATGTACTAAATTCAGTAACACAATTACAGTTACAATTTTGTCATTACTTGTAAGGTTTAGTTATTTGCACAATGGGCGGATAGAGAAGAGTTTTTGACGCGCAGAGATTTTCTGCGCACTTGAGCAACAATCAGCTGATTTCAGTTTATGTGCAAAGAGGAGGAAAATGATGGAGCAGTCTACAGCTTGTGAGGACTGGATATACAGACATTATTTTTATCACACAAAAGAACAACAGTGCAATGGTAAAGCACCAACACATAAACACGGGTTCTGTTAAGGTATTGGATCTGATCTTTGAAAGATTCTTCAGAGATGATTCAAATATGATACCACTAATAGACACCATACTGGCTGTAGCTTATGTGCTGGGTCACCTACTCACCAGAAGTTGGTGGTTCGATCCTTGTCTGCTTCAGGCTACATGCCAAATATCCTTGAGCAAGACACTAACCCCATGTTGCTTTCTTGTGATTCTCGGGAATCACAAGAAAGCAATTGTAGATTTGTCTCTCTCAGCAAGCACCAATTAAAGAACTCTCCCCATGAAATCAAGTGAATGTCCCTTTGTGACAGTGAAGCGCACACAGGTCAAGCAGAGAAGAAGAGAGACATGTATTTAAGGTAATTAAACTAACATTCCTCTAGTCGAGAACAACACCTGTTCATCCACATAAATATGTGTGATGAGACTTGTGTTTAGTTTGGTTTAGCTTTAAAAGCTAGCAATTAGCCACTGTCCAATGTGTGCCTATCACTGACTTTTTTCCCCTCTACCCTAACCCCATCTGTCTTCTGTGACATCTTCATTTACAAAACTGGCACTCGGTTTTCCTCTCTTGCTTAAGAAAGTGCTTCAGCAGTGTGGACCAGTGCTGCATCTCCTCCCAGCTTACAACAGTAGAGCATGGCCGGGCCACAGAAGGGGGAGTAATTGCATTCATAACACATTTATAGATCTGTGCATACTAACAAAGGAAAAGACGTAACTAAAATGTATGTCATGAAAGCAAACTTAAAAAATGTGATTCTGCTAAACAGAGATTAATTTTCAAGTTGAAGTAAAGTTTATAAGAACACAGTTCTTCTAGAAAGTCACGCTTTAATCTACCAGCCTGTTTTAGAAAGCAGAGTTACAGGCACAGAAACACAACCACGAAGCCACTGAAGGCTGTATTCTCTATCACAACACAAACCTGAAAATTCAAATTTCAACATCACTGTTTCAACATCTAACTGGAATATCAGATTTTGGCAACCTCGCACACTCATTGCTTCTAAGTCAACTGGAAAAAATAATAAAACAGCCATAAGTTATAAGTCATCGTATCTTTAAAATGAATATATTTACCATATAAATGAAATGACTATGTGTGTATGTAAACCAACATAAACTGACTTGGTTCTATGTTTCTGTCTATCTGCTAATTTTATCTTTTAATTTTATCATGAGCACAGCTCATGAGACGAGAAAGGGACATTTTGTAGTGGTATTTATTTTTATTTAAAGTGACTGTAGGATAAGTTATTTACCTCAGGGGTTGGTGCCAACTGAATCAGGGATGCAATGAAGAGTGAATCTGTGATTTAAATCCATTAGGCAGAAAGAAAATATACTCCAGTGAAAGCTAATGTTGATATCAGACAATTCTGAGGGATCATATTTCTCTCTCTGGCCCGCCCAGTCTCATCAATTAATATCTGATCTGTTCCTAATGAGCTACATAGAAACACTGTGGGAAGAGCGGTAGTCCTGCCCACCTGATCGCATTCTCATTAGTCTGTGGCTGACAAGCTGTAATTATAGGAGCAATAAAAGTCTCAGTAACATGTAATTCCATTAGAAATCTGTCTTGCTGCCGTAAACTGTTATCAGCACCGTGTAATTTTGGTTTTCTTTCCCACTTCTCTACCCTTTGGCTGACCTCGCCGACACTGCTTGAAACCCATCTTGACAAACTGGAAATAAGATAAGACAATGAGCTGCACAAAATCTTTGCAAGAGATTTATAAGAGAAGGTGGACGACAATATAGCCTGCCTGACATTCAATTCATGGTTTTATTGTGGTGTCTAATGCATCGTCTGCTGGGCCGTGTAGTTTAGAAAGCAAAGATTGAGCATTTTATGCCTGTTTGTCTGTAAAAGGCAGCATTTGCTGTCTATTATTCTGGTTCGGCATAAGGCAGTACCTCTAATGACTTCGGGATAACAAGGAATGTTTCTCAAACTATGTTGTGTTTTTTTTCCCCACATAATGAGGATTAGTTTCCCCTGAGCAATGAGATGTCCTGTTTGCATTTTTGGGCTGGTACTAAGCTGCCCTCGCCGCAAAGGAAGAACCAAACACAGGGGCTGGCTGTTCTATTTAAAAGTCAGAGGAACAGGTTTAAGCTTGTCGGGTGCCTACATATACCATTAGCTATGTGAGTAATGTTCCAAAGCAAAAGGAAGCTGGCTGAAGAGATGCTATCGCTGGGCACACAGTCATGTTTTCATGCCATTCATGTCCCTCAGCTGTCTCAATCTGAAGCCTTAAACCTCTCCTACCTATCTTCTACTTCATGCTTATCCCTCCTCCACCCACACATTCTGACATTCACATCTATCATTTCGCTCGCTCTCTGTCGCTCTGTCTCCCCAGTACAATTCAAGCGTAAACTGGCTGGTCGAGATTCTTGCAAATATATGGGTAAACTGGCACTGTTGTTGCATTAGAAAGCAATGTTGAGGTGTGCCTTTCAAAATCTTAATCTAACTGGCAGTGAGGAGGTGAGCATGTCAAGGGATTTGCGTGCAGCACAGGAATTTCAGAACAAAGGAAGGCAGATGCCGCCTTCCCCTGCTGCTTGCTTGTCAGTTCATCTCTAAAGTCCCTTGGGATCACCAGCAGAGCAATCGGAGAATGAAGCTTGGGTAATATCACAGTCTAAGACTTTATTTCGTGAAGCATAATTCAAAAAAATAGACTTATAATGCTCTAGCACGTTGTACTTCTCAATGAGGGATCACTCAGTAGTAGTTACACAACCCAGTTCCCCTTCCTCTACATTTCCTTTTCTCAGCTTTATCTTCAATCAGCACGTTAAGGCTTATTACAATATGCTTTACATGGCGCCAGGGGCTGAGCCCTCTGACAAAGTCTCAAAGGTGCACTTATCCTGGGAACCAATGAATATTCACTTCACTTCTCATTACCTTAACATTTAAATGAAATATGGTGCAAAACATGCAAAATATTTTTGTTCCACTCTGTTCTGGCAGAGTTCATGTGAGTACCTTTAAATTAACAAAGCCAGTCATTGACGACGGTGACACAACGATACAACAGCCTCCTAACAAAAAATAAAGCAGTGAAATGCCATAAGCATGATTGTTTTGCTCGTACTTTGAGACTCTGTGCACCAGATAGATACACAGAAATGGCTGTTACGCATTATTTAACGTCTTTTGGCCTCTTGTTGGAAGCTGAGACGTTCTGTAAACACAACAGTGACAAATAATCGGCTTAATGGAGAAATATCCCGTATTTATCATACAAGAACATTATTAAGTGAGCTTATGGTGATTACAGCATTCATTTTTTCAACTTGTTAGAATATGATTCAGCAGCATCTACTGTGCTCGTCAGATATGAGCTGAACTGCTGAGTGCAGAAGCACTAATGATGCAAGCTAGAAAAAACAAATAATGAACTAAAAGACATTTCTCTGTTCTCTCTGGGTACATTACTACAAGTTGTCCCGTTCCCTGCCTTGTACAAAATGGGTTTGTTGTTTTCAGTGATATTTAAAAATAGCAAAGTGGACATGAACTGCTGTGGCCACCCTTTGAGTTACACCATTAAAGCAGAAACAAGGGACCCTAATGCAAAGGGCAAGTCTCATCTAGGGCTTTTAAAACAAGTAAATCATTAATTATGGTTTTTTTTTTCTTTTTTATGTGTTATGGAAGAACTGTGTGGGGGGTAAAGGCATTAAAGGCACTTAAAAAATCTTTAAAAAAGAAATGAAGAATTTTACAATAAACAGGAAAGCGCAACATTCCCACTTTCAGCTTCCTCTGTCTCCCGCACAAAATACTCTTGGACCTGATTGTGCAAACATGCCAGTGGGTTCTCAGCGTTGCTGATAGATATCACGCTTTCGCAGTATTCTTGTGTTGTTCGATGGGGTGATGATAGGCATAGGGTAAGAGAGGTTAGGATTTCCGTTAAGAGTTAAAAAGAAAAAAATGCCTTAGAAGGAAATGTAGTTCTTTGTAATTATATTAAAAAAAGTGAGGAAATAAACAAAACTGGCTCCAGGTGAAAAGCTAAACAAAATTATCGTATTGATTCATTTCTGTGAGAATACCTCAAGAAAAAAATAGAAAAGAAAAACAAATCCTGAATCTACATGTGATTACACTCTCCGTTTGCCACGAGTCAAATGACTGCAACTACTCTGTTGTCTGTGTATAATGTATAACTACTGTTTGCAAGGCCATCCACAGTTTAGGTGGCACTGTATCGTGACCAGAACAGAAATTTTCAATGCTGATAAAATTGGAGTCCAGCAGTCCTGAAAAATTAGCCGTTACAAGACATGAGATAAGAGCCCTGAGAGCCACAGTCATTCCTGAAGGGACTTAGAGTCTCACACAAAAATATGCTCACCAGCTTGGGCACAGTCGCACTCTGGGGCATTTGGAGAGCTCGTACTTCATCACATCCAGTTCGCTATGTCGAGTGATACAGGACCAAAATGTAAGAGGTTCTTCCTTTGCCAATGTTTCACCACTCCAGGAAGTTTCATGAAATTTGACATTTTTTGCTCTATAATCCTGCTTACAAAATCTAATCCTCAAATTACAGTCTAAATAATAATGACAAATAAAGCAAAGGAGCAGGTCACTTACAGTATCTTCACCTCAGCTCTTGCTGTGGTGTTGGAGTACAAGTAAAACAGAAGCTGAGAGAAAAGTGTTCAAAGGTACAATGGAAATATGAGATTTACACTCTTAAAGTATCATCATACAGTGTAGTAATACACATGTGTGACATTTCTATTCAAACATATATATAACTACTGAGAACTATGTAATGAGATGCTGTTTAAGTGATGCTGTACATGAAACCACTGCCTGAATAATAATTAAAACAAAACAATGTTAAACTTGTAGGATTAAAAAAAAAAGAAAAAAAAGTCACATGTGAAAAACTCTGTGCATGAAAAATTGCAGGAATGTCAGCTTTGGTTTTATCCATGCTGTTGATGTGTGAACACAGAGTAACACACTCCCATCTCCACGCTGAGTGGTGGTGACTGCCTGATGAATGCACCGAATATGCCTTCACATCAGTGAGGATGTTGGCAGAAAAAGAAAAGTTTGTCAAAAGAGGGTTCTATTATTCTAGAGAGGCAACAGCGAAATAAAAATGATTAAATGATGTCCCAAAATATCCAGTTTTTGTACTTTTAATAGTTAATGTCCCCTACAAACGTGACAAAATGTCATTTAGCTACAAAAACGTGAACCATGTGAATTACCAAAGTCCTACTGCAAACTGTAGTTAAAGTACTCCCAAACAGCTCCCAAGCAAATTCTTTATATCTTCACACGTTTCATTTTGGAGAAGAATAAAAAACATTTTATTAAAAAACAAACAGGGATTTGCTGTTTGAATCATGTTTTCATGTGCTGGATTACATGAAGGACACTCAGCTGTCTTGTGCAGAAACAGGAGAACAGAGAGCAGCAGCAGTACAGGTTAACACCTAAATCCTACATCCACTCTGATAATTCCTCCCCATACGTCACTCACTGCGAACAAGACATTACGTATGCAGCAGGCCTTAAAAGAGGAAAAGGCAAGTTAACTATGCAAGGTCTTTCTCTTGAAGGAGCAAAAAGGGACTCTGTAGGTCCTTCATGCGTCTCAGAAAGACGCTGAGTCTTTACCTTCTTAAACGATGCTACGATACGAAGCTAACAGTGAGCAGCTCTGGTAAGTGACCTCTAAGTGACCACACCTAAGGAAACACTTCACTGCATTGGACATTTATACCAGGCATTGGGATTACTGAATATTTTTCAGTATGCAAACACTTTTACTTTGATTTCTTTGCAGGTATATGTTACCTAGCTATCAAAATGGTGACAACAATGTCTGACACTGGTGTTTTGTAGGACCCATCAAGCAATTGCAGTGTGAACTGAAGCCCAAAACAGAGACTGGACTGTTTTC
This sequence comes from Oreochromis aureus, assembly GCF_013358895.1. Taxonomy (NCBI): domain Eukaryota; kingdom Metazoa; phylum Chordata; class Actinopteri; order Cichliformes; family Cichlidae; genus Oreochromis; species Oreochromis aureus. Next base: position 24,995,942 of record NC_052953.1, read on the forward strand.
TATCACAAAAAAAACATATTTGTTTATTCTTTTCTTACATTCATTCATACGCTAATTCATCGTGCAACAGAAGGTGGAAAAACAAATCCAAAAGTGAGAAGAAAATGATAAAAGCTCAAAAGTCTCTCCTTTTAACCAAAAGAAAAAGCATGAAGTGTTCCCCCAAAACTCCCATAATCATTTTCTCACAGCCCCTTACAAAACACAAATGAGCCATTCATCTACTATTCAATATTTTTTTACTACTTTCCAGCTTTTGTTCTGCATGAAAGCTCAGTTGGATCTATATAAGCAACACAATGTACCGAACATTACAAAATGTTTTACAGAGACAGAGCAGGAGTGGAGAACATCTGTGTGCAGCAATGGAGCTGAAGTTAACCTCACCCTGTTTGGACTGGACTCCAGCCTACTTATTCCCAAAGATCAAAGAGTTCTTTGGGGTTTATATTCTTTAAAGAGATTACATATATGTTTTGGGCAGGAATTGTTAAGCCGTAATTCGAAATTGATTCTGTACCAAGGAGCCAGTGAAGATGCTGGAAGACAGAACTAATGGAGTGTTCAGAAATAAAACACTGTTTTAAATTGTTTAAACAGACAAGAAGCATCATCTTACAGGAACATTTTATTATTATGTTAATCATAACCAGGAGATAGGTTGCAATTTAGTTTTTCCAGTAGTCAATGTGAAAGTGATTCAAACCAGACTGACTGCAGAAACTCTCCCTGGCAAAATGTAATAACAATAAACACAAACAACACAAAAACATTTCCTAACAGTACGCACATTCACAGTTTTAAAGTTAGAAAAAACGCTTAAATTATAAATTCCTTCTGTCAAACAAAATGCCTGGTTGATTTTTTTCTCTGAACAAAATCTGTACTGTTTGAAAATTACTCTAGATCTGAAATTGCAATATTTCAAGCTATAAAAAGAACAATTAATTTTTATGATCCTTCTACTACCTGCACTGTGAATGATGCAATTAAAATTGACTGTAATGTGTTTTTATAGTTATTGCCTCAGACCTCTGCATATAAACTTAAGGTAATAAGGCAAATAAATAAGGTAAAAGTAGAGAATGATTAAAGTAAATTAGTTCTTTGGTAATCTTATTTCACATGTGATGACAGCCTACAGTGAGAATGTTTGGGGCAGCAGACCCTGTTTAGCCCACCCTACAGTAATCCTTGCCTTGGTTTCTAATTCATAAAAAAAATCATATATGATAATAATTTCACAACAGAGGCTACATTTACCAATAAAACCTTGTGCTAAGAGCAATTAGTTTGAATTTTAATTGATTAACATGTCTTGCATATCTACAATATTGGAGACACAGCCGGCAGAAAAGGTTTGTCAATGTTTGTCGTGTTCTTCTTAGTTTTTCCACTTGGGTTAAAAAAAGCCTTTGGCACAACTCTTATGACTTTATCAGTCTAGTAGCTATATTTGCAAAACAATCAGCATGGCACAGTGTCGCATGACTGCCAAAAGCACTTCTGTTGGCTTGTTTTCTCAATCGCTATCTTGATTTTTTAATATATATATATATATATATATATATATATATATATATATATATATATATATATATATATATATATATATATATATATATATGTATATTTGCTTATGTCAACATAACTGATCACATTGTTGCTGTGTATAAAGACAAGGCTGGTAGTGTAGTTAAAACTGAACTTGGCACATTTACACTGGCATCAAGGCGAGTTGGCAGCAGCGTGCATACACTGCTCAGCTGAACCTGTCAAAATCTTTGCACAGCGTTGTTTGTTATACCCCAGTACGCTGTCACCTGTAAGCTGTTAAAAATGTGATGTGACGGCTTGCAGACTTCATATTATTGGTTTACTCAGTTTTAATTATCCATTCAATGAGCACATCTAGGACTCTATTTACAAAACACCCTTTGACTGGAAGGAATATGATTTGCTTGAGCTTAGTGTTTTGGTCCTGAAAATGAAAGGACACTTTCTAAAATAGAGTCTCGATAAACCTTCAGGAACTGGAGCTGAATGAGCTCTCCTTTACTTGGACACTTTGCATTGTGAAATATCATTTCACCTCTGCTCCCTTATCGCTGCTATTTGACTTTAGATTTATTGTTTCTATAGGTATAATGGAGTTAGATAAGACGTGAAGTTTCTCATTTGAACATTAGGAAGCTTGTCTGTAAAACACTTGGCTTATAGCAATGTTAGTATTCATAATTATCAAAAAAATGACAACATGATCATTTTTCATTATGAAGTTATGTGTAAGGTGTGGTGGCCATTTATGTATGTCTCTAAAAACCTTGTTTCTGAGTGTTTAAGTGCTATTTTCATTCATTTGTTTAAACAGGAAAACGCACTTAGGACAAACTGTACTCACAATGACATGTAGACTGTATGTTAAAAAAAACAAAAATCTGATTGCTGAGATTTGAAACAGTAAATGGACTTCACCCTTACTACAAGCCTCCACACAAGTGCTTTGTTCTGTGCCTGGACACTTTGCCTAACATTGAATGCATCAAGAGCAACTGGAGGTTCAGTATTTCACCCAAGGATGCTTTAGTAAGAAGTACTGGATGGTTAATTTGTAATTATAGCAAGGTAATTATGATAAAAGACATTTTCAAATGTGGCCTTATAAAATAAAGTATTCATTAAAAGCATCACATATCTTCTGTTCAGTGGCAGTAAAACCGTAATTTAGTGACAGTATGTGATAATAATTTAGCTGTTTTCTACAGTCTTGCTGCCATTTACACCCAGATAAACAGAGACACAGAAAGACAGCAAATAATATGAAGACGAGCAATTTTCTGGACGTATTTAAAAATAAATAAACAAGTAACTGCGATCAATATATAAATGCCGACTGAGTGCACAAAGTAGACTATTACTAATTTTCCTTGGGTAAGTTCAAAAGTAAAAGCTGGATTGTTTCTTCCTCCAGTGGTAGAAATTCATTCAGGTAGAAAAATGCTAAAAAAAAAAGAAGCACCATTTTATTGAATTAAATCTGGAAAAGTCTCTCATTATGTCAGACTTGTTCTTGTTCTGCATAATTTACATCCAAATGAATACATTTGTATTGCTGCACAGTGCATGACCTACATGTTTGCTGTAATCATGCGTCGGCTAGTGTCCACCTTTGAACCAAGCCTTTGTTTTGATGTCAAATACACACACGGACAGTTTTCTGACTGCATCCTCCATGGCTGTGATGCTATCACGCTGACAAGTTCTGCAGGCAGGCAGAAAGACACCTATCAGCTGCCTCTGAACTGACCCTTTGTTGTGGAGTAGGTGTCTACAGGTTTGAGTCACACAATGACAGCAAATACCTGGCAGTGATGACTTTATGTTTTATTTCTATGCAAACTGTAGCTTGTTTCAGTCAGACATGTTTCACAGTATGATGAGTTATCACAGTAAAACACTGGATACATTTAAAGACCAAAATATTTGTGCAGGGTTGTCCTTAGTACCCGCTGTCTGCCCACACGCCTGACATTATCTTCTGCCATCTTTGTGTCGAGGTTTCTAAGATTCTCAGTCGCCCAACACGCATGCTGGGAGTAATGTTTACATAGTGGATACATATAGCTTTTGTGTGGATGTACTAAAGTGCATGTTTGTGGGATCAAAAAAATGGAGGAATGCAGCACATAGGGGTTTGTTCTGGAGCAAGTATTAAGGTTAAGTGCAGTCGGTTCATACTAAGGTTACACAGACCGAGATTATAGGATGAATAGGAGTCAGTGTAATGTCCCCACAATTTTACCAGAACAAGGAAGTATGTGTAATATGGCAGCATGGGTGTGTTTGTTTCATCTGTTTTATCAGGTGACTCTCTATGTACAAACTGTAAAAGAGAATGATCTGATTACAGCGCAAATGATTTGCGGTCTCACCAAATGCACCACGGCAAGACTGCAAACACCAGAAGAAGTGATGAGGGAGCTTTTTTTTTACTCTCACAGTACAATAAACGACTTGGTCTGTATTAAGAACATTGCATGTGGGCGGTGTAGTGCAATTCAGCATACAATGACTCGCCTTGATCTGCTGCGGCTAGAGCACTTTTCTCGCATGTGTACATGACAAGTTGGTGGAAACATTTACTTAATTTGTATTTATGTACTGAAGTACCACTCCAGAGGATGCAGGCTGGTGAAAAGGGGTTCTGTGGGCCCAAATAAGGACTTTTTATTTCTCTATTACCCCCCCCAAAAAGGCTGATTGACGGGATACTCACATCTTAAGCATTACACACTGGGCTTCATGCAGCCACAGAAAATGGGTGGTGCACCTTGTTTATAAGTAAGGCCCAAAGTGCTCACTCAGACTGGGCAGGGCTTTGACATTAGCTTGGGAAATGAGGGTATATATCTTTCTCTTTCACTGTGGCTGTACACACTGAAGCAGGTCAAAACATCAGTGGAGTTGACATCTGCGATGTCTAATTTTTCATTAACGTTTAGAGAACTGGAGCCAGACAGGGAGACACAAAAGCTTCGGCTTGTAACTAAACACTAGATATGAATGTGCCATAAATAGAAGAAATGCAACTGGGCAAATCTAGGTTCATGAGGGGTGCAGCAACATGAAATCTCTCGTCTCTGAAGATGGAGCGATGATTTGGTGGATAAGGACGACTGACTGACAAGTCGATTCCAAGAACCACTCGTATCTTACAATCTTGAACACATTCATAAACTGCAATCTGTTGAAACCTGTCTCATTTTTGTTGTTGTTGTTTTTTGCAAACACGTCCCAAGTGATAAATTACAAAAAGAAGAGTTCTGTCCTCAAATCTCAAAGGTCACACACACACTGTGATTGTGCCAATGTAGCACTTAAGTGAAGAAAATGAAGGCTCAATTCTATGTCTATTTTCTCATCTTAATATCTGTGCAAAAAAATAACTGTGGAGAGTTTTCCAAGGTGATTGGAAAGCTTGCTCAGTTTACCTTGAATAAAGGTTTTGCTTAAATCTTCAAATCATCTTAGTTAAATGAAAGCATATTAAATTAAAAAAAAAATTGTTACACAATTACATGTAAGTCACATAATGCAGGCTGACATAATGCACTTTGTGTGTCCTCTTTATTCCTCATGTATGCTCCCACATATATCTGCACTTCTATTCTTGTGCCCCTATTTTACTTTTTTATGCTCAATTACCTGTCTGTTGTTTTGGCTCACTTTCTTCAAGACTGTCATCACACCAGACATCAAATTTCCAAAGTGGATAATTTGCATCTGACATATTTACCTAAAAGATTTCACCCAGCGGAGGATCTCACCTGGACCTCCATCACTAATCCAGTGAGATCACAAGCATGAATGGGATTTTATGGTGATTAATGTCAACTAAACTGAAGCTCGGTGCACGGGGTTAACATGCTGCTGACACCGGCTGCAGTTGCTGATCCCCACAGGCCCAGATGATAGCTGAAACACAGCTCTTCCCTTTCTGTGTCTGCGTGTCTTTATCTGTGGCGCCAGCACCCTGCACTCCTGCCTTCCCCACTCTGACACTGATTCAGATGATGATCAGAAGCAAACCACTCCTTTTATTAAGATGCAGAGCCGCTGTCAACCTTGGCCTCTAATTTATTGTTTGCCTTTCAGCAGTAATGGCAGACCTTGCAGCTGTATTTTTTTACAGCATGTTGTAATGGCCATCGCCAACAGTCTTTGCAGATTTACAACCTCGTATTGACCCGCTCCTGCTGACAAAGGTTTTGGCGGTTTGATCACAAGCAGCAGAACAAAGGAGGTCACATTTATTTTTGTTTCAGTGTTTACTAAATGGAAACACCGGCATGGTTTTTACTCATAATGTGTCGTGACAGTGCCTTGCTTTCAAAACTAGCCAAACAAGACACTCAATTAAGCCCGTTGTCTGCAGCTTGTATCCTGTTTTGTACTTCGAAGCGGTGTCCTGTATGGGTACTCTCAAAGAAAACAAGCAAAGCTTCCTCCATGTTGACGAACGAATGATAAAGTAGTGACAGGCTGCTTACAGGAGAAACACTATGGAGGAGGATTTCTGTTGGTGGACTATAGAGCGAGCGACAGCGAGTAATTAATCTCCTCCGCATATTGTACACACACATCTAAGACAAAACCTGTAAAGCACAACAGAAAAGGGTAAATTAACTAAGCAACCGCTGTGGCCAAGTAAAGTAAATAAACCACACATCAGCAAGATCACTTCTCTGGGATCCCCTACAACCCTCAGCAGGAAGAGTGGTTTAAAAAACAAACAGATGGACATGCTTCATGGAGCCTGGATTGTGCCACTGGAAAAAAAAAACACTCCACTTAAAAATAATTCCGGATTACAAACGCTTATGTGGGTTATATTTCTTCTCACATTTCATGCTTGGAAGGCATTAACAATTGCAATCTAGATTTTGTGGTGTCTTTAAAATAAACAAGGAGATTTCTTTTATTATGTTAATATATGTAAGCAGTGAGTCATAGCCAATCAGGGCTTTTAATTAAACACAGGAAGCATTTAGAGTTAACCCAGTCGCACACGGTGGGGCTATGCAGGTTTGTAGTGCAGGATCTAAAGAGTGAAAGAAACTGATAGGGCAAAGGTACAAGCCTAAGACAGATACTGGGATCATGCAATCATGTAATTTTTTTTTTGTTGTAAGAACGTAAGCTTGAGATTGAAAGCATCTGTCTGCATTCGGGGGGGGGGGGGGGTGACCAGGACAAAAAAAACTGCACACTCAGAAAATAGCCTGACATTGTTCTTGGACGTCCCAGTGCTTAGTATGAGAGGACAGAGGTCTCAAGCTCTCAGTATTCCCTGTATGCATCCCCCAGAAAACCTCAGCATGTGGTTCCGCTCAGCATTTAATGAGCGTGATTTAAACATACCATGATAGTTACGGAAGGCTGTACAATGCGGTTTCTAAACCGCTCTCCCTTCACCTCAACACATGGTTTCACACTATATATCTGCTGGCAGAGGAACTGCTCTGGGGCTTTGTACCCCACAGGATGCAAACACAAGGAACAAATGTTCCTGGTTACATATCTGTCATTCACTTTCCTCTAATTCCTGGTGCGTGATATGTTTTATGGACATTAATATAGACTACACCGCATCAGGTTCTTTTTTTCTTTTTTTAAAATCAAGATACAGCCGACCCATCATTAGTTCCCTGAGATGTGTTTTGCTCTCGGAGCCACTCCTTCTAGCCTTGATTAGCTTCTCAAGCTAATGGAGAGTTTCCTGTGCTTCCACACACACATGTATGGACGCACACACACAGACACAAACCAAACAAACTCACAGGAAGTGTTCAGCAATCTAAATATCTGATGTAAAGAAAAGTCACAACAATCCAAAGCACTGTGGAGCTGTGGTGTGAAAATAAAAAACTGAAACCATTACCCGATATAAAAGTCCCCACCGCAGTCCATGAATATGTAGGATGACAAATGTGACAGGGATTAATAATCGAATGAAAAGTGGAGGTAAATGTACCCTTTTGTGAACTCCCTTGTACTGCTGGCTCCTCTTCCCCTTTTGTTTGACAAGGTGTAGCCATTACACTTCTCTCTTGTCTACTTACGGAAAAGCAATGGGCGACACTTCCAGCACATCCAAACAACTTGAAGAGTCACATCTCGTATTGAGCAAATGATCAACAAATGAGCCCTACTGAACGCGAGCGAGCTCTGACGTCGATAACTTTACATTTCCTGGGGATTGTGCTATTAAAAATGAACAGGAGAGCGACTGCACGGATGTTTCCAAGAATGGCAGCGTTGGCAAAGAGAAGATGGATGGTACCATGGATTGAAATGTGAGTTTGTAAAGTCCAGGCGGCTGCCATAGATCAGGCCTGCTATGCTACATGCTGCAAGCTTTAACAAAGCAGTGTTTTGAATGTAAGAGGACTGAAGCATATCGCTTTTGAGGTTTCCATGGTGAGGAGAGAAACATTCCCAGGATATAGTATATATGGGGTGTGAGTGTGTTATAAACAGGCTTCCTAAAGCTTTATGAGAGTTCTGATGATTTATACACTGCTGCTGTGATCTGAGCAAATCCTGGACTGCTACACTCACTGTAAATTATTTTCTCTCTAGGAAGTGTGTTAGATTTAGCTCCAGAGCAGACAACAAGTGAAAGTGTTTCATTTCAGTGGCATACTTTTCTCCTTAAGTGTTCCATGCTGTACCATGTCAAACCACTGCATGCATGTCAGTGTACAGGGTGGGCCATTTATATGGATACACCGTAATAAAATGGGAATGGTTGGTGATATTAAAGTCCTGTTTGTGGCACATTAGTATATGTGAGGGGGCAAACTCTCAAGATGGGTGGTGACCATGGTGGCCATTTAGAAGTCGGCCATCTTGGATACAACTTTTGTTTTTTCAATAGGAAGAGGGCCATGTGACACATCAAACTTATTGGTAATGTCACAAGAAAAACAATGGTGTGCTTGGTTTCAACATAACTTTATTCTGTCATGAGTTATTTACAAGTTTCTGACCACTTATAAAATGTGTTCAGTGTGCTGCCCATTGTGTTGGATTGTCAATGCAACCCTCTTCTCCCACTCTTCACACACTGATAGCAACACCGCAGGAGAAATGCCAGCACAGGCATCCAGTATCCGTAGTTTCAGGTGCTGCACATCTCGTATCTTCACACCATAGACAATTGCCTTCAGATGACCCCAAAGATAAAAGTCTAAGGGGTCAGATCGGGAGACCTTGGGGCCATTCAACTGGCCCACGACGACCAATCCTTTCCAGGAAACTGTTCATCTAGGAATGCTCGGACCTGGCAGCCATAATGTGGTGGTGCACCATCTTGCTGGAAAAACTCAGGGAACGTGCCAGCTTCAGTGCATAAAGAGGGAAACACATCATCATGTAGCAATTTCAAATATCCAGTGGCCTTGAGGTTTCCATTGATGAAGAATGGACCCACTATCATTGTACCCCACATACCACACCAAACCATCACTTTTGTTGTTCCAACAGTCTTGGAGGGATCCATCCAATGTGGGTTAGTGTCAGACCAATAGCGGTGGTTTTGTTTGTTAACTTCACCATTCACATAAAAGTTTGCCTCATCACTGAACAAAATCTTCTGCGTGAACTGAGGGTCCTGTTCCAATTTTGTTTTGCCCATTCTGCAAATTCTGTGCGCCGATCTGGGTCATCCTCGTTGAGATGCTGCAGTAGCTGGAGTTTGTAAGGGTGCCATTTGTGAGTAGCTAATATCCGCCGAAGGGATGTTCGACTAATGCCACTCTCCAGTGACATGCGGCGAGTGCTACGCTGTGGGCTCTTGCTGAATGAAGCTAGGACAGCCACTGATGTTTCTTGCGTCCACATTTTGGCAAATCCAACACTGAACCAGTTTCACGAAACTTAGCAAGCAGTTTGCTAACTGTAGCAGTTACGTTGAAACCAAGCACACCATTGTTTTTCTTGTGACATTACCAATAAGTTTGATGTGTCACATGGCCCTCTTCCTATTGAAAAAACAAAAGTTGTATCCAAGATGGCCGACTTCTAAATGGCCACCATGGTCACCACCCATCTTGAGGAGTTTGCCCCCTCACATATACTAATGTGCCACAAACAGGACTTTAATATCACCAACCATTCCCATTTTATTACGGTGTATCCATATAAATGGCCCACCCTGTACATCTCAGAATCCTCAACAAACCATATTAACCTTGTCAGTTGTGTGAAGTGAATGAAAATGCGATTTTTTTTGTTTGCAAGTGATTAATTATGCAGTTTAAGTGACTGTGTGCACAGCACCCTATTGCTACAATTATAGGCCTGTCTGTATAAATGGTGAGAAAGCTGTCACGGCTGAATCCACTATCAACAACTGAGCTCGTGCCAGCCGCTGTGCTTGACTACACTAGGACCAGGTCCAGATCCACCAATGGCATCTTCTCACGCAAAGACAAATGAGCAGCTGTCAAGCTGTCAGCTCCACAGTGGTGACTTTCATCTGCAGAAATGCTGTCACATGGGGTCTCTTGGTCATCAAGTTTAGAAAGGCACCAGTGTGTTTCCTTTTGTGAATGCACTTGCAACTCCTTAGCTTCCTGTCAGATGAGTGACAAAGTGACCCAGCCTATCTAAACCTAAATTGGGCAGCAAAGCAGACATGTATATGACCGAAAAACAAAGCATGCCCCAGTACTGCACCACTTGAATATCCCTCTTATAACGACTTGTTTTAAATGAGACTGCTATATTTAAAATAAGCCCTTAAAGGAACAGTCTGACAATTTGGAAAATGTGCTTTTTTCTTTGTTTGCATTTTGCCAAAAGTGCTGCTGCAGAGACTTTATAATCACTGGCCATTTCATTAGGTACACTTGTATTACTGCTTATTTAATACAATGGCACTAATCCAGTGCATTTAGGCATGTAGAAAAGGTCAAGATGACCTGCTGAAGTTCAAATCGAGCATCAAATTGGGGAAAAAAGGTGATTTAATTGAATTTGAAAGAGGCATGGTTGTTGGTGCCAGACAGGCTGGTCTGAGTACTACAGAAACTGCTGATCTACTGGGACTTTCCCACACAACCATCTCTAGAGTCTACAGAGAACAGCCCAAAAAAAGAGAAAATATCCAGGGAGTGGCAGTCTTCTGTGAGAAAATGCATCGGAGGAGATTGGCCAGACTGCTTTGAACTAACATGAAGGCAACAGTAACTCAAATAACCACTTGTTACAATTAAGGTATGCAGAAGAGCATCTCTGAGCGCGTTAAAGCTTGAAGGATGGGGTACAGCAGCAGAAGACCACATTGGATACAATTTCCTTTATTCTATTTATTTATTTAAACTTTTTCTAAGCAGAAAGTCTCTTGATATCTGTTTTTAAGATGCCCAAGAAGGTACAACAATACAGTGTTATGAGTTAAAAATTAATATAACATCAAAACACATGAAACAAAATAAAAAAGTCACAGTCAAAATAATACAAATACAAGGTCCATCTCATGAATAGCAGTTACATTCTTCAGTTGCGTAAGTCTCCATGTGAGCGCTGAACTCTCCCAGAAGCGTTTAACTTTGCTCTGAAGAGTAGCCCATGACCAAGTTGCAAAATAAGAAAAAATCCTGAGGTCGCCAATCATAGTAACTGTTTGCAGGTATTAAGAGTTTACGCAGCCAAGATGGCTTTACACATAAAAATATATCCGTGCGGTTGTCACCTTAAACTTAATGAAGGCCAAGAAATCACATTATGAAGTACACTCGGATGTGTACTGGACAACAGATTTGATATGAAATGTAATGAGCTGCAATACACAGATTCTACACAACAAAGTACACAGGACTCACCATATATAAAAATAATGTTCTTGTCATGCCTTGGACTCCTTATTAGCAAATGAGCATTGTTTGAATGCCACACCCTAGCTGAGTACTGTTGCTGACTATTTCAAGTGTCTGAGGAATGTTTCCAGCACCTCACTGAATCTATGCCACAAAAAATGTAAGTAGTTCAACTAGTAAACAGTACCTAATAATGGATAAAAAGTGTATGATGGTAAGAAAAAAGGTAGCAAGGTGAGTTCATCTGGCAAGCTCAAGATAGTATGAAGACTGGAAAGATGAGAACCAGCTAGCTTGGCTCTGTCATTAAGAAATAACATTCAATTTTAATATTATGCTCCATTTCTTTAATGTGCACAAAAATACAAAAACAAACAAGCTTATAGCAATGAGAATAAACTAAAACAGTGAACTGTTGTGAGCTAGTTAAAAAATGAGCATGTTCTGTGGAGCCTCGCTGAGCTTTTCAGCATGCATTCAGTTTAACACAGCTGTTATTAGAAAAATAATACTTCTAGCAGCTTTGGAGAAGAAACTGTAAAATATGAATGAATCAAAACTCTCTGGAATTACCAAAGTGCTAAAAAGTGTCAGTTTGCATGTGAGTACGTTCCTGTTTATCCTCATTAAGCAGAAGTAAAACACAAGGCGAGAAGAATCAGAGAAGAATCACAGCTGCAGCCGAAGCGTCGATCAGACCAAAGAAGGAGCTGCTCGGCGACAAGACACTGCAGCAGAGCGCTGGATATCTGAAGTGAATCGCATGAAAGGCATTTGCCTGATTGTTCTTCTTCAGTGCACCGGCTTGAGCAACAGCGAGATAGCGATCTATTATTTTCTTTACTGCTCCGAGTCAAAGAGAGGGCACTTGTTTCCTGTTCTCTGCAGCTGGTAATGTCTCGTGCCTTGTGGTCTGAGAAGCTGACCACAAACTGCATTACAAATAAATCTTTGGAGCCCATTAGAGCCGTACTGTTAAAACTGAGATAACGAGGGGACGATCGCAATTAGAAAGCGGCTAAACTTGTGAGCTGCATATTTTTGATGTTTAGTGCAAAGTTGGTGTTCGACTGCCCGGAGGTGTGTGTTTGACATAACCCAGCATGTGACAATCAGAACAGGAGCCAGCGGCAGCTGTTACATTGTTGACACGGTCAGGTGACAGATATGGTTAATGTGTTAACAAGCTTAGCATAGCTGTTACATTCAACACAACAAAAGTGGCATTAAAGAGCCATTCGTCATCGTTTACCTTTAACCCTACAATTTTGTAGCATTAACCTGATGTGTTGTTGCATATTTTATCTGCTGTCACACAGGAGTACTTCGTTGCTCCTGCTTATACAGATGGATGACACATAAAAGGAAAACCTGAACCTTTGACCGCCTAAGTGAGAGGATCTGGTGGCTCTCTGAGTAGTTTGGTCCTACTCTCGTCTAGGTTACATTGACAAACCAAAAAAGTTGTTCCGAGTTGTTCTTTGTGCTGTGATGAAACACTTCTATCCTCAAGTTAGTTATGTCATCTCTTTTAGTATGACGATCCCTCAATTCACAGGGCACCAAGGCTCACTGAGTAGCACAATCTAAAACTTGACAAGTTAGAAAGCGCTTTCCAAAACCTACCATCAAAATACCAAATGAGGGGAAATATCTTTATGTGAATGGAGTGCATCTCTCCAGCAGAGCTTCAGATATTTGGAGAATCAGTTCCAAGAAGCATTTAAGCTGCATGAGGTCAGCCTCAACACCTTAAGATGCTCTGTGCTGGTTTTTCCTTTAATTTGTCACTCCTGTTTTTATGTCTGCGTGTGTGATTGTTCACATGTGTGTGGTTCTATCAGGGTACAGATCCCTGTATGGCTTTGACACACAGGCACACTTTTTAACTCCTCCCCTCTGCCTTCAGCCAGGGTGTGATTACAGCCAATACAATCTTGGGCAACCTGCACTGCAAGAGAGAGAGAGAGTGAGAGAGGGAGAGAGAGAGACCAAAAGAAAGATCGGCCAGCCGCTCTGGTGCACTCTGGTGGTTCTTGTAACAGCGTCACTGTTTGCTTGATCTCCAAACAGTCCAAGTGTGGCACTGAGGCATGATCCTGCGACAAAACTAATTCCAGTGGACGTATTTAAATGGAAAAGGCTGGCTTTTCTTCTCCCAAACTTTTTATTTTTTTACTTGATATTTTGACATTTTCCTTGGATTCATGAAAGGGCTGAAACTGCGTGAACCAGTATCGTGTTGGCTTTGCGGACAGTTTGGATTCATCTTTTCTCTGGAGAACGTGTTTTTGTTGCCTGCACAAACTTCCAGAAACAACATCTTCGGAGGTGATGACGAGCCACTGCTACTCCCTTCTGAGCACTGCCAAACAAGACTCGCAAGGTGTGAAATGTGATCACTAACTGCACAGAAAAGACACTGTTCAGTGAGACAAACTACCTCAGACTTTTGTAAAATCGTATGTATGATGCTTGCAAGAGGCTCCTGCAGTCCCTCAGTTGTGCTGACTTTGATGTGAAAATCTAACACTTTCCACCTCTTGTGACTAAGTTCCCTGACTAAGCAAAGATGAACATTTCTAACACATCATCCTCACTGAACACGACAGGCGAATATGCACCCATGGGAAAAGAGATCATCGTTATTCTGGTCTTCATCATACTCATCATAGTGGTGGGAAACCTGCTGGTCATCATTGCAATAGCACGAACTCCACAGCTTCAAACAACGACAAACATCTTCATTATGTCCCTAGCATGTGCGGACCTCATCATGGGGGTCCTCGTCGTGCCTCCTGGGGCCACTGTTGTGGTGACAGATAAGTGGCAACTTACTGAATCATTATGTGACCTTTGGACTTCTATTGATGTCCTCTGTGTGACGGCGAGCTGTGAGACACTTTGTGTCATAGCAGTGGATCGGTATATAGCCATTACCAGACCGCTACGACACAAAGTTCTGCTCAGTAAGTGGCGTGCCAGAATAATAGTTTGTATAGTGTGGGTTGTGTCAGCACTGATTTCCTTTATACCAATAATGACTCCGTTATGGAGAGACGAAAGTGATGATTTGGCGAGGGAGTGCTATAAAGATCCCGAATGCTGTGACTTTGTGACCAACAAGACCTATGCTATAATATCCTCTATAATCTCTTTTTACATTCCACTGCTCATAATGATATTTGTTTACGCAAAAGTCTATTTAATAGCATCCCGGCAGGTCAAGCAAATAGATAAGAGTCGGATGCGCTTCCAAAATGAATATCCAACACCACAGGCACAAGTTGGCCCCCAGGTCAACAATACGCCGTCATCGTCCAGCAACTACAACAGTGCAGCGAGGAGCAAGAGTACCAAACGCAGGCCGTCACGGCTAATACTTGTCAAAGAGCACAAGGCCCTGAAGACTTTGGGCATCATCATGGGGGTCTTCACTGTTTGCTGGCTGCCTTTCTTTGTCGCCAATATCATTAATTCTTTTAACAAATTAGTTCCTGATAAAAAACTCTTTCGACTGTTAAACTGGCTTGGTTATATCAACTCTGGCCTCAATCCCATCATCTACTGCAGGACTCCAGAGTTTCGCACTGCGTTCAAGAACCTGATGGGCTGCCCATGGATGTCCACTCTGTGGATCAATTCTTTTTATAAAGAACTGCGGACTCGCTGCCCCTGCTTTCTATGGGAAGCTGAGTCAGACACAGCTAGCTCTTTTCAGAAGACTTCAACCAGTAGGACTGAGGGCAGTGACAGCCTGGCCAGTACACAGGGAAGCAGCAGAAGTGAAGAGACTTCCCCCGGTCCTCCACAGTCCAACGGCTGCACACAGTACAGTGACTTTTCGGAGCCAGAAACCACGTTGTGAGTTCATTTATCTCTTTATTATTTCACTAAGCAGTCATTGCTTAAAACAATGGTGAAAGTTCACACACATATATATATATATATATATATATATATATATATATATATATATATATATATATATATATATATATATATATATATATATATATATATATATATATATACACACACTACATAATACTAAGTAATAAGTATGTACAGTATGTACTAATACTTATATATGATATAAAATTCTACCTCCCCAAGTCTGAGATGCACAGTCAGAGTTTAAGAACAATAACAACTAGCAATATTTAATGCTGTCATGTACAGGGGCAATCATCTCAATATAGAATTAGGTTCTCTTATTTATAAAACTCCAGTTTAGTTTGTGTGAGGACACTTGTGGTACTCTGTTGCATTTAAAGGACAGTGAGGTAAATCAGAGATTCAATTAATATATATTTGAAGGTCAAAATCATCCTATTTTTAATGAAAAGGCTAAATTTATCTCTATCAATTGAGAATTGTGACAGTTGCATACAGTAAAAACAGTATTATAATTAATGAAATATCACATTTAAAAAATATACTTTAATGTTTGAAACATTCATCACTTGCTACTAAAATCCTCTTTAGGCTGTGTTTCATCACATGTTACAATATTACAATTAAAAATCATTTTTCTTGTTTTTTTCTTTTTGTATTATGGTTGATATGCCCAGTTTTAAGTTGTCATAAACATGTTTAAAGCCATTTAAAAAAAATCCCAGGACCACAAATAAAATGTGTTTGATTTTTTTTCTTTGCAGTTTGACAATAAAAGAAACGTAATAAAAGCAGAAATCCATATTTAGACATGTTCTACTACACCGTTGTGCTATAGTCCAGAAGTAAAACATATTGAGAATAACAGTGCAGAATAATAAATAATTTCAGAAGTATTGGCAGCTGTTAGGCTCTTAAAGTGTTACTGTAAAAGTTCAAACATACAAGCGAAACTTTACATTTGTTTTTCATGCATGATTAAATAACCCTTTGAGGACTGTACCTGTATTGCTTATTGCGCCACGCTACCTATAATCAATCTTTCAACTCAGCTGATGTCAGGGTGGTAAAAATAACTAACAGATGTGCACAGCACAGTTCCTGGTAGTATGCGCGTGTGGCTACTAGGTTTGTAGGTCATAGAGATTAAAAAACAATGCAATTATTGAATTAATTAAAATAGTATTTTCTAGAAAGTGTCATAATTGTAAATTTTTATTTTTAAAAAATGTCATCTAAAAATACTTTGGTAAGGCCAAAAATGTGTGTAAAGAGGCTTTGGAAACCCAGTGGGCGTTGCGCAAAAGTCTGATTCGGAGAACTGCATGGTACATTTGAGAACATTTCCACATATTAGTGTGTGTGCCTGTCAGTGGGCCTCAGTGTGCCCAGCCCAACAACCCCTGCAGCAGATAAATCTTTATCACTTATGCACAAGACTTCCCTCAAAACTCGAGAGACTGTTTACAAGAGTGACAGCCAATGAGAACGCTCTCCTTAACACGCTCTAAGTGTAGGTGGGCAGCCCAATATTCAATTCATTACTACCCTAATGCACAACCCCGAGTTGAAACCAGGTCTTTCACAGATAAAAATAGTAGGCGAAATTATAAGTTATGGCATCATCTATGTAGTGTTTATGCAAGAATTATACCTCTCACATAATTTAATTACATTTTTTAATCAATTTGAATTATGAACTAACTGATCAATTATCATTTTAACAAAAGAACTTAAAAAAAACTTGAATATTCAGAAGATTTCTTAGTGAAGTTATTTTGAGTGTCGTACTGTCTTAAAGGAAGACAAGACAAAGGCCCTAACTCACTTACAACACCTGCACTGCAAGGATCGTAAAATATCTCATCACTGTGTTTAGTTGCTGTCGCCAATATTTATGATTACTAAATTTTATTGCAAGCTCTTGCATTAACTTTTGCATGTAGATTTAGTTTTACAAATGCAGTGTTTCAGGTTACAGTGCATTTTTTGACTTCAAATTTAAACTCGCGCACGTACAAATGTGGGGGGAAAAAAATTACTTTATGTTGGTAAATTTGATTTAGTAAGTTGCACAACTCTGTGCCACATATGAATTCCCATGACTGATCCACTTTTATGGAAGGGCCGTGCTTCTGATTTTAAATATTTACCCTGAACACTATAAATTATTTTTCTCTTCCCCTTTAATGACATCCCCTCAGTGGAATTTTACAGACATAATCAATGGGGCTACAAAACAGGAGACATTTAGCAGCATATAAAAGCCATCCATAAAAGGAGCCTGGTGTGTTCAGTAGTAAATCACCCCAAGGGGAAGGCTCAGCAGACTCACCGCACGCTTTCAGCAGGATTACAAATGTAAGTGAGACCAGCCGTTCGAGAATGACTTTGACAGCTCCAACGCTCAAAGACCGCTTTAATGAAGGAATATGACAAACTGTTCCAGATACAGCCTGTTCACTGACAAATTTGTTGCTTCAGTCGCCATCATAAGCGACTGTGGACCTCCGCACAGTAATCCCTGTCAGTTTCCCCATCTATTTCAAAGGATACAAAAGAGCAGTAGAGCAGCATGTTTCCTTTTCACCCTGGGACAACAAGGTTAGTTAAGTCAGGAGCTGATGTAACCCAGAGCAGACAAAAAGCAAAGCCCAACCACTGACATGAATGGTTACTAGGCTGTACTTCACAGAACAGAGATTATCAATAGTTACTTTGTTTTCATAGAAATACATGCTGGCATATCAGCGATGCCCTCATCAACATCCAGACCAACCATCAGCTTCTGTCACGTAACGCTGTGGCGTATGACAAGACCACTTTTGCAAGGATTCTCTTCAAAACATCTCTCTGTAATGTCAGAGAAGCGCTTTCTCACCCTTCCTTTTGCTTCATGACTAAGGGTTAAAGGCTTACCTTTTCTGTGTCTCCTTTTGTTTTTATCTGCCTTGTTTCTCTTAACATTAGCCCTAATATGCGTACGAGAGGTAAGTCTTCGTGTATCTGAAAGGCAGTGATGCGTATTACAAGCAGAGCAAGTTTGTTAGCACAGTTTATCCATCACTGAGAACATTAAAATTAAGTTAACAGAGAGTGGAACATTTGATTTCAAAGAGCAGCAGCCAACTAGGTTGTGGACTAAAGTACTTTGCGTATGTGGAGCAGAAATTATGGCGTCTGTTAGATGTCTGATAGACTGATTCAGAAACATAGAGCTCTCCTGTGCAGGTCTAATATACCTGCAGGTTTACAAAAGCCACACAAGTATGTGCTGCCATCTTAAAAAAAGTCCACACTGCTCGGGCAACACAGATGAATTTTCAAGAGACGTACTAAAGCAGGGATGTGGAACTCATTTTACACTGTGGGCCACATGCAGCCCACTTTGACCTTAACTGGGCAGAACGAGTAAAAAAGTTTCAGTATTTAAACAGCATGTTTCACTTTTTCCTGCATGATAAAGAAATACTGTCGTCATCAATAGAAATAATCGGTCAGCATGACTCTTTGGGTTTAAGGTGTAAAAAATAAATGTGCAAAATTACAAAAAAAGATTCTGGGGGCTCACTCCCCCAGAATCTCTAGACTGTTCTGTAATAAGAAAACAAATATTTTCCCCATTTTTAAAAAATCTTATTTATTTAGTTTTTTACTGTTTACCCACCATAACACAAATAGTCATTTCTATTGTAGATGGTGAAAAAACTGAAATTTTCTGTTATTTAAATGTTTAGCAACATTTAAATAACACACCATTTACTTTTTTGTAGTATGAATGACAATGTCAGGAGCAAAAACTTAGTCATAGTCAGACATAGTCAAAAATCTATGTCTTCCTTCACATTTTTAAAAAATGTGTCCCGTGGGCTAGATTGGAGCATTTGGTGGGCCAATTCTGGCCCCCAGGCCACATATTTGACACCACTGTATTAAAGACTCAAAGGCATTGGATTTAATAAAACTGTATCAGGTTAAATATGAAATAAAGTGATGCAAGAAAAGTCAAATAAATACGGTACACTTACAATGTAGGAAACTCAAAAAGTGTTCAAACTCATTTCTGTAGGAATAAGTAAAGTTAAATCACAAGTTAGGATAATATTACAAGTGTAAAACACTTCAATCAAGCAGTACCACTTTTTAGTAACACCTGATCTTATGTAAACAGATATGCCACAGCGAGTGAGCTGTGGAAAGCTTAGGAAAATACATTTGTGAAAGACCGAATATTACCTTTTTAGTATAGCTGAGCAAGCTGACTGTATATAATTTCATTTTTTGTCACATTTCAAAATCCATATTCTCCGCAGAGGTACAGGAGTGCTGCTTTGATAGTAACCGACCCTCAACGTGAACGCTGAGTGGAAGTCATTAATCAGTAAGAGTCTAGGTCACGACGGCCTGTCTCCAAGCTAAACCTTAACAATGTTCTGTGTGGGTATGCAAACATCAGAAACCACATCAAACATACACAGCAATCAAAGTCCTAACAGTCATAACACTGCTGAGTGATTGGAAATGAAAGATTAACAGTCCCACAAGCCTTTGCGCTAAGCCGAGAGGAACTATCCGCAATCAGCAAACTCAAGTGCATATTATTAAACGAAACAAGCATGCAGGCAACATGGGGAGTAGAGCAAGTCAACTAAAAAGATGACTGTACTGAGTTTAATCGCAGTATTTAATTTAAGTACCGGCAGTGTTTACACTTATGCTGTGCATATTTGAATATATGTTCATATTTTTAACTTGTGAACAGCAAAGTACTCCACAGAACATATGACGAATGCCATTTCCAGTACTAATGCCGACTTACTGAAGTCCATACAAGAGGCTCCACAGGATCTTGTAAATATCTCTGACATATATAAGTTAACAACTTAGAGTTTAGCAAATGTAAAAAGACATTTTGTTTATACGTCTGACATTTCAGGTTCCTACTATAAGTGACTAAGTGTGTCTTACTAGAACAAACTGTATCGTTATGCCAGCTAAAAATGTACATATAATTACCCACACATGTATGCCGTATTCTCCAAGAGCGCCTGACTTTTATTAATGGACATGTTGTTAGTGTAAAATATAGTAGGCAGTAATTGTAGACAATTTTAAAACTGTGTAAACACATATTTCGGCTGTGTTGTGTTAAGTAGTTAAGTGTGTCGATCCAGAAGTTCAATGCAACATACTCTGCAGCCTGTTAGAAACAAGCTAAAAATGGTGTTGCACATTAACAGACTGCAGTGAAACGCGTTGAATCCACTTAGGGTTTTGAAGTTGCTTCGGGAGCAACATGCACAAATGCTTGTTTTCTTTTCTGTGCTGTGAACCCTGTAATGCAAAGCCCTCCCTGCGCTATGCTAATTGGGTCTGTTCCATAATATGCACTTAGATAGCTTAGAGCAAGCTGAGGCCTAAGAGAGCATAAAACATGGAGCAGGGAAACACAAAACATGGTGGTATTGACCTGTGGGAAACCTCCAATACTCCCTTTTAACCCTGGCTGATATCACAAACAATAACACTGCAACATCTTTAAATGGAGGCATCTGGGACACTTGACAACAGTGCAACTCTAAATTCTTAAGGTTTTAACAGATTTTTAAAAAAAGCAATAATCTTTAAATATCCCCACAACATAGCTAAAACAAATGCCCCATAATAAAGACTTTCAATAGGTTCAGTAGCAGGGCCTTTGAGATATATATGTGTGTGTGTGTGTGTGTGTGTGTGTGTGTGTGTGTGTGTGTGTGTGTGTGTGTGTGTGTGTGTGTGTGTATATCCACTATATATGTATTTCTACTTATTGTGCCCAAGGTTAGTGTAGCTGCTTGGCTGACATGTACTCTAATGGCTGCACAGATAGATCTATATATTAAATACATCATTGCGTTTTTAATGCGTGCTTGTGTATCTCTGTCAGAATGAATCCCCGTGTGACCAGTTGAAACTTGTGTTAGTTGTATTTAATTTTACTACATGATTCAGACTTTGTATTTATCTATTTAAAACAAACAAAAAAAAAAAAAACAGGGCAGCTAAATATAAGGTTTTTTAAAAAAGACAGTTACTGTAAATGTGATTTCTTGTAGGCAGCATGGTGGTGCACTGTTAAAGTCCTGGGTTTGAATCCACCATCTGGCTGGGGCCTTTCTGTGTGGAGTTTGCATGTTCTCCCTGTGTTTGCATGCCTCTCTCCGAGTACTCTGGTTTCCCCACACAGTCCGATGATGTGGAATTAGTGAGGTTAACTGGTGATTGCAAATCGCCCATAGATGTGAATAGTTATCCGTCTCTGTGTGTTAGACCTGTGAAAGGCTGGCGACCTGTCCAGGCTGTACCCCACCTCTTTCCCTGTGGTAGCTGGGATAGGCTCCGGTCCCTTGCGACCCTAAAGTGGATAAGCAGAAGAGAATGGATGGAGGGATTTGCTTTGCTTTGGCTGCTTTGAAAAATATTTTAACAAGAAAAAATAGTCTGTAACAAAACTGTCATTGTTGCATTTAGTAGAAACTGAAAGTCATAAACTGCACAACTATTATTGTCTAAAAAGAAACTAACTAAGGACTTTCTATTTGCATTTAACAGTGAATCGTATCCTGCTATATAAAGGCAGTTTCAGATTCAGCAAACACACATGTCAGATATGATGAATGGATTTTCCCTAACTTAAGATGAGCTGAGCTACTTTAGCTTTAATGGAGGCTACAGAATATCTGCACACATATCTGTGGTTTTGTAATTCAAAATAACTGACTTAAGTATAGCTCTTTGGCTCTACTATTCTTGGAGTTTTTCCCCATTAACTCCTTTTGACCCCAGAGTCCCCTGTACCAGGTTCCAGGTGGAAAGACGCATAAAGACTAAAAAAAAAAGGCTTGAAAAACATGACGGTTTCTCGAATTCACTCTGGACTGGTGATAAGGAAAAAGGAGACCTATTGCATTCAAAATTCTACTAAGCGTCTCTTATCCATAAAGCGCAAGGCTGCTTATCTTGGCTTTAGAGTTTTGCAGCTGTTGCCGACTACAGTGCAGATGTTTTTTAAATGTAGATCATCTGAGGCTCAGGGGGTTAAACCACCCAAATACCACACACTGAAGCCACAAGACACAAAGTAGACAACAGTGATTTCACTTTCCAGCAGTACATAAAGTAAGAAAGGAGTTCTGATGAAACCACACTGTAAACTGTATGCTAGCTGTTTTCTTCCCTATAAGCATTCGCATTTCTGTGCAGCTTCCAGTGGAAGGTAGATTATGTCTTCCTGTGGAGACATGTACAGCAGAAGTGATAGCATCAGAATTCCTGTCTTGTTTAAGGGAAAAGAAGTTTCACAAAGGACAGAATGATGAGGGCAACTATGCAGTAACTTTCTGTAATTAGGAAGAAAAAATAAATAAAAGGGAAGAGGTGCAGCGATGATATCAATGAACACGAAAACACCGAGATACTTACAAATAACCTGTAAGACAACAAACAGCGGCTGCTGTCTCGGAGTCCTTCTTTATCTGATCAAAACTAAAATGGTGTGCAGGGCGTGACCGACACAAACCAACAAGTCATACAGAAACACAGAAAAGCTCAGTTTGTACGGTCACATAACACATGGCTGCACACCAAGTCAAAAATATGAGGCGATTCACGACACGATAGTAATCTGGTCTCGAATATCAGGTACTTTTCAATACAGATAAGGCTTCTATTTAAAGCAGACAAAATGAAAATGGAAAATATGCAAGTGACATAATCCCAGGTGTGGTATATTTAGACATTTTATACTCATTACTAAGAGACAACCTAAAACAACACAATGCCATGTGATGCTATCTTACCAATAGGTACGGATTTTGTCACGGAAACGCTGGATGCTAATATATCCATCTGTTTTCAGATTCACATTGCAGGAACAGGACAGATGAAGAGTGAAATGTCAATCTACTGAAGCGAACTGCGTTTCCAGCTGTTACTGTGATTTCTGCAAAGTCTGAGACCAAACAGCAAAGAAAAGCTACAGAAAAGTTCAATCCGCAGCCCTGAAAAGCACAGCAGAATGAAGCTAGCCCCAAAGACATGACTGGATTGACTGTGGAGAAACAGATGATTCGGTCTGAATGGGAACACTGTGACTGTTTTTTTGTTGTTTTTGTTTGTTTGTTGGCGTACAGCCGAGATTAGGTGGCATCACGGATGAACCTCCCAGAGTCCTCTACGTACTGTTTGGAAAAAGGCTCTCTGCTCCAGACTGACAGTGTTTGACATCAACACTGAAATGCATTCCAGTACATGGACACAGTGTCACGTGGCTTGTGGTTTCAAAAATGTCAGTATAAACTAATTTTTGTACAGTATATTATCTGGTAAGTTATGTAAAGACGATACACTGAACCTGTTGCAAACTCGACTAAGCGATCATTCTGGCAAGCCTGTCTTCACTGTAGAAACATTTTCATCACAAAAACCTTTCAGTTTAATATCAGCTTAACCAAAGAACTATGAATAGAAATACTCCATTTTTGTGTCTGCTTAAAGTCTTAATGTTTCTGTTTTGAGTCTGTATGCACACAACAGTGAAACTGGGATTTAAAAGCCCATGTCTATGTTAAGTTGTGCCATGGCTACGAATAATGGATGACAGAACCTTACGTCTGGATGCCTCAAACATCACGCCGTGTAGAATCTTTTTATGGGTATGTCCTTGTACAAGGTACAGTATTACGATCTGCAGGTAAACACAGCAGCATTTGCAACATGCCGTGCTGCTAGTTTATTTTCCTTGGCTTGTGGCCACAGTATGAGCCCAACACCGTCCCCTGAAATGTCCACACGCACAGAAAACCTTCTGCCCACATTATGTATTACTTCATTGTCATGAGGCAGCTTGTGGTGTGATTTTACATAACATCATCTGTTGCATTGAAAAATAAAGTATTTTAAAACTGTGTAAAATTGGTCATGCGTGCTCTGTGCAAACTCACCACTCTGGAAGCAAACAACAAATGACTGTAACAATATAATAATTATTATTATTAACTTTTGCTGTATGTAATCATCACAGACAATGACTTAAGAGGGATTTAATTCTTTTTAATCTTTCATAGGTGGCTTCATTTGAAGCGGGTTTGTTTTTGATCCTGTAGATGCAAAAGTTTAGTACTTGAAGTACTTTCACAAGAAAAAAAAAGGAAAAAAGTCAGGAAAAATAAACAGTTTTGTGAACAGGAATATTTTTTCCCCTTTTCCTAACCCTTTGATCTACTTATGGCCCCTCGGATTTATCTTGGGAGGCCCTGAGGGTCCCGACCTTCACTCTACAAGTCCATGTTCCACAACACTGAGCAAGTAAAACTACTGTTGATATGAGCTCAAGACACAAATCTAAACAATGCATTATTGAAATGTTATTTTAAGTAATCCTCCCACTATCTAAACTACTGTCATCTCTGGCTTTGGCTACTGTTTGAGCGGGCAACATCTCCTTGTTATGAGAGGAATTTACAAGATTCGGGACTTTAAAAATAAACCAAGAGCAGAACGTAAGACATTTGAAAATAAGCCGAAACTGACATTAGCCCTGCCAGACGCGCAGTGTGACTACCAAAAATATCATTCAGAGAGAAAAAAAAAAGCCACACAACAACTCAGAATGGAAATAATGACCCTGTCTGAAGCCACATTCCTACCAGCTGATTCCTGTTCCAATGTTTTCCATGAGTGGTATCAGACCGAAATCAATCCTAAACTTTTGAGGGAAAAGCCACCACTTAAAGTACAACTGGGAGGGTTTGATAAGATACAAGTACAGGAAACAAAAAAGACTATAAAAACAGAGGCAGAACATCTGATTAGGAAAATATTCTATATAAGAAAATGAATTCAGTAAAATCCTTTTTTCTTCTTCTGCTTTTACTATTAAATGTGACTGAGGCACTCTTGGATCTGCTTGGAAGTTTAAATGACTTTCACTCTCAATTACACAAGCAAGTCCACAGCCAGTGTCTGAGACGTGTAGCTCAGTTTTCTTCAGGATATTTTTAGAACCTGCTTCAGATAAATGAAAAAACAAAACAAAAACCTTTGACACTAAACTTGGACTTCAACAGTCACCAGATAAGGTTTCTTAAATCTAATTGTGTCAGCTGCATCTTTAATGTAATCAACTATCATGAACTCTTCCTGACAACGTGGGAGCGTGACCAAGGCACCAACCGAGCTTACTCCGTCTAATGTGTCGGCGTCTTTCTCACTAACAGCCTCTTGACGGGAGTAGATTTAAGAATCCAGGTATTTTTCCCAGAGTCAGAGTCAACATCGTCGACATTTTTATTCTTTCTAAATGTCTGTCTCTGTCACATTTTCTTT
The DNA here is from genome assembly GCF_013358895.1 of Oreochromis aureus. Lineage (NCBI taxonomy): Eukaryota > Metazoa > Chordata > Actinopteri > Cichliformes > Cichlidae > Oreochromis > Oreochromis aureus. The sequence continues at coordinate 25,021,588 of NC_052953.1, forward strand.
CTTTTATCTGTGTGTTCGTTTTTGCTTCAGAGGCCAACTCGGCATTCAGAAACAATTTGACTTCACAGAAATATTCCAACTTCAACAATAACACCCAGAGGCTCAAATATCCAGCAAATGACAAAGTCAAAGGTAGAATTTTTGTTGTCACTCCCTGGGATAAAATGACTGTACCCATGTGTTTTCTGTGAGAATCACACAAAGAAAAATTAGTTTTTTAAAAAAAGGGGCAAGGGTAAAAATATTCAACAGCTTTGTGAACAGACCAGAATCCAATTCCCCTCCTAAAGCTTACATTTTTGGAATCTTTTTCTATTTCTTTCCTGGAAAAAAAACGAAAGTTTTTGTCATGTAACCTATAAGAACCAGGACTGGACAGGCTGGACAAGAGCATCTCTAACTCCAAGTCAACCAGTTGACAAGAGTTGATGGCTGATTTGGCCATCTACTGCCATCTAGTGCAGTTATCTGCGATTTCCAGCTTCATAAAGTGAACTACAAAGCCAGGCTCACTTATCACCTCCATCAGATGTTTACTTTGATTCTGCAATTTCATTTAATGCAATATTCGCTGCTACCTCTTTATCCCTTGGAAATGGCTCTTTCCTTAGTTCGCTGCCTGGAAGGAAATCACTATTTCCCAGCAGTATTATGCAGGAGCACAGTAATAGCCTGAAGGGCTTTACACTGCACGCTGGATTTCAGTTGGCTTCCAAGGAGGAAAATGGTGCACGGAACTTCAATTTCTTATCAATTCAGATTATACATGAACTCCACCATAAAGACTAGTCTGATCTGTGAAAATGATAGTGGGATAAATGTCATAAAATAAATGCATTTGAGTAAACATATAAGAAATGGATGAGTGGAAGCCATGGATGCAGGAAATAGCCTCATCTGCAGATATATATGACCCAAAACACTGTTGTACAATTAACGAGCAAGGCCTCTTGTTTTCTTCTTCGTTTTTTTGTGTATTGCAATAGGGCTAATTTGTGGCGGCTACAAGCCAAGCTCCTAAACAAGCCTTAATAAGGACACGAGGCTGAGCTTTAGACTAGCGTGTTGTCCGTGTTAGAAGCTAAAGATGCATCTGGGTCTTCACTGATAATAGCTCATCCTTTTTTTTCCAGTGTGGCTTTGATGGCTTACCGTCATGGCAAAAGTAAACTCACCGGAGCCACACATTAGGGAGCGACAAACTCATCTATCCCCGTTGCCTGGGCCACAGAATCCAAATATGTGCTGTAGCTTGGCAACAGTGCCCAAACAAAAGGTTCGCAGCTCCCGGTCTGATTTGTCTGACCGCCTCCAAGATGAGCCGACCCGGCAGCAGCCCTGATGAAAAAGGGGTCAGCCAAAATGGAGACCCAGGAGGTCATCGCCCAGTGTTTACCAATACGCTCAACGCAGCAGTGAGTCCCGAAACAAGGTTGTTATCCGCCTTCGCCAGAGATACCCAGGCCAGGAAAGTTGATCTGGCAGGCAGAGGTGAGTCTTATAAAGAGTTGTGGCTCTATTTTATTTTTTTTAACAGAAAAACACGAGAGAGAGAGAGAGGGTGGACTTGTTAACATTTTCCTTCATAACTACTTAAAATAAACTAGTCGCCTTTATATATATATATATATATATATATATATATATATATATATATATATATATATATATGATATAACCCAAACAGAAAGAATGTTCAAAGTCATCACAGAAATTGTGCAACTTCAAATTTAATTTTAATTTAATTTTAAAAAGATGTTTATGTTATCTCTATCTAGTTAGTAATCTCTACTCCTCCCCCCAGAAAAATACCGCAGGTTTTTTTAAACCACTATTCTAGGGGTAACTACATTAACTACAAAAGTACACTTTACTCAGATGCACTGATGATCTCATGAGTCAGATCCAAACTTACCAAACTTACATTAATATAGACAACAGCTATTAACAGATGTGAAGATCAAAGACGCAGACATTGAATGACATACTTACTTACTTACTTATACTTACTTTTTAATAAAATAAACTTAGATATATAACTTTTATCCACAAAGTGCCGTTTGATTGCACTTTGTGGATAAATGCCACCAGTATAGTGTCTCATAAATACACACAAACAAGCAATTCTGCCTTTTGCAATATGGCACTGATATGTTATCCATGTTGTCCTTTTCTAGTTAGCAGCACCTATATTAGCATATGTTGTCCATGTTAAATTTTAACAGGTAGGGATAAAACCACTGCATGTTTCTGCAGAAGTAAAGTAACTGCGAACATCTTGCACAGGCAGAGACAGAGAATCCATGAGCAGCATGTGCAGAGTAAGTGTGATCACAGAACTGTGTTACAGTTATGTCCCCTAATAGTGACATGCTTTTAAGATATCATTATTATTATTATTTTTGTTTTTGTTTAGTTTTTTGTTACAGGCTTGCTTTATTGCAAATATAATGTAATGTGCCTCTACAGTTCTGCAATGTAGCTGGAAATACGTGAGCCGCATTATGGCAGGCAATATGTGAGCAGAAAGAAAAAGACTGCTATATACAGTGTGTGGCTCCCTCAGATTCTAATCTGAGCAGAGGACTGGTGTGCCAGTCACCACTCAATATCTTATTCAGTGTAATAAGATACACTGAAGAAGATATTCAGTGCATAAGACACTGTATACTCATGTCTTTATAGAAAGCCCGGTGAGCACTACATTAAGATTTTCAGTAAAATCATTAATTGCCAGTCATGGCCTTCAACATTTATATTTTGTGTCCATGCTAAAAACAGGAAGCATTCATGAGATTGTACCAGTGGGTGTTTGAAAGGGCTTTTTAAAGCCTGGAGGTTGCGTTTGCTCCCACTTTAATCAGCTACTTGGAGCCTAATAGAGAGCAGCTGAAGCTCTGCGTGAGCCTTCTTGAAATAGCTGCTAGAAACTCAGTCCTTGCCTCGCTTTGTACCTAATTTTCTCAGCCTTTGCTGACACATACAGTGCAATAGCTGCTAAGGCCACAATTACTTGAGCATGTTGCAAGTAAATGATCTGTACCGTAAGATACTACTGCACTTGTTTAAACATTTTAACTCTTTGTTGTCACTTGTTAGAAGGCAACACACTTATTACAGGGATTTTAATTTCAGTTTTTCGGCGGAGGCTCTGAGGGTGCATTGTATTTTTGTGTCAGATTAAATATATCCTGTTCTTTGCAATACACTGTTTTTGCAGAGTATTACAGTGAGGAGGGAAGGCCCTTTGAATTGCGTCTGGTTGGAAAAATAAAGCAGCAGTTGAGCACTGACCCCACTCTTCATCCTGAGTATCCCTCTTCTCTTGGACTGAGAGAATTCACCAGGAAAGCCACAGAAGTTGCCCTTGGGAAGCATTCTAGGGCTATAGTGGAGAACCGGGTAATGTCAGCTACACACAGACAGCTCAACTCATTTGAACTTCATTTTGCACAAAACAAAAACTGGGACTGGTCATGCAGTCAGTCAGCACCGTCATTACTCGGAAAGACGTTATTTGAAATTACTATAAGTAACTGCAGAATAAATCAATAGAAGATCAGCAAGCAAACATCATTTATATCAATAACTCTGCTCTTGGTGTTTCCTGGCTTTCGCTGCAGGTGTTAGGTGTCCAGACTCCTGGTTTTACTGCTGCTGTTCGTCTTGGAGCTGAACTCTTGAGGTGCTGGTACGATCCCAGTGCTTGCTGGTGTGGCCCGGTTTACCTCTCTTCCCCTTGTGATGGTGAATAAAAAAACAGCTTCCACTGAACAGCATTTAAAGTGGACCAATTATGCTCATTTCCAGTTACATAATTGTAATTTTGGAGTTGCCTTGCATAATACACAGTTCAAAACAAATCTTGTGTATCTTATTCTGGGCCTGGGTGTAGGGCTTTATTATATATGTCTGAAACAAGCCATTTTAGCCCCTGCTAGAGGCTTGGGAGCTTGACGGTTCTGCGAAGTATCTGTTCATAACACTGCGCTCTTCTGGACAGATCAAGTGTGTTGTTACTGAGATCTGCTGGAGTGTCTTGCCCAGCTCTGGGGTCATTGCACCAAGTGCTCCGATTGCCACTGGGACCACTGTTGCCTTCACCTTCCCACATTTTTTGAGCTCTTCTCTCAGCCCTTGGTATTTCTCGAGCTTCTTCTTCAGTTCCTCTTTCCTGATGTTGCTATCAGAATAGAATAGAATATATATATATATATATACATACATACATAGTTTATATATTTATGTTGGCTCCTCTAACCTATGTTGTATTTATGTAGCTCTGCATTACTAGAAGATGAGTCATATGCACACCAATAATTACAAAAGAGTATGATTTGTAAACAATCAGCGCTGTGTCCATAGCAACACAAGATTTTGAAAATGAATATATAAAGGACACAAAATGTCAAGGATTCTACATCATTAGATAAATATTTGTCACAGAAAATGCGTGCATGGAGCTCTGTGACTTATATCTTTATTCAAGTGTGAAAAATAAGAAAAATAGTGAATAATAATGGTGTTAACATAAAACAACAGTCATCCGAGGTGATCCACAACACTTGCGTCAATGTTCAATGGACAGATGAGCCAAAATACACAATGCTGTGTTTGGAGGAACACGCCAACACCAAAACCTCATCCCAGCCGTTAAGCCTAGACTCATAAAACACTTCTTCCCAAAATGCTGACTTTAAGTTATTTGATTATTTTCCATGTCATTTTGTTACATAAGTAGAATTGAAAATGTAAGCTTTAATGGAATCTGGTGAAATTTTACAGGAGAATGATGGAAAGCAGACGCATGAATCAAGGACATAAAATTCATCCAACTTAAATGCTGTGTCATGGCCTGAAACCTTTTTGTAAGGATAATTGGTTCCAAATTCCTCTACAGCAAACCCGCGACTGTTGCTGCCATAAGAGAGTCTACGAGTTACTGAACCGAGCCTTACTTTTTTCAGTCTGAGCTGTGAGTGATTACTCATTGTGTTTAATAAAGATATGAAACTGCTTGCCTTGTATTACACTGATTAAGTTGGGCTCCATCGGTCACTAGTTATTACTTAGATGAAGATCAGACCACATTTTTTGAGTAATTAATTCATAAATCCTGGTTCACATACTTTTCTTGTGACTGTACATGCTACGGATGAAAGTGTCATTGATCTTCGGGGGTTTGTACTGCTTTAATATATCTAATAAGCCAATATAATGTTTTGTCTTGATCCTCCCTGCAGACTCATTGACTGGTATCTTCCAGGCAGCAGGGATCCAAGAGATCCGTGAGTATTATTACTGGGATGACAAGCAGCGGGGCATTTGTTTGGAGAGGCTTCTGGAGGATTTGGAGAGTGCTCCTGAGCATAGTGTTGTTGTTCTGTCAGCGTCTGCCCACTACCCGACCGGAGCAGACCTCTCTCAGAGTCAATGGGCTGTGATTACACGGCTCATTACGGTAACTAACTTGTGCATTTATGCTCTCTGACAGAAGCTGAAATTATTTTTATCAGACAAGCAGCTTTTCACTCATACTTAATTTAATTTGCTCTCCTGGCACTGTTTTTCAACAGAGGCGTAGACTTTTCCCCTTCCTCTTGCTGCCTACACAGGCACTCTGCTGTGGAGACATGGAGCGTGATGCTTGGCCTGTGCAGCACTGTGCATCGCTGGGAATGGAGCTTCTCTGCGCTCAGTCGTTTTCCCATTGCTTTGGACTATATGGTGAGAACATATGTGCACTGAAGGGGCCACACCTATCAAAATGTGCTTATTGCACAAATGAACACTGCACTCTGCAGTGAGAAAACAACTGTGCTGCCTGGAGCTGATGCAAAAGTCAGTTTGAACTCTTTCTTTTCTGAATGAACTGACTCAAGGTACAATTGACAAGAGCAGCTTTTTACTTATCTTTGAACCATCATCATCATCAGAAAAAGGCAGACTTCAGTAGCCATAGAGAGGAAACTATTTAAAGGCCAAGCTTTACTCTGCTGAGTGCATAAAACAGTACTATGCATGAGCTCAAATGTATCCAGTGTGCTCCAGTGACTGTGGATTGTTGCTGCATTCCCTGACTTTTTCTTCACCTAACCTGTCAGAAGAGCACCCTCTCTGTGTTGTGTGAGTTGAAGAAGTGAGTAAGAATATGAATAAATAAGAAACAAAAAAAGGGGAAAAAAGCACTTGTTGTTGCACTTGCAGCCTTAACACTTGGAGAGAGTTGGTGCTTGTTTGCAACATTAAACTTTTCTGGTTTTAATATAATTTGACTAAAAAATAAAAATGCAGCTCTGCGTTGCAGAGGTTAACACATTTGCTTACATGTGAAGGAGGGAGGAGAAAAACAAAACAGCCTCAGGGGGTCACAAGCTAGTGTACTCCTTGTGCCGGTCCCACGCTCAGATAAATGGGAGGGTTGCATCCGGTTTCAAATCTGTGCTAAATCAAACTTGCGGATCCATCCGCTGCGGCGACCCCTCGGGAAATAAGGAAGCAGCTGAAAGTACCTGTGAAAAATAAAAATGCATATGTCCTCATTAGAGTCTTTTGCAAATCATGTTTCCAGGGGAGCTCGTGTTTTTAGAAAGGGCTCCTCTGATCTTCGTAATTGGCTCTGGGATGAAATGTCGAAAATGAAATATGCTGTTTTTCTACGCTCATCTTTTAATCATAAGTTAGAAAGAATCAAAAAAGTTGGAACTAAACCTGCTTCATGTTCATCTAAAAGCATCTTTGCAATCTTTCATTTGTGATCCAGTGAATATTTACCAAAAAAAAAGAAAAACCTGACAGGCTTGTTGTGTATTCTGATGCAAAGCATTTCTTTTCAGCAGAGTATAACGTTACTTCACTGCTGCTGGGACATTCTGTAGATTTCTTCACGCTGAGCTCATATTGTTTCCTTCATCAGGTGAAGCTGTTGGACACCTCCTGTGCGTCTTAAAGCAGAACTCCGTCCTGCTGCCTGTGCGGTCTCAGGCTGACAAAATAGTGAGATCACTGTGGGCCAGGCCATCCGTAGGAGGAGCGCATGTTGTCACCACAGTGCTCAGTAACTCAGCCCATCTTGTTGAGTGGTGAGACATGCTGCAAATGATCTGGCATTTGAAGAATGCGGCCCGGACATTAGCTTTTGCTGCTTTATCAGTACATGTGTTGTGTGTCTCTTGATGTTATGGATACCCGCCCCTTTCCACCCTCATTTTTCATAATGTGCAGATATTGAATTATATATATATTTTTCTCACTGTGTTTCCCAGGCAGGGAGAGGTTAAGCACATTGTTGAAAGGTGTATGCTGATCAGAGCCATTTTAAGAGAAAAGATGAGGCTTTTGGGAACTCCTGGTCGCTGGGACCATCTGACTCAACAAGGTGGACTCTTTTGCTGCACAGGGTTAAATGGTAAGAACTGAAAAGCACTGTTTCAGTCCCCCCTCTGTTTTTTTTAGAATTATGTTTCTCACAATCTAGAAGGACAAATGATTCACTGCATCAGCCTCGAACAAGGATAACATAAAATGCTGTCTGATGTTCATGATTAGTTTTCTCAGCTCTTGCTTTGCCGCGATTCTCCGGAAGATCCTTTGAAACAGCTAATTGGCATTTGCAACACAATTTTTTAATGTATTCATAAAGTTTATCAGTGTCTGATGCCCTTATTCAATCGGACATATTGCACACATTATGCACCCATATGGCTTATACGAAGGCCATAACCCTGATCAGTGTACACTGAATTGCTGTTTGTGATTTTAGTTTGGTTAAAAAATATACCTTGAAAACGTAACTGCTGAAGATATATTTTATGTAACATTCATGTTTTAAACAGAGATTTTCTTCACATGACGATAACATAGGTTGATACGCTGATGAGCTTTCATCATTTTGCTTTTTTGTGACTTTTTTTTGGCCTTTTTAGGTGAGCAAGTAGAATTTCTGTCAAACAGGAGACGGGTGTACCTGCTCCCTGGCGGATGTCTAAACGTGAGCGCAATCAACTGCCGCAACCTGGACTATATAGCCGAGTCCATCCATTTGGCTCTGACCTCTTCACTCTGACCACGCGGCTTTATCAGCATCCAAAATCTGTGTCAAAGTGGGCTTCACAATGAGTTTGGACCTTTCAAGCGTTTCATTAAAATGTTCCTTTTTAAGTTAAGTGTAATTAAGATGTTACTTAAAAAAGGGATGTTTATGTTTCCAGTGCTCTGTTGGGTCAGCCATATCAGGAGATCTGCTGTGAGCTGTGGAGTGATTTTTCTGTTCAGTCTGTTTACATTAAGAGTTGATTGAGGTGTATATTTATATATTCTCACTTTACATATGTGGAATCTGAACAGAAGGTAGTGTAGAAAACAAACGACTTTTTTTCCTTTTTATGGAAGATGTTTGCAGAAATTGTTTCTACACCTCAGTAAAAAATAGATTCGTAAACAAATAAAAAAGAGTTAGTCACCGAGAGCTGCTAGACAGACTTTGTGTGTTTTGGACTTCTAGGGTAGCTTTTTGCCTTTAGTTCAATCATAATTACTGGCTGACAGCTGGCAGCAGTTCATCTTTAATGAAAAAATATTAGATTCATAGCCCTCTCAACTGAACGTGATTATGAAAGTGTCTGGATAATGTTATTGATAAATAAAATTTTTGTTAACCCTCTGAGGTCAATGTACTGCTAACCTTGGACCCTAATGGTGCCCCATTATAATTTGTGATTTTTGGCTTTTAAAAAATGTTCTCACACATATCAGGAACTCATACTCATTCATTTTGGCTAATATTCCCTTACTTACTTAACAGTTGCATGAAAAAGGTAAATATAGATACACTGGTGCACAAAACCAACATAGTTTTATGATTATCATAAGTCAGGTAATATGAAATATATTGGTTTATATTTGATAAAATGTACTCTTTGATGAATTAAACTCATCATCACCATTTGAGGCATACACATGTGGCCAATGCACACAACCCCATTATTCAGTGTAGTTATCGTCAATTTAAGCAGGTTTTGTATGTTTCTGTGCTTGAATGGGTGAATCCACAGAACATATCACACAAAATCTGGTGATCATTATTATGTTTTTTTTCCGTTTAGTAGTGGCTCCATAGTGTAGTGTCAGTGTCACTTTTATTTATGTACGTTTAAAAGGTTTTTACATGTACACTTAAAAACCTGTGTAGGTCTACAATGACGTAAAGGCAATAAAAATAAAATGTTACAGAGAAATACAAATCAATGCTCACACAGTTATTAAATGTAGACCTGTGAGACAGTTGTCATTGACCTCAGATCAGCAGGCAGCTCGTTCCAAAGAACAGGAACACAGCAACTTTAAGCATCCTCAGCACACTGAGATCTAATTCTGAGAATAGTTAAAAGATGTGCATCTGATGACTTGCGAGGTCTAATTGGATTATAGACACTGAGCAAGTCACAGATGTACTTTGGGGGTGAAGGCACTGAAGTGACTGTAAGCACTCTGGTTTTCTCAAAAAGCTTGTTTTATTAGACTGAAAAGGATCCGGGCTGCTGTCCCCTCCCCATCATGGTTTCCGTGCTAATGTACTAAAGAAGTTGTTAACTCTTCACGCTTAGCAAGAGCTAACGATGCTAAATCACTGAAGATTTTTTACTTGCTAATGCTAGCAGTGTTTCTGTATGAAGCGTAGATTGTAACTGATCTCAGAGCAGTGAAAGCAGCTTGCCTCACATGCTGCTCTCCCATTCATAGACCTGCAGTTTAGGCACACTTTTGCGCCGTCACGTCACTTAGACGCTTTGGGGGTTGTTAAGTTGTTTACATATTAATTATATTTTCACCAGTTGTTTTTGTTGTTGAGAATTTTAATTGTAATTTTTGTATTATGGTTTCTCAACAGTACTTGTTTGTTTTAATTTGTTTACTGGTTTGCCTGCACTTTTTAAGATTTTTTTTAAAAATAAATAAATGGTAACTGAAAACCACCACGGTAGCTTCGCAGCATCATTAATTCTTACAATAATCACACAGTTGCTGTAACGCTAGATTCAATGGCTGCAGCTCTCCCGCTGCCAGCCGTAATAATAATAATGCTAATATTGAAAAAGGAAACATCACAAAAAACACTTAAGGTCATGAAAATTAATTGAGATTGAACAATTCAAGGACGCATCCACCTTATTTATTGAAAAGTATCGGTGTCGGTATCGGCGATACTGGCCCGTATCTACTTGGTATCGGATCGATACCAAAATATGCAACATGGCCACGCCCTCAAAATAGCTGCAGTTTTCTTTTGGAATGAAACAAACACAGCTTTCAGTGACAGTATCCAACTGTGGCCACAAGATGGCACTAATGTAAAGGATGGATACATACATTAATTCAGGATCCCCAACCCCCGGGCCTTGGACCGGTACCGGTCCGTGAGTCGTTTGGTACCGGGCCGCGAGAGTTGAGGCTCAGGTGTGAAATGTATGGTTTTCAGGGTTTTTATCGGTTTTCAGCGTTATTTTGTTATCGTTTTTATTGTTAACTCAGTTTTCCTGGGTCTTTTCACGTGTGTTATGAATAAATCTTCTTTTTTTCGGTACCGGTACTAGTTTTATTTTGTTGTATTTATCCGCGATACCTTAAAGGCCGGTCCGTGAAAATATTGTCGGGCATAAACCGGTCCGTGGCGCAAAAAAGGTTGGGGACCGCTGCATTAATTGATAGATGAGGAGCTGTGCTGTCTCAGGACAGGATTACTTTGCTTGGTGACCTTATTAATATGCCAACAAAATGCCAGGGTTCCTGGCTTATTCACTGTTTTCAATGAAGGAATAGTAAGTATGAACAAATTTACTTTTGCGGACCTTTGGACTATGTCCTTTTTGTTCCTGTCCAGTTCTAAAAATCTTCTAAATATCCAGCAGTCAATCAACGCAGCGTATTAATTTGTGAACAGGGGTTTTGATCATCAGAGGAAAATAACAACTGTGTATCATCTGCATAAAAAGGTAGGATGTTTTACAAATATTTATCATACTGCAACATGGGAGCCGGAGCTGGGGTTTAAATATTCACAAGTGAAAGATCTCCAGTTGAAGCCTTGGGTGACACATAAATCCCTTCAGGTCTGTGTCAGGAAGAGCATCTGATATAAAGAAAATCTGACAAATCAAACATGCAGCAACATGCAGCAAGCTACCTGCAGGCTTGACCCCTTGTGAATAATTAAGTCAGTTTGAAATCCCCCTCCCTGTTTTACCATCTTTGTTTGTCACATTCTTTGACCTAAGTTTTCAAGATGGGCATCAATCATATTCTTAAAAATTGAAATTATTATTGTTTTCTCACAGAAATGTTTTCCCCATAACATTAAAGTGCCTCTATAATTCTAATCAATTAATTAATTCTTATGCTAGAAGACCATAATTTTGGTATCATAAGTGATTTACAGTTCAATTATTGCAACACTGTTTTGACCAAAACATCGATTTTTTGGTTACTTTTTTTCATCAAGGACAATTAAGATCTCTATTAAGGTCTTTTAAGTTATCCATAATCTCTAGTTTTTGTAAAATACATGGTACAACGTTTTACTGTGGCTTAATTTATGCTGTAAGTAACAACACTGTGTTCTATAATATGATCACCAGTCACTCAGCAGGGCTTAATTAAGAGCTTGTGGATTAACAGTTAACCTTTCATATTTACTGAAAGCACTCCAGCTTCGTGAATTCACTGCGGCTGCTGTGAACATCAGTCAGACAAAATAGTCTGAATTGTGCTGATAAACATGCTGTAGACTCAGCAGATTTAAGCTGCCTTCATTATTCACCAAGGCTGAACAACCCTGACTGCTGTGACAAGCATCTGCACTTCACTCAATAGGTTCTGATGTACCATTGTGCACCATATTTCCATAAACAACCTTAAAGGATGTTTTGCCACTGCTCTCAGGACACGACTGCACGATTAGGAACTGAATTCATATCCGACTGCCAACAAGAAAGATAAGATTAGGCAAACAAGGAGCTTTTATCCAACTAGCGTCATGTTCTGAGAAGCGAAATTGAAATGTAAAATATCAAACTACTTTTCTCAATGCTACAGGTAAGAGAATTTTTCTGTATTGTGTCTGTATTTATGTTGGATCATTCGGGCCCTCTACTTGGCATGGTTCGATTTTTTTTTAAGCATCTCCTTTTTCTTCAATTAAGAAACATTTCCACTCAGAAATGAGTGTTATTTTCTTCTTTGGTTAGGAAAAACATGTCTTTTTTTCCCCCTTTCTTTTCTCTTTTTTTAGGAAAACACATGGCTTTTATCCAACTAACTTTATATCCTCAGGGGCCCTATTTTCATTTGTGAGATATGCCATTATTGTCTCTGCGTGTTGTTCAGTTCTGAGTAACAGGTTACAACAAGGTATTTAATGGAGGCAGTGTGTTAGCTCTTTTCATTTCAGTGACCCTGAGAGAACAGTGAGGATAATCAACATGCACCACCACTACAGAGTCTGAGCCATTAAATCCTATCTAGACCTCTTTGATTTGTATCTGACCATTTTTGCATGTACACAGTGTTGCAGATATTTACTCCTATCAGGGGTTTGGGGGTTTTGTCAGTAATAGGTTACAGGCATCGTTATAGTATGCTTGCAGTTATCCACACAATCATGAATAAAGAGCATTACTGTAAATCTGACAGTTGCAGAGAGTAAACAGAAGAAGGTATTTTTTCCTTCCATCTAATTTTTATAGAAATTTTTATAGAAATGTTTATAACAGGTGGAACTTCAGGACTTATTTATTGTTTGTTCTAAAACTGATCAAAGACTGTACAGCCGTGTCTTTTGTCTCAGAGAGTAAAAACACATTCATTGGTGCTTCTTTATCGAAAGACAACCTTTATGAAGGGTTTGCAAAGGGATTTAAAAATGCAGATTCATCCAACCATCCAATTCAGAGTCACGGTGGAGATTAATATATAAAAATTCATCTGTAAATCCCTCTTACACTGTTTGTGCTTTGTTTTATAGACGAATGCAGTTAATTTGTATTACACAAGGAACTCATTATGGGCCTGATATGTATTATCAAACAATACTGTTGCACCAGGATAAGCCTGATTACTGAGCTGTCCACATCACGCTGATTATTATCCTTGTGGGTTTCTCTGGGCGAGCCATAAAACTGAGAACATTGCCATAATCTGGTGAAGATAATCATGTCAAATAGAAAAGTCTTGGACTTCTGTATTGGTAGTAACTTGAAGTCACTGAGCAGACCCAGGAGTCTTTCATTACCTCCAGGTTAACTAATTTCTGGTGTTTAGCTTCAGGTCCACTTGAATGTGTACGTACGGATGATCGCTGATCAGTTATGACCCATGAAGACTGAACAAATGGTATGAACAAAATCAAACAAAACCAGAGCAAAACACAATTGAAACACAACTGCCTGACAGTTACTGTCAAAGTGTCAGGCAGTAATAATAATAATTTGAAGTGGAGTATGAATCACACAGAAATTATCTGAAATGTGCGATTGTCCCCGACAATAAAAATTGTGAATACAGCCACGAACTGCAGATTGTGAGCATTTAAACTCTTGGCATTAGTTGACATCATTTTTTTTTTTAGAGGTAATGATGGGGGTATGGCCTGTTTAAAGACAGGTGACTCTAAAGAGTCAAAAATGTTGGTGATAAAAAAAAAAGGTCCAACTCCTGAATGTGAAAATCTCCTGATTTTGCCAATTTGTTCGAGGAGTTGTTTGAAACTCAATTGCTGTGCATACTAATGCATATTAGTGCGTAACTACTAATTACAGCCTCATCGTTTATCTGAAAAAGCATTTGTTAACACCTCCAGTGTCCAAATAATAGTATTTAACCGAGGACTTTGGACATGGTCCTGTTGTTTTGCTCGTTTTGTTGTGTTCTTTGTGCTTCCAGCATCTTCATTTTTTTGTGCCTTCTGTGCTCGTGTTCCTGTGTCTCTGCTTTCATGTACAGGAGGTTAGTTATAGTTTGCTACTTTGGGGTTTTTTTAAGTTTAGTTTTCTCATGCATCTTGTTCTAGTTTTCCTTCCTGCTCTTTTTGCTTCTTTTCAATTTTGGTATTCTTCAGTTCATCATATATTTATTATTATCTAATTTGGGTGCTTTTAAAAATGAGGAAATCTCAGCCGATGATATTTGTAAAGGTGAACTGGAGGTTTTTAGCGGGTTATCAGAAATATTTTAACAGTGTCGCTCTAAAACACTCAACGGGCTGGAGTAAATTAAAAAACATGATCACTGAGAACCGACTCATGTGTTACTGTTTAGCTGTGACCTGATCTGTAAAAGCCTCATTGTGTCTGCATCAGTGAGTCTATCAGTAAAAAAACCTCATCATGCAGCCTGCTTGCATTAGACAACTGAAACTCATTGAGGTCAGATCACCTTAATTCACAGACAAAAACCACTGCCTATGAACTAGATTCATCTAAGATGAAAGCTGCCAGGTGCCAGATGCTAACATTGTCTTTCAAAGTTTAGTATTAATTAAGTTTAGAGCTGGTATTTGTGAAATTGTATTGTTTAATATAAGCCTTTAAGCATAGTCCACAAATTCTGAAAAGGGTTGAGCTATTCCAGAAACGTTATTTTAGCGTGCTTTATCTCACTTCACTGTGGAAGGTGACATCGGTGTTCCAGCAGTTTCCAGTTAATGGCTGGCTTGAGCCTTGGTGGTTCCCGGGTGTTCCTGAACATCCTAACCAATTTCTTCTTATTTCAGGGTGACAGTTTGGTTTTTTTTCCCAAACCTTGGCCAAATGGTGTCAAATCTGAATATACTGCAGTTAAGTGCAATTGTTTAAACTGAGGATCTGGGAAGCTGCAGTTGTTTGTAAAACCCATTAAGACCATTAAGTGTCTGGAATTGCCTTTCCAAAGCCCAAACCTCGACTCTACTGAAGATTTGTGGACTATACTTAAAAGCCAGGTCTGTGCCAGGAAACCAGCCAGTTTACATGGACTCTATTAATTCTGCCAACAAGCCAGAATTATGCTAGAATTTTGTTGACTTCCAAAAATGCCTGGGCGAGGTGCAACTCGCCAAGAGACATTTAACTACATGTTAGTTTGGATGTATGTATAAGTTTGAGCCTGTATGTAAACTTTTGACCCGCACAGGGTCAAAATTAAAAATCCAAAATAAATTCATTAAAGATGTATGCTGAACAATCATTCCAACCTGGAAAAATGGTAAATGACCTGCATTTGTATAGCGCTTTACTCAGTCCCTAAGGACCCCAAAGCGCTTTACTTTCAGTCATTCACCCATTCACACACTGGCAATGGCAAGCTGCAATGTAGCCACAGGTGCCCTGGGGCGCACTGACAGAGGCGAGGCTGCCGAACACTGGCGCCACCAGGCCCTCTGACCACCACCAGTAGGCAAACATGGGGTTAGTATCTTGCCCAAGGATATTTGGCATGCAGCCAGGAGGCAGCCTGGGATCGAACCACCGACCTTCTGATTAGTGGCTGACCTGCTCTGCCACCTGAGCTACAGCCACCCCGTTAGACAAACAGAAATCCTTAAAAGCCCCAAATTACCATCACATTCATGCCCATGATGAGTGGATGCAAACTGCAATTCCATTTCAAATGTCCTAGCAATAGTTCACAGGATTTGAAGGTTGTAGTATTTGATAGTTCTGCAGGTGGGAGAAACACGCCACAGTGACTCATCATACCTTCTTCTTATTCATTGCTCAGGGTCTGAAGTTTTGTTTTCTACACACCGGTGGTGGCCGGTTCTAACAGATTCTAATGCCGCTCGTTCCTGCAAGTGCAAAAAAAGATCACGTGTTCGTCACTCATCAGCAAGATTTAGTATGTGACAAAAAACAAAAGAAAGAAAAAAATCCATGCACTAATGGATGTTTAGTTGTTCTTCTCTCACAAGAAACAATCTTCTGGGATGGTGCACTCTATAGCGCTTGACTAACCAGCATCTGTTCAGTATTGATTAAATGAAAAGACGCAGTAAAGCCTTTTAATAAATCCAGACAAGTGTCAGAATCTGACATGATCAAACTAAAGCAGTGTTTATTCTGAACAGCTCTGAAAGTCTCAGTTATCGTTAAACGATGGCAAAGGCGGCTGCAATATTCTCCTTTAGCTTATAGTATTTTCATATCCCTAATCAAAAAAAAAAAAAAAAAAAAAAGCTGCCCTATATAGTTTCCTAAAGTGGTACTTAGTTTTAAAGGCCAAAAAACAACTTGTTATTTTCCTACAGTGGTGCTTTGCCAGTTAATGACTTGACCAACAGTTCAGGCTGCTGCTTTCTTGGCACACTTTGGGCCCCTTTTGTAGCAAATGAGGATTGTTTAAATGCCACAGCCTGCCTGAGTGCTGATGCTGACTATTTCAAATCTGTGAAGATTGTTTCCACTTTCCAGCATCTTGTTGAATCCATGCCACCAAGAATTGAAGCAGTGCTGAAGTCAAAACTGAAGTGGCCGGTGAGAGTATTTCCTCTGATACCGGTGTTCAGTACTGTGTTTTGACTCTTTTGAGGACCCTCAAGGATAAATCCTAGCTTAACTCTGACTTTGCAGATGCTACTCACAGGTGGCCGAGTGGGAACTGCATGGTGATTTTTTTCCATGCAGGATGAAAAGTGAGGAGAGTTAACCTGAATTGATCGCACTCACTCGAAACTCTCGAGCTTTAAATGGACGGTTTGAAACCCCAGACACACTGAGCACAGCATCCGCCGTGAACGTCACACCAGGATCCCCCTGATCACCTGACTTCAGGTTGTTGATTCACAATCAATTTGCTAATGACAACAAAAAAGCTCGGATCGTTTCGCCTCTGCCCCTGAGAGTGAGTTTGCACAAATCAAACGTCGTGCTTGCAGAGCCTCCACCTCTGATTGTTCTCCACACAAGGGCCACGCAAAACTGAGACATCATATTACGTCACCTCTTTATCAGTCTGCCCCTCTGTTCCTTTTACAAATATTTATAACAAAGGAGGATAGTTCAAGCACAAGCGCCATAACAGCAGTAACTTTCTCTTATGCCACAGAATATTGAGCCGTCTTGGCGTGGGCATAAATCACTCATGATTAAAATGCTACAGACTGTGTAGAAATAAAACCGTTATTCATTTTTAAAATTATCCATTAATAGAAATGATCAACAAATACCGTGGAGAATGTTTGCTACAGAATCTGCTACAGCAACTTGAAACTACAAGAGCAGAAGAACATGCAGGGATGGAGCTGTAAAGTCTCTTTAACCTCCTGAAACTGTCCTTGAGGTTGAAATCAGGTGTTGTCTGCAGGGTTTCTAGTCAGGCTTTTCAGGCTACACCATCTCCCAAGGAGACACGTCGGAAACTCCTTCCAGTCATCACGGCTGTCACTCAAGTTTGGGGCAGATATAAAAGCGAGACTTCCTCCCCCAGTCAGCCGGACTGCACCTGTTGATCGCCTGGCCACACACACCCACACTCACACACACTTGATTAATTAAAATAACTAAAGTTGTTACAGTGCACGTTAATGAAGGGCTCGGGATGCATGGCTGTGTTTGGTGTCCGTAAACCTATAAGCGTGGATTTGTGTGAGAAGCGCGCATCTCTCCACAGACGCACAGAAGCTCCGAGCTGGATATTCCGTGCGCTGGAACACTGAGACATCTGCAGACGGTAGGTGTGCTTCTTTGGCTTGTAATGTTGTGCAAATTTAAATTGACAAAGTCTAACTGCACCTAAAGTCAGCACGTCGAGTATGAGAAGAGCGGAAATGATCCAGACGGGATGCAACGTGCTTTTTCTCCTTGGAGACATTTGAAAGTTATTTAGAGGATTTTTAATTGCTCGCGGTTTGTCATCGGTATGTCCGACAGTTTTATAGCTGTCAGTCCACTCGCTTTATCTGCGTCGAGGTATTCCAGAGCTGACCCTGTCTGCGAGTCTCCAGATACTGTAAATATTTCCAATGCCTTTAAATGGTGATATGTTCTTTAAAATGTATGAGATCACGCTACTGGTACCAGCGCGCGTTATTATTATTCTCTCTCCTTTTTTTCTTGGCACAAGGAATACGGGAGTGTTAAAACAAACTAATAAAAAAGAAATATCGGGTCTTTTTGGCGCAGGAAATGAGCTGTGTGCCAAAAATCTTTGACCTATTTTTCCTGTTACATTTTTCCTCTGGACAAACGTGTTACATTCATTTACTCTCACTCTCGTCCATTGATGAACAGCGTGATTCACTGTTCGACTCATATGTTAGTTTTCTCTGTCCACTGTTCACAGTGTGGCGTGACTTCAGCACATAAATTGCTGCAATCTATGGTGTTCAGATATATAAACAATTAACTAAGCATCACAAAAGCAACCACAAAGGCAAAAATATCGGGCAAATTCTCTAAAATCGAGAAAGACCAACCCAAAATTTAAATCTTGCCTATTTTTCTTAGAGACTCAACAGTGAGGGGTTCTGTACTGGTTACTTGAGATATTGTGATTGACTGCCGTCCTTACACTGGACCTTCTGGCCATTTTTTCCCCTGTAATATTTCTTGGCAGTTCAAATATTCAGGCTCCACTGCTGGTTTTTCCTTCATCAACATAAAATTCACACACAGTCTTGGCCAAATGTGTCCTTGCTGGGTGAGTTTATTATAGTGCTTATATTATCCTGCGGTTTTGTTGGCATGAATCATTTAAATTCCCTAACTTGAGTAATATGTATGCTGAAGTGAACTGATTTAACAGGGACCAACACCTCCTGTGCTGACCACATAAACACTGCACATACATGGTGCATGGGGAGATAATGGCGTGAGTCACACAGCAGCATTTGCTTTGATATTCAGTGTTTGCATGGAAGTTTTGTTGAAATGACTGAAAGGCATGTGGCTCCATGAGAGCCTACTCGTCTGAGTTACACTGAAGTAATAACCCGGGTTTATTTTGGTTTCTGCATATAGTTAGTCAGTGAGGTGTCACCGTAGTCTAATAAAAGGAATTCGCTTTCAGCATAGTGGGGTTTTTTGTTTTTTGTAGCTACACAGGAGGAAAAAAATCATTTACTACAAGGACGAGAAAAATAATTGGACAAAGGCTCATGAAGCTGCTCAGCCTGTCTGCAGGCCTGTAATAAAAGGAAAAGCGTTCTCAATCACTTTGCCTGTTCTTGTTTGCACATGTCTCCCTTGGCCACATTTGACATTTCACTGTGCATGTTGAACTGTACTTGACTCTGTTTATGATGTCATCCCTGTAGGTTCACACCATCCTTTCAGGATGGAGGTTTCGGGCAGTGGGTGGGCAGCTGAGCTCACCCCTCCGTGTGTGACACAAGCTGCAAATGGAAACGACTCCGGACAGGTGTTTGAGGTGGCGCTGCAGAACAGCTCCTCCAAGCGCAGCCCCCAGTTTGCGGGCGTGGAGCTGCTGCAGTCTTTCAAGCTGCTCATCATTCCCTGCTACACCCTCGTGGCTCTGGTGGGCATCTTTGGCAACTACCTGCTCCTCTATGTCATCTGCCGCACTCGCAAGATGCACAACGTCACCAACTTTTTCATTGGAAACCTGGCTTTCTCTGACATGCTGATGTGTGCTACGTGTGTCCCCTTTACGCTGGCCTACGCCTTCAACCCACACGGTTGGGTGTTTGGTCGCTTCATGTGCTACCTGGTGTACCTCATACAGCCAGTGACGGTGTACGTGTCAGTGTTCACCCTCACTGCCATTGGTGTAGACAGGTAAGTCACAATGAGTCAGAACGCAGTGGGAAAAACTCTGTAAGTAAACCTCCAGCATCTCGTTGGCATGCAGCATGCTGTGTGTCTGTGAGAAACAATGCACAAACAAGGACAAAAAAGTTTTCATCATGAAGCGTTTGTAAACCAGCTTTAGTTATCCCTCAAAAACAAAGCTAAATATAGCATTCATTTTGCACACAACACCTAACAATGACTCACTAACTCAAAGAAAATAGACCCTTTCAGCAGCCGCTGTTTTGACATGCAGTGGCAGGATAAACAGTAATTGTAATTACCATTTTGATGGTCCAGGACCCCCTGCTACTTGCTTGAATGACTGCGAAACACTAAATAGCATGGCGCCCTAACTGATTATTATCAGTAGCACTTGTGTTTACCTTGCCATGCTAAGCCACGCATCAGTCTAGCTGCTGTGTGAAGGACCTAGTGGACAAGTTTCCAGCTTCAGATTCAAATTCACCTTGATGTGGTGAGTTTTTATGTCATCTGTAAAACCAACAAAGATTGTTTTTCTTCTTAAATCCAAACATGACATGAATGTGCATAATGGCTCAAAAGACAGAGGACCCAAAACACCAGAAAAGGGTGAAAGTCCAAAACCTTTAAATCAAGCAGATGGTCACTGTGGCAAAAAGGCAGACCCCCAAATCCAAAACAGGTAAAGGTCATTCATGACAAGAACTTACAAAGAACACAGTGGTATCTTCCTAAATGCATTTAAATTATTTGGTTTTAGCTAAAGTGTGCATCACCTACTATTGATGTACAACTTCACTGCTTTGTAAAGTAGACCTATCATGCTCTAAAGCAGCTCTGCATGATTCACAGTTCAAAATAATCCTTAATTACCGCACCTTGTTTCAACCTGTATTCATTTTGAGTCATCTGCCCTCAAAACTGGGTCGTGTTCACAATCAAGAAGAAAAACAATCTTTATTGATTTTACAGCTAACACAAAAACCGACTACATCGAGATGCAACTGTGGAACTTCTGATCTGGCTCTCAAACACCAGATTTGAAAGGCAGGTGGGCGGGGCTTCTGCGCTCACAGACAGAGCTGTCTGCCTACGATGACTGTACTCTCACTAATGTCTTACAGAGCAAGAGTAAATTCAATATAACTCTGTGTAAAACTGAGGGATCCAAAGCTTGAGCTTTGAGCTTGTTTATTTATTATCAACATCTGCTGTTGTTGCACATATGACAGAAAATAAGGAAAGACATTTGAAGCTACTCTACTGGTCTAAATATTCTGCACTAATTTAATCAGTTTAGTGCTATCTAAATGTAAGTCTGTCTGAATGAGGACATTATGGTTAAATGAAACTCTGTCGGACACTAGATGTGTGTTTCAGTAACTCAACACACATCTAGTCTTATCCATTCACCTTGGTTGCAGTGGCAGAGCTGAATTGGATTTATTATTTGTGAAGCTTAAAACATGATGTTACTTTTCTGGTAACTGCCAATTTAGTATTGATGTTGTGCTGCTGCCATTTTTCAGCCTGTATTATCCGTGGTCCTTAACAGCATATGGTAATTTGTGCGCTGATTGCTGTCGCTCATATTGACTGGTAAATGTTGTTCGTCTTTGCCCCAGCCAATTACTGTTTCCATCATTTTCTATCCATCTTTCATTTGCTCCTTTTTACTCATGGACTCCGCAGATATTATGCGACGGTGCACCCTTTGAAAAAGCGGATCTCGGTCTTGGCGTGCACCTACCTCCTGTCTGGGATCTGGCTGTTGTCCTGTTGTCTGGTGGCCCCGGCTGTGGCTCACACCTACCACGTGGAATTTAAAAACGAAGGCTTCACCATCTGCGAGGAGTTCTGGATGGGCCAGGAGAGGGAGCGGCTGGCCTACGCCTACAGCACTCTCTTCATCACCTATGTCCTGCCTCTGTCGGCCCTCTGCATCTCTTACCTGTGCATCTCCGTCAAACTGCGGAACTGTGTCATACCCGGCCACCACACAGAGAGCCAGGCAGAGGCTCAGCGCGTTCGCAAACGCAAGACCTTCCGTCTGGTCTCCCTGGTGGTGGCGGCATTTGGCATCTGCTGGATGCCCATCAGCGTGTTCAATGTCCTGCGTGACATTGACATCGATCTGATCGACAAGCAGTACTTTCTACTCATTCAGCTGCTTTGCCATCTGTGCGCAATGAGCTCATCCTGCTGTAACCCTTTCCTCTACGCCTGGCTGCACGACCGCTTTCGAGCTGAGCTTCGCAAAATGTTCACGTGCCGCCGTCGCATTGGCATCTCAGCCAACAACTGCGCCACAGCCAGTGTGGTGTTGTGAAGCTTTTGTGTTTTAAGCTGAAGCTGGGTACCCACACTCATCTCATTTTGGTAAAGCAGTGATAACATTTAAGGCAGTCAGAATTAGAGCAGCCTAGGCATAGATGGGATAGGTTAGGAGTCAAATGTATGAGTATCCAGCTCGTACCCGGCATCCATATGATATACAAACTAAATTAGTACGATACTGTCAAAAATGTCCCTGTGTTGTTGATCAGACAGAGATATAGCATTACACTCCAGAGATGTGCTCCATCACTCCTCTTTTCAAACTCTCCAGGATTGTTTAACACAATACGATGCTTTAGGAACAGAAAATAAGTTTACTGGTACTGATTTTCAAGAACAAGGGTGATGTGCAGAGCTGTAGAGGAATAAAGCTCATGAACCACACCATGAAGAGATGGGAAAGCCTGGTTGAAGCTAGGCTGAGAAAAAAGGTGATGATAAGCAAGCAGCAACATGACTTCATGTAGAGAAGGAGCACTACAGATGTGATGTTTGCTTTGTGTTGTTGGAGAAGTGTAGAGAGCGTCATGTATGAGGACAGCGAGACAGTGGTGAGGTGTGAGGTAGGAGTAATGGCTTCAAGGTGGGGGGGAGTGAGATTACATCAGGGATCAAGTGTGAGCCCCTTCTTGTTTGCAGTGGTGATGGGCAGTCTGGCAGAGGAGGTCAGGTCAGAGGAGTCTCTGTGGTGTCTGTGATGCTTGCAGATGATATTGAGATATGCAGTGAAAGTAGGGAGCAGGTGGAAGATTTGTGACAGAAGGACAGCAGCAAGAGTGAAAAGGAAAGTTTGCAAGATGGCAGTGAGACCTGCTGTGATGTGTGGTTTGAAGACGTGCTACTGAGAAAAAGACAGGAGGCTGAGCTGGTGGTAGAATTGAAGATGCTAAGAAAGGAATTACCAGGAGGGACAGGATTAGAAATGAGCATGCCAGAGGGACAGCTCAGGTTGAGGAGTTTGGAGACAGAGTTAGAGAGAGACAAGCCTGAGAGGGTTTGACATGTGCAAAAAAGGGATGGTGGATCGATTGGACAAATGATGTTAAAGATGAAGCTGTAAGACAGGAGGTAAAGAGAAAGGCTACAGAGAAAATTAGTGTGACAGAGGATGCTGGGGATGAGATGGAGGGAGATTTGCTGTGGCGACCCCTAAAGGGAGCATCCAAAAGAAGAAGAGAAAGATTTACTTTTAGCAATCTAGGATTTTATGAAAATAATATAAAAATAGAATCCCAAACATGTCCTGTTCACATACATACAGTAAAATGCAAATATTATAGATTTGATCATCCATGCAAGAGAAGAGGCTGAAAGCATAAGATTATTGTTGTTCAGCATCATTTTTAAAAATTATGACACCTGGAAAGTATGAAATGTAAAGTTACTAGACTTGGTACTGGGTGAGGAACATCTACAGTCTTTAATAAAACAATGCCAAATAGATCACGTATAAGTTTCCAATAAGTTATGAAGGCTTTGAAACATATTTAAGAGCGCTTAATGCTTAATAAGAGTGCTTCACCTCTAGAGGGCGCCACATATATAAAAAGTTCCACTGGCTGCAGTTTATGTGATCTAGGGTCATAACAGTCAGTTCCTAAAAAGTGAGTACGATTGCTTGCAATGGCATGCAAATATACATTTGAAGATATTTCATGAAAATATATATTCTCCAGTTTTGCGCGTGATGGCTTTTCCCTGAGCTTTCGTGGCATCCCAGCTTTCTCCACCCTCTCAGTTTTGAATCCCCACATGCCCAACTGTTACTTGGCATATTCACACCAATTCGTGCATGTTCAAGTGCTTATTGAGATCAACAGCTGCTGATTGTTTGAGTGCTCACCATATGCCTGGACTGATCGCTGCAGCTTGAGGTGATTTTGTGCCATTTAAACTGTAAAGCCTGGAAATGTATGTACACTTCCTTTCCCTTTTTCCGATCAGCTTTGCAGCGCAGCTATGGCTGCAGACTCATTTACATTTACATTGCTTTAACTGCCGCGAACAACGCAAAAGACTGAGAATATTGTGAAAAAGCAACCACGCTCAAATGCAATGTTATTGTTCTGGATAAAAGACAGGCAGTGTGTATAATAAAACATGCTATGTATGTTACCATGGCTACATTGCTTTTTCACCCTTGTGGGTATGGAGATAAGAAACATAAAATAAACCTGCCAGAAGTTGGAAGACACCGAACATCTGGAATCGTTAGTGCAATTCGAACCTTCGCCAAGAGCTTAATGATTATTATGTCAATATTTCATTTAGTTGTGTGGTATATTACTTGCAAACACACAATGGTGGTAAACGACCACATGTACAATCCAGAGGCATAATTAGTGTCTTTATTTGAAAAAACAAAACAAAACAACAACAACAAAAACCCACAGCGCTTTCAGACATTTACATCAGCTGTAATATTACAAACACTGGATAGATCAGACTGTACATGCAGTGAGCGCTCACTCCAGAAAAACAACAGATCATACATGAAAAGAAGGTCTGGAAGGCACAAGTCTGGACAGAGATACTGGTTAATATTGCTATCATTACTGCCATGCTATCATCGAACAGTTTTAGTTTGTAAAGGCATCATTAGTGAAGATCAAACATAGAGACAAGGCGACTTACTTTAGTAAGTCTTTTACTTTTACTCTGATCTTGGCTTTTAAATTACTTTACAAAAGACAACAAAACACATCACAGTGCTCAAAGTTTCTCATTAATTTAAGGAGAACAGGAATCTGTAGTATAACTTGCATAATATTTGAACTATGAGCACAATGGAGACAAAATTGCTTAACTCTGTATACAATTCAAAATCTGCTGAGAACATAGCAGCTGCTCTATTTTAGTCAATGCTGGTTTTCTATGTAAGACCTCTCTGAAGCAACAATAGGCACAGTGTCTTTAAGGACTGGATATCCAGGTGACATTCATATGTGGTGAGTACGATATAATGACTGTTGTTAAGTGGTTAAACAAATACATGCTTTCATAAGGATGAGGCAAAGAAAATAAAAATAAAGACTTTAGTGGAGGAAGACAACATACATGAATGATTACGGTGATTAATCACTACACAGCAAAACTTAGAGGCTGCCCAGTGTAAAAACTACTTTATTAAATAAAAGTTGAATCCAGTTTTCATTATTTATAATGATTAGTATATTATGCAACAAGCTGCAGTACCTTAGTGTCGGGACAAATACATTTTTTTTTTTTGTTAATATAAAGATTTTCTGCCTGCTTTTTACACTCCAGCATCTATTTGTTTGAAAGTTTAAAAAGTGCATATGCTCTAAGACACTGTCTTATAATACAGAGTGAATACAGTACAAACACAAACAGGAAGCAGAATTAAGTCCACTTTACATTCCTTTACACTGGCTTGGCAGCATTGAGGGCATACAGGATACTCGGCTTCTCCTCAATGACACGGACCAACAGGTTGTCTATGTATTCCTCGAGCTCAACAATCTTGGTGTCCTTCTTGGTAAGGTCAGCCTGCTGCTTCACCACCATTGTGATCAGCTCCTCCTGAGTCAGCTGAGTGTACGGTCCACTTTCCACAGAGTCCATCATCTGAATGAAAACAAGATAATTTGGTGAATGCTTTTTAAATTAGGACATATTGAAGAATTCATTTAAACACACAAAGAAAAACAAATCAAAGAAATTAGAATATAAAAGCTCCATAACTTTTTTTGACAAAATAATTCATATCATCACCATCTGCCAAGTTTAAGAAAAGAGAGACAAGAAGAACTTTTGAGAAAGTTTCCAAAAATAACTTTTAGAGCAGACTACCAGACGACCTTTGATGTGTAAAATCCAATCGTCTCAAAGCACCTGGCATTTTTTTTCATGCTACTCCTTGTAAATAAGACAGCACAGTGCAGACCTCAGGAAAAGAGATTTTAGGTTATCCAAGCACGAACTGTCCCTGCAGCAAAAGCCGGTCAGGTTAACGGTGTTTAAGTGCCACTACATTAAACCAGTATGACAGTACCTTTATCTTCGCTGGTGTGCTGTCCCGGACCTTTATCTCTTTCATAGCATGGATGCTCTGGCTCTCTGATGTGCTCATAGGCTTCACGGGATGAGGCCTGTAAATAAAGGCATACGTTACTGTAAGGCCTGAAGGTTTACTAAGTAAATAGAAGAAGAGATACAAAACCCCCACAGAAAATGATTAAGAAATATTTTGTGTAGGAGAAAATAATTAAATATTGTGTTGTTATCATCTTCCACAATCATTTCTATCACATTCAAAGTGCATTCGAAGTGCAATATTCAACATTCAGATTGAAATCAAGCGTGAGGAAGGTTGCCAAGAAATCACAGCCTGGAAAACAGCCACACCACAAGATAAATCCCAGCAACTTATTCGCCTCCCAGTATAACAGCACCACGTGTGATCCACCATAACTGAATCAAGCTCAACCCTCATCAAAAGCTAACTCTGAAAATAGCCTGGTCAATCTCACCTGCGTGAATTTATGGCTAGCCAGCTTCCATTGCTATTCTGAGTACTGACAGGCTGAACCTCAGATGGTGACACCCTCGCTCGCAAAGTTTCCTTCCCCCCAGACGAGATTTCTGGTTCCTCCATAACCACTTGAAGGGGCTCTGAAGCTTGAAAAAAAGATCGGTCTCCAAAAAGATCCTCTCCTTCACTGAAACTGCTTTGTGTTTTCCCATCATTGGGAAGCAGCAGTGGGAAATCTGCAAAACCTTGAGTGGCAGTGGGTGTTATTTGTTGTGAGGCAGTTATGGATGGAAGGCTCTTCTTTCCTTTTTGTGAATTCTTTCTTTGGAAAGCAGGACTGTCTAGTTTTGACTCATCATCTTTTTTCCTGTATTCACTCTGTTTCTTCGAATCACTGCCATTAAAACTGGCGAAAGGATCTGGTGTTTTTTCTTGACCAAAAACTTTATCAAAGTCACTTGCTGTCATTCCCTGATCTCGAGGTGTCGCCTCCTTCCTACTAGCATTGCCAGTAAAAAGTGAATCATCATTTTGCTTCTGCAGTGTCCATGGGTCTTTGGAAAGAAGCTGAGTACTAGGGAACGGGTCTTCCTCTGCAAAGCCGTCCTTTAACTTTTTGTCCGTGCTGCTCATACTTGAATTAGATACTTTTGGGATGTTACTGTTCACAGGAGATTGTTGTTCCTTCATTAGCTCGTTGGCACTGACCCTTTGTCTGGGTTTAGCTGTGGGTGCTTCTTTGTTCATTGTGGCTTGTTCTTTCCTTTGATCACTTGAAGGTGGTGTATTCCAGTCCATTTGGCTTGGTGTTCTGGGTGTAGGTGTGGGTGAAGGTTGCAGCACCTTTCTTGCGCCATCTCCTGACGTAAATCTGCTTGAAGTGTCCGATATTACAGATGCTGGGGATGTAGGTCGACTACGTGTCACTGAAGACTGTTGAGAAACACTGAGGCTTTGTTTCTGACTGGAATCTGCTGCTGATCGTGGAGGTGGAGATGCCGCTTGTTTAGGAGGAGCCGGGGCTGGTGCTTTTTTTGCTGACACAGGTTTGGTCTCCTGAGGTTTAGCTTGGGAAAGCCTCATGTTAGGGGTCTCCAGTGATACAGAAGACCTAGGACTTGGTGTATGCTCCACTGGACCGTCCACACTCACCTCAGGACCCAAGAGTGCAGGTGCAGCACCCTTGTGTTTCTGATTGACCTCAGCAATTATATTATCCCATCGAGGCTGCCCTTTCACTCCGTGTCTCTTCTGAGGGAAGAGTGTTTCATAATCTGGAAGTGGTACAGATTTTTTGCCTGGTTGCGGTTCTTCTGGCTCTTCATAAGCCGGGTTTTGAATCTCTCTGACAGGAGTAAGATTTCCTCTGGTTTGGCTCCTGTAAGTGGGTGGTAGGAGGGCCCTTCTGTTCTGATCTGCCATGGTGGGTGAAGACCCCTCAGATCCAGATGACAAATTCTCTGTGTTGCCACGTGGAGAACTAGGTGGGCTTTGACTGCTATCTCTTGGAGCTAAAGATGAGTGGAGGCTGGAGAAAGTATCAGGGGACCCAGATGGGACTCTGGACAGGATGGACTCAGAGTTGGCTTGGGAAGGAGACAGCTGACTGGGGGTTTGGAAGTCAGCAGGTTCAGGCTCCAAAGATTGAGCCAATCTGCCAAGGAGTGAAAACAAAGGCCTACAGGTCATTACTGGCACCCTCACTTTCACCAGTGTATAAACCGTCACCAATATAACAAGCAGATAACATCTCAACAAGCAGGTAACTACATTCCCCGTGTACTGGTTCACATAATATAGCTGTTGTGTAACACTAATCAATAAACTCTTCACTTTGACTTATCGACTGTTGCACCTTTGTACTGAAACGAGCCGCTAGTATAACAAAATATTTTCCCATAAAATGGTCCACTATTTAATGACCAGCACACAGAGGAAGCTGCTGATATTTACACATTTTACGGTCGCTGTTTTAGCCTAATGACTGTACACAACAATGACATCATCCTACTTAGATCACTCCATGCAGACCTAACATTGCAACAAAATGTAAAGCCCATCTTCCATGGCCTAAATCTCTAAAACATTTTGGAAATCAAAGATTACTGCAACAACGGTTATTCACCTACCATTATGATCCAGATCTAAGAATTCCAGTCTGATCCAGTACACAAACAATGATATTAAAAAAATATCTTAAAAACAACATAAAAGAAAATAAAATCGAACCAGCCACGACATTCCCACAGAAAGCAGCACTATGGCTCAGTCGCTCCTTGTGAACTCTGTTCAGCCTACAACTTGTTCCACAACATCTTCACAGATTTAAACCCCACCTTCATTGTCATCGGTACAAACCAAACTGGTTTCACAGGTTCGTCAGCCATCGGAGGATGGCGTTAAGCGTGTTGGTAACTCATGACAAAAGCAAGATCAGATAAGAAGGTTGTGCAAATTCCAGGGTTCAGTGTTGAAAGGCATAATATACAGCAAAACTGACCAATCTGAAGCACGTGCTTTGGTTTTCTGAGATAATATCTCTCATGTGCCACTACCTTGTGCGTGGCCAACAGTGAAGAGGAAACTTTTGATTTTATTTTCCACTTAGTGTTGGGCTTTCTTTATTTAAAAGGCATTATGGGCAAAATTTCACTTGCAAGGCTATTCAAATTCCATTCACGCAGGTCTCAGAGGAATGTAACATGACTACAAGCAACCAATAGCAACACATGCGTCAGGATGTCATGATGTTAAGTGTGCTTTGTGGTTTGTGCAATGTAATGAGAAAAAGGCCTACCTGGGTTTGACTGCAGACACTTTTGCAGTGCGGTTAAGGAAGACCATGGCAGAGGGGGTTTGTGCCTTGCTGCTGGATTTCTGATGATCGGTTGGGCTTACATTGCTGCTTAGAGAAACATCTGAGCTGAGGTTAATGTCCTCAAATGGGTTGGTGGAATGACGGGAGGCAGGCTGATTGGGATCTTGCGCATCCAAAGTACGGGCTGGGGTGGGCAGCTGTTCCTCTATAGCCTGTTGCTGTACCTCCTCCTTTTTCTCCTCCTTCTTCCTGATCATTCCGAACAAGGACGACAGTCTGTCACTCATAGACGCCTCCTCCTGACGCTTCTGCTCCTCTGCTCGACGACGCTCCTCTTCAAGCCGCTGAGTTTCTGCTGCTTCCAGCATCTTGCGTTGCTCTTCTTGCTTTCGTCTCTCGTCCTCCTCCATCTGTTTCTTCCTCCTGGCTTCATCCTCTAGGAAGCGTCTCTTCCTCTCCTGTTCCTCTTGCAGTCTACGCTCCTCTTCCTCCTGCAGCCTCTTGAGCTGTGCCCTGTGTTTCTCCTCTTCCTCCATCCTCTTTGCTTCTGCTACGCGCCTTTCTTCTGCTTGCCTTCTTTCCTCCTCCTCTTGATGGTGCTGTTGTTCTTGTGAAGCTCTGTCTGTTGATGGGACAGATACACTCCTGAAAGCATCTGCAGAGAGATCAGAAGTGTGTTTGCGGACATCTTCCACAGAGCCTTGACCGGAGCTGTTCAGACTGAGTGTAGATCCACTCTTGGGTTCTGTCTCCTCTGTGTACACATGGCTGCCGTTAATGCACAGGTTGTTCAGGTCACTGTTGCTCTGTTTTGAGCGGCCCAGCAGAGAGAAAGGACCCAAAGACACCTTGCTGTCAGAGCTGCCGGTTCGTTTGTGTCCCAATTTGAATTTCTTCTTAACTGCGGGGAGAGAGACAGTGAGGCATGATGTCATTGTTGACATGCAAAACAACTTGCGCAACTTGCGCTGGCAACAGCAAACAATAAACAGAGAACAGAGGTCAAATTACCATCAGGAGAGTTGACATTGAGACCAGATGAGCGGCTGCCACTCAGAGATGAATTCTTCTCAGGCAGCGTCCCCAGTGTGGACATGGACTGTGAGATATTACGCTGCAAGTTTGATTTGGGGGCAAAGAGCTTTTTGAGCTTAGATTTCTTTTTCTCATCTGGAGACTGGTTAAGTGACTGTGCGTCAGCCTCGCCCTCACTGTCTGTGAGGACCTGGCTGACAGAGGGCACAATCGCTGAGGCTGAGTCGGAGAAACCATCCTTTTTCTTCCCACGCACTTTGTCCTTTATCTTGGAAATGCGAGAGCGTGGTTTGTCCTGCATGGAAAGGTCAAACATGCTAGCTGACATGTTGTTTCTCATAAACTGGATATCTAGCAGCACCTCTCCTCGCGCCTTGTCCTCTTTTCCCGTCTTGTCCACCAGCTTGAACCATCTGCAAATGTCAGAAATAATGAATCATGTGTTAAAACTGAATTATCGGAAGATAACAGGATTTGACTTTTGTTTCAGAACTATTTATATGATTTATCTTTATATAGTACGCACAGGTCTACACAACACAAACCCAAGTTTAAAAAAACTTTAAAAAATTGAGACATGTAAATAATACATCTTAAATCCCCAAAACTGGGTAACACAGTTTGATTTACTATTGCAACTTTATTCTCAGGATTTCTACTTTAGAGTTTTTTAATGCTGCCTCCACAGTCACCACTCCCATTCTCTAACTCTGCTACCCCTGTGCAACTTCAGTTAACTATATCTGTTTTATGTAATTATTATCAATCTTTTTCTCACAATAAAAAAAGTGATGGAAATTATACTAATAATTATTTTTTACAAATAGATTTTTAAACATAGAGGAAACACTCTAGTTGTTACAGGCCTCGTTAATCCACCACGTCCAAATTCTCATATACAATGCATTAGACATGAAAAATATTAATGGTTTCAACCATTTTGCAATCAAGCGAAATTGTTATTTTGATTCTAACGTGAGCTAAATTTGAAAATGTTCTTTGATTTCCGCTTCTCAAATGTCCTGCAGTATTTCAGTGTAATTTTGGAGTATACTTTGCTTTTCAAAAACCTGCTTTTGGTCACTCTTTTATACATTAATTTGAATAACAATGCTGGGCTTAAATAAGTCTTGTGTATGAAAGACCCATCCATCCATCCGCTTATCCTTTTCAGGGTCACGGGGGGGTGCTGGAGCCTATCCCAGCTGTCATAGGGCAAGAGGCGGGGTACACCCTGGACAGGTCGCCAGTCTGTCGCAGGGCTAACACACAGAGACAGACAACCATTCACGCTCACATTCACTCCCGCATTCACACCCATGGGCAATTTGGATTAATCAATTAACCTATACCCATAAACTGCATGTCTTTGGATGGTGGGAGGAAGCCGGAGTACCCGGAGGGAACCCACGCAAACGCGGGGAGAACATGCAAACTCCACACAGAAAGACCCCGGCCTGATGGTGGAATTGAACTCAGGACCTTCTTGCTGTGCGGCAACAGTGCTAACCACCGTGCCACCGTGCTTTCTTTTTGTATGAAAGACATTGAAGAAAAAATATCTGACTGCAAAAAAAGAACCTGAACCAAAATGAGCAGGTTCCTAACATTTGTGACCTCTAATACATCAGCCCTGCTGGCATTTGTCTGCCGATTGTTAACCTGAGACTGACAGGTGTCTATACTGTACAGCTCGTTGTAGTTCCTGTTAGGAGTACCATGCCAACTGCAGATAAAGTCAGACAGTTACAGCTTTGTTCAGGCTCCCCCATCATGTCCTCTCTGTTGCACACGATCACCTCTTATTTTCTGTAAGGGAAAGCTAAGAGTGTTCTGGAGAGGCCTGTTTAAAAGCAAGCCAAAACACGCAGTTAGTGCCACTGCATGCTCTCCGTTTGTAGAATTCAAAACAAAGACATTATAAGGGCTATAAAGGTTTTTCTCAAAACCATGCTATTATTAGATGTACTAATAGTTCAGCAGTCGCGCCCATTTTGTCAAACCTTTCCCCTTTTTAACCTTTTTGTTTCACAGCACATTCCTCTGACCATTTCACATGAGGTAAAGGTCACAGTTTGATTTCATTTGTGCAACATGTTGTGGATCTTATTAAAGTTCACTCTGTCCTTGCATGACTTAAACTGTGGTCTCCGAAGCTATCTATTTCCGCCCAAAACTTTGTGTGGTCCTAATCTGACACCAAACTGCAATTTAAAGGAAGTTCACAGTCAGCACATTTATTTGTCATGCAGCAGATATGCAGATAGTCTGCTGTAGGGAAAAACAGCTTGGAAACAAGCATGGGAGTGAAACAGCATTCCTCACGGCACCTCCCTACGTGTATGAAGTGTGTGTTGTAATTAAAGTTAAGCTGACTCTAATTCAAACATTCTTCATCTCCCACTCTAAACCAAGAAAGCCAAAGCAAACAATCGCTAGCCGAGTCGAGGCGCAAGGGCACAGAGATAACATTTTCACAAGTCAGTCAAGAAACAGCTTTGTGCTCTTGTCTTCAATAACAACAGGGCGTGCACCAAGATGACTACGAAAACACAATGAATTAACACGAGTATTAACAAGCTGTCAGGCTGTTCCAACTTTTGTATTGTTTGCACATGCATAAAAAGCCTCCTCCCTGACGCATGAGCTCACTGGTCTTGCTGGACAGGTTCCCTCTGTTAACTGTCGATAGCTTCCCTTTCATGTGTAATGATTAACAAACATCCTTATCCTCTGAACCAACACCAGCCAGTACGGAGGATTCAGCCAATAAAAAACAAAGAAGTATAAAAACAATCTCATACAGATAGGCTACAATTGGCTGTTACTGTTCCACGTACAGCCTTGTTAAAAATTATCTTTAGGAAAGTTTAGTCTGATGTCAGCATTAGGTAAGTCTGATGTTACTGGGCGTCATATATCACATGGATGGAAATTCTGTACGCTTTGTTTGCAAAATACTGTGACTCATATGTCTGCACTCATGAGTCCTACTCTGGGAACTGCCTCTGCAACTGGTTGAACATTAGGGCTGCACGATACAAGGAAAACTGATAACGGCTGATAAAATTGTTCAATACTGCCACGATCACACGACATGCAATTAATACACAAATACTGAAGTATGCATATTAGTCATACAGTACAGATCAGAACATCAGATATTTTGTGAGCGTTCTCTCTTCTTCCTTGTGTAGTTAGTAACAAGTGATGGGTATGTATATAATAAAATGATATATTTTTTCATTAATATCCTTACTTGTACTCTCATTAGTAAAAAAGAAGAAGTAGAAAAGTCACTGGATTATTTAATCTCAAATAACTGTGAGCCTTCTGCTTGAATATCTCAAAAACCATTAAAGATAAAACCCTGAAATTTTCCACTTAGTTTTTCTTAACATAAAAATTGTAATTGTAATTGGGAACAGAGACTTTAAAAAAATAGAGAATATTCTCTAGTTAAAATATGAATAAGTAAATAAATGGAAAATTAAAGCTGTCCTGTAAAGTCACAACTAGTGAAACAATCATTTTGTTACATTTCACAGTAAAGCAAAATGAAACGTGTAAAATGCTTTTAAAAAATGAGACCATTCTATTTTCACTCAACTTTCATGCTCGACTGTGACAAGCTGTACCACAAAAATTGCCTCCAAATAATGTACAAACACCGCAGCAGGACTCCTTAAACGTTCTAGCAAGCAAGCTCACATTACCACTATATTATACTCTTTACACTGGCTCCCAGTTGATTGAAGAATTTGTTTTCAAATTCTCATAACTGCATACAGAGCACTACAGCGACTAGCTCCAGACCATTTATCTCAATTTCTTCTCAAGCATACTTCTGTTCAGAGTCTTCGTTCACAGACCCAAAACACATTAGTTGTTCCCTTTCAGTGGCCCCTACGTTTAGCTGACTGTGTGAACAGTTAAAAATGTTTCTGTTTAACTAAGCTTAACCAATGTTAAGGTCTTTTTGTTATTACTACTTTATTATCTGTCTTTTACTGTCTGTTTTACTAAGGTTTTATTGCTTTTACTTGTATTTTAATTTTCTTTTAAAATTAAAATGTTAATTTTAGCAGTTTATTCATTGCATGTTCTAAACAACTCATTTTAGCCCAATAAATGTGCTGTGGTTCTGCATAGCAGTGGTAGATGGGAGAAAAGGTTAGAAGACTCTTGTTATTTGTTTCTTTTTGTTTGCAACAGTTTTGATTGCAATCACACCAACAAACACAGTTATCAAGAACTCTAAAAACCGTGTACCCACTTCAGCTGGGCACAGTGTCCACCACCTCCTCACTGCCCACTGAGTGTTTATCAGAGACGAGAGACTTCAGCTCCAGGCAACAAAATACAAAACAGTCAATATCACGTTTTAATGTCTAAGGCACCAGGAAGGTAGAAGACAAAAACAAAAGCTGTACCACCACAAATATGTTGTAGATTTCTCTAATGTATCCAGGACCCTAGCTAAGAGGAGACACGTGTAAATACAATGATTTTTCTGTTTGAGTTTGTGATTTGTTTATCTTGTGTGTTCGCCCTGTCATGCTCTCCATGTTGAAGTGTACCTATCCAATATCTTGTCCTTACTGCCTCCGCAGAGACAAATTAAAGGACTGTTTGACGTTTTAAAAATGTAAAACCTACATAAACAACATCTAGCTGGAAACTGGACAATAAATTAAATTAATCATTTCAATGAGTGATTCAGCACAACTTTCAACCACTCGCAAGTTTAAGCCTTTAAATGGCTGGAATTTCCTGCTTTGTCCTTTGAGAAAATAAACACAAGGTTTAGGACAATATCATGCAAAAATAACCATTACTTGTAGATCATCATACTTATGAAAAATTAAATTTTGAAACTATTAAAAACAATCCGGTATATTAAGATAGTAAAGATAGTAGATAAGATAAGATAGTAAAACTTTTTATTCATGGAAACAAAATGCACTCCAATGGAGCGGCAAAGATGAGTAAATCCAAATAAATTGTTAAACTGATTATCTATCTATCTATCTATCTATCTATCTATCTATCTATCTATCTATCTATCTATCTATCTGATGTCTGGCCTTAAAACCTCATTTCATCTGGCCAAAATGTTTTGTATTAGAGGAAAAGCGTCGGGTTCCCTTTCAACTGGAAAACAAAGCCTTTCGGTGTCACACCCTGTATCAGCACAACAGGGGAGCAGCGCAGTAATCTAACACCACATACTTCAAGGGAAAACCAGCAACATCCAATACCCCTGCACGCATACTGCATCTTACAGAACAGGAGGAGCAAGACAAGGCAGGAGAACGAAGGAGCTCAGTATGAAATGGAAATAGCAAGGAATGAACTTTGGCATGAACATGTAAAAAGAACCTAAGCAAGCAAAAGACAACATTTCAAATATGGTGGCACAATAACCAAGAGCATGAGGTCATTCCAGCACCATAATCTAGGCTGCCCCCGGGGTGAGTGATTACTGAGAAGTAGCAAGCGCTACCTCACTCATGCATTACCAAAGGTCACTTCAAAATTACTGGGAAAGTTTTACCAGTGTAGTCTAAAATAAACCACCTTTATTTTTAAAATTTCTTTTACATAAGAGGGTGTCCAACCCAATGACAATTCTAAAGCAAAGCTCTATTTGGATTCGTGTTACACCCATGATGCGTCAAACCGCAGATGTCGGCGCCATTTATGTTATGCGTCTGGGTGTGAGCAGACATATTTTAAGCTAGTCTTGAGGAATGCTCAAGATTAACAAAAGCTAAGTGATTTTAAGGCATGCCTCTGCCATCAAGCATTAGTGATAGTCATTGTCTTAAAATAATTTGTGAAGTAAAAGTCACCCACAAGCATTCAGGGTTGGACCAATGATGACAGACAAGCAAAGGAAAGAATGATCTCAGACCATTTTCCAAGCAAGTCAGTGGATGGTTTTAAAACAAGAAAAAAGGAAGAGGAAGAGGAAGAGGACAGAGGCTCCACCCATGTTCATGTTTATCATTAACAGCAAACCAAAAAAAAAAAAAATGACATCAGAACACTGAATTATTCAAGTGGGTGTCTAGAAACTCAACTTGACTAGATAAGCCCTGCAATCGCAAAGTCAGTAAACCAATAAACTCAATGACTATGATATTATTCACTGCTGTGTTTCACAGTGGACACATACAAAGTCAAAAGATGCTCCAGAGTATTTCACATAATGTAATTCTCAGTGACTATTAGCAGTGCTGCTGCTTTACAACAAACATTGACATAAACTATTCTGGAATTCCTTTTAATTGAATAAAAAGCTAATCTGGTGCTTTACTAAATGGTAGGTAAATTGTTAGACTTACTTTGGGCAAAGTTACCATGTTGGTAAACTAGATCATCAGACAGGCACTTATAAAGCCCAATAGGTATGCTAATACCTCCTCAGAATAGCTGAAACAAAGTTCAAGTCTACAGCCGAGAGGTAAAAATCTAATCCAACTACCCAGTGATTGTGAAAGTTAATATACAACCCTGGAATTACACTGTGACAAATGATAAGCCAGTCACAGTAAAACTGGTGGCACTTTGGCTGTAACATTTGTTAAGATGCCTGCTTCTTTAAAGTCTGTTCCCTTCAGTGGGAAACAGATTTTTTTTAGCAGAATATAGATACCAGCTAGAGAAAGGTGTGGAAATAAACCCGATATCAGGTTACCTACCTCTTCCTAGAAACAATGCATTTAACCTAGCCTTATGGTCTTGGCTACATTACATTTGCAACTAGTTTGCTCTCCACTATGTGCCTTGCTCTTATTTTTGTATACTTCTCTCTTGATTTGTATATATACACTTCTTGATTGTGTATACATTTCACCGGTTTCCCATTTATTCCTACTGTCTACTATTTATATTTTATTCCGGCACAGTTTGTGTGGAGCACCTAGAATTTCATTGTACATGTACAATGATAATAAAGGGCCCTATTCTCTTCTCTTCTATATGAAGCTCTGAAACGAAAGTTATTTGGATAGACATTTTTCATTGTACAGTGCTCTAAGGGTGCTGCTGCTGCACTGAAACCCAGACTCATTATAAACGTAAAAGAAGACTTAAACATAATTAATCAGAAATAATGGACGCATCTGTGAGACCCCAAACCCCTCCCAAAACTGCTTATCTGTCACTTACTCTGTCTTTTTGCGAGCCTTGTTGTCATAAAGCTGCAGCAGGTTTATCACAGCTTGGCCCAAGAACTTGTCCAGCCCCACTTGGGCACGGTGCATTACTGTGATATACAGCGTACAGCGCTCAGCGTTTCCCGGGTGGAAGAGCGGCAGGTCGAACGAAGCCTCTTCTTTCCACACCGGATCGACAGACTTCTCAGCCACGGAGGTAGAAAACTTGTCTTTGGCCACCTGGATGATGGCGTAGGAGTCGTTGGTGCCATTCTTTCCCTTGGTACGCAGGTTCCGAGCCTGGTGCACCGTTACCTGGACACTCGTCGGATACGACTGCTGGCTCTGGTCGGCCAGAGACATCGCTAAAGTCTGTCAAGCTTTACTAAAAGTTATTCAGAACTGTCTCGAAAAATACCTCAATAAAATGGAAGACTGGTTAACCTTTTCTTGAACTCTGTTGTTCACCTTCTGCGTCCTCTGCGGTTCTAGGTGTGGGTTACCTAGCTTGACTTCAGTTCGGGAAGCTCAGTATGATGTCGTAATACTTCTCCCTCCTCTTTGAAAGGCTGCGCCTCAGCCTCTGATACATTTCACACTGAGTTCAGTTCACACTCAGTTTACCATCAAATTGTAATATTAGCCTAGGTAACCCGACCAGAGCACTGTAACGCAACTCAATCCTTCAAGAGGCTTTTATAAACACAGTTCTTTCCGCCAAGTTGAATAGTTTACTTCCCTGATGTAAGGAGTTCCCACCCATACTCTACATATCGCTCTCTTATTGGCCAATTCTGTCGTTTATAAAAAAGTCAGTTAGCGATTGGACCGCAGAGGAGGAGGGCTTTAAAAACTCAGACCGTTAACCTGCGCTGAAAAGCACTGACCAGGAATCAGTTTAGCCTCGGAAAAGCCATGCAAGACTGAGAGAGGTCAGCAGTTACCACCGAACTGAGTCCAGTACTGGTAATTGCGTGCATGTAAGGGACAAAAAATGGCTATTTTTACGAATGTAAAAACATTTTTACAATTTTTTTTATTTGTTGAGTCTAAAACGAATATTTTTAATAATATAAAAAATTAAATTACTACTATTATTAAAAAAAATAATTACAAAAAATATTGTGTTTTTAGAATCAGAATCAGAATCAGAATTTACGTCATTAACTTAAAAACTACCAGTAATGTAATGTACTTTTGTCTTACTTTGTTTTCTACAGTGTTCTTTGCCTGCGGGAGCACAGGGACCAGTGTGTTACAGGTAAGACTTATGAAATTACGTCACATCAACATAAGTCCAAGGGCATCTAAAATCCTATCACACAGTAACTATAAATTCATTTGTCCACCAGGCCCTTTTCAACAAAGTTTAACCCATTGAAAATTATTTTCAGGCAATGTCCCTTTAATGAATTGAACATCATATTAAGAACACAATATTTCATATGACCACAATAATACTGGGTTTTTGTAGGCTTGTGTAATTGCAAAATAGAGTACACTCCACTGGATATTTCAATAAATGAAGACGATTGGGTTATTTACAAAATGCAACATTCAGTTATAAATAATTAAAGACGTGAATTATTAATATCAAGCAACAAGCAGCTGTGGCTCCATTCTTCAGCAACATAAATGGTTTTTTTGGCACAAGGAAAAAATACATCAGAAATTAAACAGAATATTTTAGTGCCCTGATTATTTTTCCTTTTAAATAAAGACTTTGTCTTGCATGCAACTTGCAACTTGGAAATTGTTAACAAAAGCATAGTTACTGATAGAGAGGCAACATTAAGATTATATGTATACCTATCGCCCATGATATTAAATGAACCAGACAAGTCTATCTTTCTATTGATGTTGCTGTCTGGGGCAAATCAACAAGTTCATTCCACACCTATACAATACAATATGACAAAGAAAGAGCATATTATGACACAGCAACAAGTGTAACAACACAGGGTGTGTTGCCCAGATAACAATGGAGAAACGTGGCAATCCGGTGGGTAGCAGAAATACTATTTCCTGTTAATGTAATTTCCTGAATTGCAAGTGCATTAAAAAGCTCATAAAACAGAAGTATGGCTTTGGATTTGTGAGTGAACTTAAGGCAATACCCTACATATATTTTATAAATTACAAACAGCTCCACCACCACAATCAAAATGGAAGTTTTGATTGTGGCTGAAAACATTTAACATTGTAAAACCTGCTAAATACAGCTTTAAGGAAATCTCAATCCAGGTTCCTCTGCTATCCAGGAGGGGGCAGTCATTCAGGTATTAGATCAGACAAGGTCTGAGTGCGTATATTGTGAAGTTATCACACGAGAAAAGCTCCAGCAGTGCTGATAGGAGTACATAGAAATGAAAAGGAAACATTTTTTTCATATTTAAAAGTCTCGCATAGCCTTTTTATTTCACTCTGAGATTCTGTACAGCCACACTCACACAAATCCTCTTCTGTTGTGTGAGCGCGCACACACACACACAAACACACACACACACACACACTGAAGCATAAACTTGCAGACAACATAGAAGTGCATACATGAGCAACACAACCAGTTATTTGAAGTTATTTGAAGCGGGTGAGAGTCTTTCAACTGATTAAATGCATATAGCTTGACTTTGGAAATGGCCCATCTCGTAAACCATTTCATGCTATAGTTGATATGCATAGAAAAATCACAATTAAAACATTAAAGCTTTCATTAGACATCTAAAATCAACATCATATGCCAATTTCAGAAATGACATGTACATTTTTATAAGATAAATGTGTATCTTCTTTTTGAAAATGACAATAAAAACACCTGCCTTAGTATTTTTTTTTTAAATCATTTCACAGCAAACTCTCTCAACGCTACTGAGGCAAAAGTACCAGTTTAGGGTCCTGGATGCCTTCATGATATTATATCTTAAATTAGATAATTATTAAGAGACCGTTGAAACATAACCCAGTCGTTCAAGAGTTCATTAAGGACATGCATAGTTGTTCACATGTAAGCATATTTTACACCGTGGTTTCACTTTTCCACAAACCACTCTTCATTCCAACAGAGCTCTGTGATTGGTCTGTGCCACTCATGTCCTGCTCTAGTTCCAGCACAGAGTTTTTCAGGTTGCCATTTTGGCCAGCGGCCCCTGGCACAGTGGCGGTGTCGCCGTTCAGAGGGTAGGAGCAGCGCTTTGTTTCCGCAGAAGCTGCGACTTTTAAATTGTCTCTGCTGGCGCATCGCCTCTGAGCGTTTTGCATGGCTACTCGGCTGGCCATCGATGGCAGCAGGGGGAAGGGTTTGCGACTCCCGCTGCTGCCTCCATCGCTTCCCTCCGAGGGGCTCGTAGCTACTGATTCTCCCACCCGCTTCCCGTTTGTCAGCACGCTGGCCTGGTTCTCTGAGAGACTGTGGTGAATGCTGCCATTCTCACTTGTGGCTTGTTTGTAAACAGCATGCGATGAACTGAGGTGGTCTAAACCTATAGGCCCTAAAGCTCCAAGACTGCCCCCACCTCCAGCAGCCCTTAGAGCTTTGAGACGATAGTGACCTCTGCCCTCGCCCCGATGATAATATTGACTACTGCCTTGTTTAGTTCTGCTGCTCGCTTTCCTTCTCTGGGGCTGTCCTGGGCCTGCAGAGTTAATGGTGGGCAGAACATTGTTTGTAGGCTTGGTGATGTTGTCAGTACTGGTGCTAGTGTTGTTGCCCGTAGGAGCACGTGAAGTGCCGTTTGAATTGTCTTGCGTCACCTGCAGCAGGTTGGTGAGCTTGCAAGGCCCTGGGCCCACGCTGCTGATCCCACTTGGTGTGGATGACGACCTGGCTGACGAGGAATTATGAGAGTCACCAGGTGGATGGCAGTTGATAAAAAGCTGGGATCCCTGTTCGGAGGTCTGGACCCCACTCCCAGTAGTACAGGTATGTGTGTAGGTAGACATGGGATGAGGGCGTTGATAGCCTGGGCAACAAGCCAGCCAAGAGGCCTGGACATCTTGTCGCCGGAAGCAGTGGTGCACCACCAGAAAAACCCCCAAAACTGTTGCGACTATCCCATAGAGACAGCTAAACAACAAGCTAGTGTGACCTGTAAGCCACACTGCCATGGCTGCACAACACCACAGAACCACAAACAGGAAGTGCGTGGCCACCAGCACAGAGAACTGTGTCTTGAGCGAATACTGATCCTCTGGAGACATAACAGGGTGTACAGGTCCAGCCACTGAGTCTGTAGAGAGCAGGCTGGTACTTCCTGCGAGTGCAGGATGGCTCTCGGTCACAGGAGAAGACAGAGTGGTTCCTGTGCATTCTTTGGCCCCACGGCGCCTCAAGCGAAAAACAGTGCACAGGAAATAGATCCAGGTCACCAACACCACCAGGCCAGCAGGGACAAAGAAAGACCCCAGGCTGGAGCGCCGGACCAGCCAGCAGCTGCAAGAGGCAGAAAAGATTGCAGGAGAGTCAGCACAAAACAAGGACATCTTTGTGTGTCATTCGCTTCAGCAGCAATCCAAACAACACAAAGTCAAGGGCCAAATGGCTCAAGGATAAAAAGAGAGGCACTTACTAAGGGCTGTTGTCTCCATAGTCGTTAACATTGACAGCTGCTGTGATCCCACAAATGATGAGAGGAACACCATCAGCTATCAAATAGAACCTTGAATAACAGAGAGACACATATCAAACTCATGAGATAAAAAGCGATATTTGTGCATGTTTGACCTTTGGCTGCCATGATCTTTTTTCTTTTCCTTTTGGTGTTTTAATGTATGCCTGGCTGTCTATCATGTGCAGGGCTTTATGATCTTTGGCTGTCTTAGTAGGCACAGTGTTACATGGGTCAGCACAGAGAATCTATGTTCTCATCTAATATGGCTGAATAGGCAACAAATGGTGGCTGGAGGTCAGAGGCACAGTGTAGTATGAGCACAACCTCTAGATCACAGGAAAGGAAAGCAGTAAGAGAAAAAAATCAGGAATACTGGATATGACAGATATGCTCAGATTCATGACAACTCCCACTCATTCTCTTATGGTGGTCTCATGCCCCCTTCCGCCCTCCCCCTCCCCATAGCCATTGGGCACAATAACCACCTTTGATCATGCACACTTTGGGTGGTCACACATGAGAATTACAGCATCTGCTCAAAACACAAACCTTATTGACAACAAACAATAATCTCGCAGTAAAGGAAGTGGGTGAAGGTGAGTTCAATCTTGTTCACTGACCTGAGCATAGGTCGTTGCGTAGGCGGAACAGGAGATTCTCCATCTGGTTGCTGGGGCATTCTCCACACAGCCTCTTTGTAAATCACCCTGGCACTGACTCCAATCCACAGCAGGGTTGACAGCGAGGAGTAATGCAAGGCAATGCCAACCTGTCACGTAATGTAGTCAGATCAGACATCAAGTTTAAATGCCTCTAAAAAAATGCAATACTTGAAATTCAAAACTTACTGCTTGGCAAACAACTGGATAGCTTGTTAAGCTTATGCCGCCTGCGTAGATCGCTGTTGTCATTGCAATGTGGAAGCAGGTATTCAGCAGCGTGTGCCAACTTTTTCTTGATATGCATATTGAACTATGGGAGGAGAGTAAGCTAATTAGATAAAACAGCAATAAATAAATAAATAGCACCAAGAAGTTGCAAATACATTGCAGTACCTGTGGTGTAGTATGTGTGTAATGATGATAGTAAAGAGGCAAAGGAGCAGAACTGCAGTGCAGGCATAGACCACTGGATGGAGCACCCTCACAGTCAGTGGGGAGCTAGGGAAGTCAGGTACCTCCTAGAAACCACAGAAGTCAAGTTAAACTCTCATTTAGCCATGTTGATCTTGGATGAATCATTACATTTTTGAAACTACCTGCAGAACGGCATAGTTGCTAAGCAGAGAGCAGCGCATGGTGGAGGTGTTGCTGTCGCTGCGGACCAACTGGCAGCCCTCCTGACTCCAGCCTCCCTGCTTCTCCGGTCCCTTAAGGCTCCAATGGGCTGCCACGGCATCAGTACCAGGAGACAAGTGGCGGAGTGACACCCAGATGGGGTCTGAGTTGTTCTGCATGCTGCAACCATCTGTCACAGACGGATGAAATTAATAAATAAATAAATAAAAACCTACTGTTTACTGAATAGAATACCCAATGCATTCTACTTTCCATCTGCTTATTTTTGTAAAAATATTACATAAACTGGGGTATAAGTGCAATAAAATGGATCGAAGGCTTTGTTTATATTTCATGATTGGCCTCTACAATTTGCAAAATGACTCTCGGCAAAGAGAGAGAAAA
The DNA here is from genome assembly GCF_013358895.1 of Oreochromis aureus. Taxonomy (NCBI): domain Eukaryota; kingdom Metazoa; phylum Chordata; class Actinopteri; order Cichliformes; family Cichlidae; genus Oreochromis; species Oreochromis aureus. The sequence continues at coordinate 25,065,485 of NC_052953.1, forward strand.
ACTTGCCAAGGCAAAAACAAGCAATGAACAAAGAACAGCCCCAAGGTTTTTCTGGTGTAGTGACTCAAACAAAGTAGCCTTTCATTGTACTGAGTTTCACACAGTTTCAGATCTGTAAAAATTATACCCGGGTTACGTTTGGTGAAGAAAGCAACTGTCCCATTTGACTGCAAGAGATTTTTAATATTTAATTAATTAAAATAAACACAAAGGGGTTCGTTCTTTGTTCATCCCAAAGCATAATTATGATGTTTGTCGCTTTCACAGAACAGAAGAGTTACACTAATGCATTTTGTTATGATGCCTAAGGATACAGAACATCCAAATGAACTAGAATATAAAAAGGGTCCCATGATTTTAACTTTGAAACATTAACTTTAAATATACAATAAATAAATAACTGAATGAATAAAAGGAGTCTCTTTAATATACTAAGGGTTTCCTTACCTAGGCCTACAAAGACAACAGGGCTGTTGACAGTGCGTCTGCGGGAGTGTTCAGCAGTGGTGCTCGAGTTCCCAGTCAAAGGAAAAAAGCTGCCTGTTCGAAAGGCTACAAACTGCAGTTTACAGTCTGCTGCAGCATCCGAAGCAAACAGATTAGCCGGAAGAGTCACCGAGGCCAAGGCTACAGAATTCTGGAGAATTAAAAAAGGTGTAAGTCACACAAGAAGCCAAGCTGCAAATGCTGATTGTATCAAAATCCTTCATTAAACCGAAACTGTCCGTGACTATATGATGCGGTTATTAATGAAATAGACAGAACAGGCGGATGCAAGAAGGCATACATAAGCCTCACCTTTAGGAAAAAATTGTTGAGAGAGGTGTTATGGGCACCAGTGCTACAGTGGACACGAAGCTGCGGTTCATGGACAGACTCTGCCGTTTCCATTCCCAGGTTGCCCCCTGACACCTCACGCTGCTGATGCGCAGTACAAGTTATCCCAGTGAAGTGGGCAGGTTGAATTAGATGGGCTTCCATCACAATGTTCTTAGACATCTGTAAACATGAAGTCACCCAGGCAAGGTAAACATCCTGACACTGTCATTTAAACATTATTATGGGTTTTGTTGTATTACACAGGCAATTTCACACAGAAATATGATTAAAGACATGCACCATGTCTTCTAAATTACACACACATGCATTTCCTACTGCATGAATGAACTATAGATAGATTTCACAGGTTTCACAGCAAGCATGCTTTGTTGAAAATCTCATGATAAATATATAAAAAACAGTTAACAGTTCCCACCATGGAAAATTCTTTAGCATTACTGTGTAGCTGAGACCAGGCCAATGTCTCAAGGGAGTTGACTATAGAACTACAGGCTCTCTTCTCTCTCTGGGCCAGAGCGAGAATCTGGTCATCCACCTGCATCAGGTTACTGCCCATCTCGACCATCACCGCCAACAACTGGAACACAGAGAAATTTAAACGGAGATTTAATAAGGAGAATATATTACCACATTTCTAAACAAGGTCTTTACTTAAAGGGCCCTCACCTCTTTTATCTGTGTCACATATTCCATAAACTTCTCCATAATTTGCGCCATATACAGTACATCGACCGAGTCAGTAAAACCAGCAGCCTCCAGGGTGTATGTGCGAACTTGATGTGCCACTGTGACAACGTTGGATGCATTGATGGGCCTCTGAAATGCAAGAGCGGAAATATGGTGAGGACATAAGGAGTCACGTCATGCTGCTAGTGCTTATTGAACCAACATACTATGATGCTGACAGCGCTGCAACTGACCAGGATGAAGGTATGCAAGACACGTGTGATGCCATTGGTGTAGTGACAGTTTGAGTAGTCGCCATCCTCCCATTTTCCAGTACGGTCACAATAGCGAGAGGCTTTTTTCTGCTCCATGCCCCCCTCAACAGACAGAGAAGGGTAACGCAGCTGCAGGCAGTACTGGTGGGAGGTAATTCCTGCCAGAGTTCTTGGCCACCTGTGGATAAATACCAGAGAATAATGGTAACACTGAATCTTTTTTTTAAATATCATATGTTCCATATTATAATATATAGGATATATTTGAAGCTTTAACTGACCTGAACTCCCCACGGTTGTTGACAACTTTATCTTCTGGACAGAAGGAGGCACTGTTCTCCAGTACCACTATCTCAACGGTGAGAGACTTGTTGCCCCGCCCAGTAGAAACCACACACTCCCACTCTCCACTGGCCTCCACATGCACATCGTATAGAATAAGCTCACTGGATAAAGATGATAGTGACAGCTCATTATAACACATCGTTAACACATAGTATTGTAACTAATAAAGCCTCTCCCTTTTTTTTTTAACTCAGGACTGTCTTTGCACTAAAACGAAAACAACTCATCTGGTCTACTACTACTCTGTCTGCATTGCTCTATTTACCACACCTGGTGATAAAGGTGCAGTCATGCACGACACTGCTCTCCAGCTGGACACCCATTTCTGGATCGGAGGTCACCGGCTGACCATTGTGACGCCAGTGTAAAGTGGTCATCTTGTCCACCAAGGCAGCAGCGCAGTGGAAGGGCAGCCGATCGCCTTTGAAGACCACCTGACGCTGAGACGGCAGCAGTGACATGGTGTGCAGCTCCAGAGGACCATCTGAGCAACACGGTGGGAAAAGATGCAGATGTGAGGGTTACACATCGCTCGGAACTGCTTGTGCTGCTCTGTCATTACCAAGCCTCAGCTACATTTTTCCACAGAAGCTATTATGAGTCTGCCGTTCTAGAGCAGACTGGATGCAGACTGCAGCAATTGGTAAATGCAACCCACAGGATTAGCTGTCAACACAACTCACTGAGCCTTTTGGAAATATGTCCCTGCAGAGCAGCGGGGATTGATTTTGTTCAACCCTTTTTTTGGTCGGTTAATCCTTAAAATAGCTGAGATGAGCTTGAACTTCATAATGAGTGAACTGTTGCTGTCATTCACAGTGCAACATTCCCTGAAATAAAGTGGTGAACCGCCTCATTCATATGCCTCACTGCTGCAAGGCTCTTACCACAGCTCAGATGGCTTTCCCTTAGTCCACGCAGGGGCTTTCCCCTCAGGCTCATGGGGTAGGCACACAGGGTTTCTTCCCCCAGCCGTGCTGGACTGCTGCGAAAGAAGTTCGGGACCCATTGCAGCTCGCAGTCACATGTTAGGTAGTCTGAGTTGAAGTTCCTGAAGAGAGAAACAATGGTGCCTTAGGAGAGTTTTCATGTTCACTCTGTTTGACTACGCTCTAGTTTTTACCTACAGGAAATGCCACAAAATGTCACACCTGTACATGCTGGGTGGCTTGATGCAAAATGAAATGAACTGACTCATCAAACATGGGCAGGACTGTACATGAAAAGCAAACAATCAAAGTCCACTTGAAGCTGACTCAAACTATTGCTCTAATATTTAAATGCTCAATTTTACAGCACAAAAACATGTTTACAGCCTGGTACAGAAACAATTATGGTGTCTAGCTATAGCTACTGCTAAAAATGATCTCCACAGTTAAAATATTGTAAAGGCTTAAAGACATGCATTGATAAGGATGTGCCTGCTTGGAGTGACAGGCAAGTGCAGACACAGGCAGATAAAGCTAGGCGTCACTTCACCTGTTTGTGTTTTTTAAAGCATTTATCTGACAAGTAATGTGTTGTATTGTAAATAGTACTAACAGACCATCAAAGAACTTTGTGCTCCAATTTTAATGAGTTAAATTCTAACATTATTCTAACATTATTTCATTTGAATGTTAGCACTAATTAGCACATATCCATATCTGTGTTTTGCAAGTCCACTCTCTTCTCCTAATATGGTCACTTTTGACTCCACAAACGCAAGATGACAAAATAACAAACACACGGGTTAAAAACAGCCACTTCACAAATATCTCATGGCCATGTCCATCTTTTATATACAGTCTGTGGTTCCGTTTTGAAATGTTTGTAGATAAACTTTAATGTTTCTTTACGGTAGCATAAATGAAATGCTTTCAGTTTTAAAAAAAGCATTCACAGTATAGACGAAAATATCCAAATTAAAATAAATACATGTCAAATAAACCCTCTTTGATTATTTGAGCTTTGACACAGGCTTCACTGTGAAACATGGTTGGCATACACACGGGAAAATAAATATTAACTGAAAATAAATGTTATCTTTGTCTAGAATGTCCAAAAATATTTTGTTAAACTATGGATTGGTATGCCGTGAGGGTAACCTCGAGGGAACGAAAGGCCGACAGAGTTTAATACTCACACTAGCTTGAGGGACGGCAACTCTTCAAACACCCCTGGATCCATGGTTGATATGATGTTGCCAGAGAGGTTCCTAACAGAACACAAATTAGATATGAACAGTGTAACTTCATAGCCTTGCTGTAACTCATAGAGGACTTTTTTTAATCGAATCAATTCATCTGCCTCTTACAGTTTAGTAAGATTGGTCAGCCCCTGGAACATGTCAGCAGTCAGGCAGCCAATGCGGTTGTTGGAAAGGTCACTAAAAGTGTAAAAGACAAAGGAATGTGGTTAGTTATTTTCAAATTAAGAGGCCTTTTCTCAATCACTCAGCACCAGATTGTGGTGTCTTGACTCTTTCAGTGGCCGCATTGCTCTACTGATGTGAAATATCATTTGTCTAAGAAACATATACAATAACTTGTATAGGATCTCCTTTCATGTCTTTAAAAATGAAGTAGCTGTATTCAACATTATATATTTTAATATTTGGGAAGTTAAAGAAGCGTTCCAACAGTTCTGGCTACTTCTCCTTATCAGGAGACAAAGGGACCCAAGTACGAGTTTATCATCATTGGGGTAAAAGCAGGGCCCCAGTTCTGCTGTCCACCTCTGAGTGTGATGTATATCTGCAGTCAGAGAGGGATCTGCTCTGTTGTACCTCTGACACTACCCAGCAGAGAGCTGTCCAGAGCATGTGTTTATCTCCCCCTGTTTGTTTTGAGAAGCCCCAGACCTTGCAGGGAAAACACAAGAAGGGGGAGGAGGGAAAGGGAGTCATGCGGCGCTGCGCCGAGGAGCCTCTTTGGACCCACGCTGCAACCAGACCTCGGTGTCCAAAAACACAATGAGTGAGCAGCAAGCGGCCTCAAACAGCCGCCTTGTCACATTCAATTGCGTGTGAGGAGCCCTGAGGTTTAAGCGGGGCTCACAGATGACATCCCAGTGTCCCCTCTGCAGAAACATTTAGCAAAGGAAGCTTTTATGGTGACAATAACACCATGAGCCTGATATGACATATGACATCTGTGAGCTTCCAAAACAATATATATGTGGGTTTTCTCCTGACTACTGCCAATCTGGGCAACAAAATAACCTCCGTCCATCTTATACTAAACCTTAGGATTAAAATCTCTGTGTTTATTGAGTTGTGAACCCGAGCGAAATGTGGGTCATGCTAATATCTACTTACAGTTTCCGAAGCTCAGAGAGGCCTTGGAAGGCTCCAGGCTTGATGGTGCTGATTAAGTTGTGCTTGAGGTCCCTGGGGGAAAGAGAAAATGTTAGGTGCATGCAAGGATTATACTGACACATCAACAAGAGCACTGCAAACTTTCATTTTTGTATTCTCACTGAGAGCTGAGATGTTTAGATTGGTACCGCAATCATATCTTTGTAATCAATATGTAGCTGGAGCTAATTTACTGAGCTAAGCATGAACACTTGGATCAAGGGAAGCAGCTAACTGGATATGTCACTGTAATAAAATGAGTCCTCAAGGGGTGCAAAGTTGTGAGGCTCTAGCTTGATTAATTAACCCTTTTAGAGAAGAAAGTTTAAAAATGACAGCAGCATTTTAAGGGATTTTGTGTAGTAGTAGTACAGCCACAAGCATGCTATCACCATTTACCATTGAAAGAAGACGCTGTTAGGTTTAAATGAATGGGAGCGGGGACACACATCCTAAACCTGGCTCGTCCAGCGAGACACAGCAGGATATTTGTGCAAACAAACAGGAAATATTATCCGAACTGCCTCCTGGGCTTGAGACTAGCGAGATATTCAACCACATAAAACACTTGTGGAATCTGAAACTATTAACACTAAGTTCTGTTATTTATTTATTTATTCTTTTTTTTTCCAAAACTGTCCTTCCCGCAATAAGCTTTACCCAATTCAAACCATAAATAATAATTTGTCTAAGTGTCTTTGAAGATCTAATTTCATACTATCCGCTGCACTTCTCCACCCTGTTCCCCTGCTACACCCACACTCCAGTCTTAAAGACTTCAACTCCCATCTTCATCAGCTGCTGTACATTAGATTTTGAACCTTTTTTTTGGCCAGGTGGGAATAGCAAGGTTAAATGAGGTCAGGAGACGGATGGTTATGAACAGCACATGTTATCCACGTTCCTATAGCATGAAATACTTCTGCTCCCATCAGAGCAGTCGCAGAGTTAGATTTCCTTACAGGAGCATCAGTGCAGCAGCTGCGTTTTTCTCAATTTCTCTTTTTAACAAAGACTTCGATGTTATGTTAGACCTCAGAGGACCTTTTGGTCCTTTTTGTTTTCCACAAAACATTATCTTCCACGGCGGTTGTCAACCACGCTGCTTCACATCACCTCAGGCGTCTCTTAACCACTGTTTTGTCTGCTTTCCAAGAGATGAGCTTTTCTGGCTAAACTACGGCGGGAAAATTGTTTTAGAAAATGCCTTGAGCAAAGAAATTACACTGCGGTGTGGCTGAGACATGCTCAAAAAGATCAGGGGGTTTTGCTATTGGTCCTTCTAAGCCATCTCTCATATTTAGATTCGAAACAGGAGACCGGTTGAAATGATGGAGCAAAAAAAAAAAATTGGCCCCAGACCTAGAGGCTAAAGTCTGCTCGGTTCAGATCTTTGAGTGTGTGCCAGCTTGTCAGTCAGAACATTTGCAACAATTTCACAGCTTTTTTAAAAGGTGGAGATATTTCCACCTCTGTGATTCTAAATAAGCAGTAAAAAAAAGCATATCATCAATCAAATCAAAGAGCAATCTGGGTGTTTGACAGAGAACAGCTACACTTTTCAGTATCTGTGTGTGTGTGTGTTTGTGTGTGTCTCCGGACTATATTGTGAGTCTGTCACAATATAAAGTAGCAATCTTTGTGTTACTGCGTCTCACTCTGAATATACATGTGTTTCTGGGGGACATTAGCTTTATAGAATTTGTTGACCCAGGCAGGGGAAGAACAATACTGCTGTTTCCAGTCTGTGTGTCACGGGGCTCATTAGTGCAGCGATGAAAGACGGGGCACTGCCCACTATTTCCTCTCCCTGAGATCTGTCTCGCTCCCTCCCTGTCTGTCCCTTTGACACACACATGCTCCACGTGCGCACAGCCACACACTTTGCTGTGTTACCCCCCATGTGTATGGACTCAAACGTGCTCTTACAGCTGGATTAAAATGTTAACACAAAAGTGCCGCAGAGTCGCTGTAAGCTGGGATTCAGTTGCTCGATAGAAGTGTCAGTTTCAAGGCTTGCGTCTTTAAATGCTTCTTTTTGTCACGTCCTTCTTGCACATGGAGGTGCCGTTTACTATAACACTGCTCGTATGACCTACACAACACATTTATTATTAAGACAGTGCATTATTTCTTTTCCTTTATATTGTAAATCTCTCCTGCTTAAAATGTCCTCAGATCAGCTAACTAAAGATCTCGAGTAAAATATAATGGGTAGTTATAATTAGCTTCTGAATAAATGCAATGTACTGCACAGAACAACTAAATTAACAAATTTCTTCTGGTGTGTTATCTTCTGTTATATTGTCTGGTGGAAAAAACACCTAAAAAAAATCAAAAATCAACAAATGATACTAGAATGACACAAACAAATCCAAATACATTTACACAGGTACGTAAACATGTTAGCCGTGCTGTTATCACAGGACATTAGACTGAGTTCAAATTTGTGCCTGGACACCAAACCAAACCAATGAAGCGTTTGTTGATTTTTGGAGGAGGCCACTTCCTTCTGTCCCTGCATAATGTGCTATTAAAGGTGAGCCGGTCGCTGCAGTGCACTGATATGTAAATATTTGGGTGCCGTTTTTGATAGGTAGTTAAATTTCGATTCAAACAACGATGCTATATGTGGGAAAGTTATGAAATTAAACCTTATGAAAATAATTTAGTTCTCCTTTATCAAGTCAGTACTTTTATTTTCTCTGATTTGCTGGTTTGGAAGTCTTAAATCTTAAAAACAGGAGCAAAATGTACGATTCAAGCTAATGAATGAAGCCAGAACTATATAGTGACTGTGCCAGTGTTGATTTCATGTTTCTCAAGAGGAATCTTATCCCAACTGCATCCAGCCAATGTGCATTTCCTGTCTGGCTCAGGGGCTCTGACCTGATTATTAACACACCACTGCCTCTGATCCCCTCTCTTATCACCAGGCTGGTAAATGTGAAGGAAAACACCCGAGAAAACAGGAACTGAAGCACTGTCCAAGCACTTCGCCGGCACAATCCCAGCTAAATGTCTGGAGCCGCCCCTCACCACTGGCTCACAGTGTCCGATTTGTTTCCAGGGCTATTTAAAACCTTCAGTACAGTAGATTGAAAATAGAGTGGCAGGCTTCACACTCAGGCGATGACTTGTGTGCGTGCCCTCTGGAGTAGCCAGCGCCCCATCTTACAGCAGCTTCACGGCTCAGTGACCTCGACGCTGATGAAAACAGCTGTCACCAAGGAAGAGGATAACAGCAGAGACAATGAATGCTTCAAAGCCTCATGCTTGCAGACCATGAAAATATCACTGTCTAAAATCCTGAAAGTTTAGATTGTAGCTATTATTTTAGTTTTTCAACATCCTCCTCAGGAGCAGCATGTATTTCTTCCAAAAGCTCGATGAGCTTATTGATGGCGACACATTGTTACGGTCACTACGGCCTTTCTTTTTGAGTTATGCTTTTCAACCTTCTGAGTGCAGTGCTTTATTCCCTACGCTACATGTGGCACGTATGATTAGATGGTGACAAACTCAAGCTCGCTCCCAAATCCAAAAGGGGCCATTGTCTGCCGCCGCTGGGCCTAACACCAGAGGCTGCCATTGAGAATGCCCCCTCCCCAAAACTCCTCCTGATCAATGGGACTGGTCCTCTGCCATTCTGAAGAGTCATTGCTCTGTTGGATACAGGGGATGAGCACCTGGGCCCCATGCAGACTGGAGAGGAGCGACGTGCTTGTAGGGCAGCGAGAGGGTAATAATGAAGACATGGTCTGTAAAGTGCTCCAGACATGGAGTGCTCCATTATCAGGAGCACAGCAGCAGCAACTGGAGTGCTGACATTGTTTAGGCTCTAACCCTGGAGGGAGCTGGGAAAATGACTGAAGCCGGGGGAATGGCCACTCATTATCACCAGACTGGAATCAAGAATTTCCTGTTGCTGGAGGGTTTTTTTTAGGTTTTTTTTTTAATGGCAAGTCAGTGGATTGCGGTGTGATTTCTATACTTTAATTGTAGTTTTCTCTGTATGCGACTCAATAAAGGAAAAAGCACGAAGACAGAAACAAACATGTCTGAAGGTATGATGGAAAAAAAGCAGGGGGGGTGTTAACTGCCACCTTGGTTCCTGAAAGAGGTCAGCGGAGACCATTTTTGTGCCGCGTGTCATTTCCTGTCTGGTTGGCGGGTCTAACAGAGGCCCTTGCTCGTTTATTTTTACAGTTTCCTTTCTCTCTCTCTCTCTTTTTTTAAACTAGGTAGCTTTCCTTTGTCGGGAGGGGCAGGTGGGTTAAAGGATTCAGTAATAAGAAAAAAATACGGTCCTGCGTATGGTCCCCGTACACCCCACCCCCCTGCTCCACAACACACTTGCTCACAATGGGGCTCTGTAACTACCGACCCCAACGTGCTCTTGCTTTCCCCCTAAAACAGGAAACCAGGATCTGCTGAGCTCTTGTTTTTCTACTAATTTCCTGCTTTGCTGCCCCTTCCCTAGATTATTTATTTAATTTTTTCTGGTTCCTCTCAGATTGGATATACCTGATCAGCTATTTGCCATCTGGAAAGCATTTATTCTAGCACAGCCAAGAAACTTTACGCACATAATACACCTTTTCTATGATTTTCTGTCAGTAGCGCTGCCGCACGACACATGTTTAAAATATTTCCTTACAATTTCGGACAACAAGCACCAGGACCGTACTATGGTTCAAAAACACGAGGCCCGCAGCTCTGCCCATGACTGACCATAACATAAACCGTGGGTCCAGCTGCACTGTTGTTAGTGGGATGAGCAGAAATAGCAACACACTTTTATTTGAAGTGTAAAATTTCCTAGCTTGGTTATATGTTCCTATAATCTGTAGCAAGAAGAGATGAAGATTATTCTGCCAAGGAAAACTCTGAAACCACGGACTGTGATTGACTCCAGGTCTGGCTTTAGGAGCAGCATAGAGAAGAGTGCCGTGCCCATTTTTGGCAGATTTTCATGAGACCTACCAGAATGCAAAGCATCAAAAACAATAGAAATCAGATCAGATCGGATAGATTTGAACATACAGTGAAAAAAAATGCTAAGAACATTTGATTTTCATTTCATCTGGGTCATTCAGTCTTTATTAGAAAGTTAAGTAAAAATATAGTAACAATGTGCAGCTGAGAAGTCAGCAGGGACAAGTGCCTTTTGTTCAGGTTGTCAATGAAAAGAGTGGCTCGTGTCCGCGAGTGAATTTTCAGCCAGTAGGTGGACTGCAGCATGTAGAGAGTGTAAAAGGGGAGGAACAGCGAGAGCCCGAGTGAGCTCGGAGAAGGGAGATGCAAAAATAAAGCAGAAAAGGAAGTTGGGGGGGAAGAAGGTCTAGAGAAAGCTCAAGTTCCTCCTGAGGAAAATGCCCTTGAAACCATATCGAGTTTGCCGAAAGAGTGTGTGAGAGTGAGTTACTGGCATATAAAGCATATGATTTGGTAATGGGCTTATGAGGGGGTTTGCTCGCTGTTTCAATAAACCCCCAGAGCCATGACTGGGCTAAGCTTGCAATACAAACACACCCCGTTCCTCCAGTTTATCTGAAAGACACATCTGGAGTCTATCAACTCCGGCAGCACCCCCTTTCTGTTTCCACTCTCCACCACGCTTAACCCCTTCCTCACCCACTCCACCCCTTAATGGGTCATGCACTCTCATTAGGTGACTGTTGCCTAACCGGGAGCCAACCGGTGGCATGTGCGGGAAAAATGCACCAAAACAAATGTTCATTTTTCTGTGAAGGGGGAAACAAGACTCCCCTGTGCAATCACAGCAGCTGTCCTTAGCTCTCTCCAGAGTGGGCTGGTACAATCTGAGCCTTTCTTTTAGTCAGGCCAGTCTAGACAGAGGGGCTCCTTGCCATCTCGCCATGCCTACACATTCGCCACTGTTTTTAAGTGTTACAGTGTGGCACACCTCTTCTTTGTTCCCACTCATCAAGGTAATTTGCTCAGCTTGTGTGGAAATCTCCTGCTAAGGAAAACGGCCTCAGATTTATACAAGACAAACTGCAGGAGTGTGCTTTCTTTCTCACCCTCGCTCCCTCCCTCTCCCTTCTTCATCTACCCTTTCCCTCTCTCTCACCACCATACCATCTTTAGCCATCTTGGCTCCGCGTCCCTCATGTCAGATGGTAAAGTTGTTTAAGTTGGACTCCGTCCTAACCCCTACCGCTCAGAATGGCAGAGGCGATTTCAAGGTTGGTTTCGGAGAGATTTCAGGCAAAGAGTGAATGAATGGTCTGCCTCTGCTTTTGCGGAACAGATACTATCAAGCCAAACATATATGAATTGGCCTAGGCCTGCACATAATCATAACACTATAACTGTGCATTTTTTCTCATGCAGACATTTTTAAGAAACAGTGTTCCAGCCCAAGGTTTAATTTCAGGCTTCCCTTAATTTTGTTGCGTTATCAGCATAAATCTCGAGCACCTCCTTATTTTCTACACTTAAACTAAGCTGAAATGAGTCAACAAGAAGTGTTTGGTTATCTTATGTGATGTTTTCTGTGCTTACTCCAATGAGTCCAAAGAAGCGCAGTGTTTAAAAGATTCCCACTGTAGAGATCATCTCAGCCTCTCTTGTTGACAAAAACAGCCACGCTGCCAACACCTAGAGCCTCCTGACCACAAGCCTCACTCCTGCCTTTCAGACCTGTCCACTACAAACACCCTGCTGCTCCCTCATCCATCATCATCGTTGCCCTCTGCTCTCCCTCCCTGCTCCTTCTCTCGCTGTAGGGTAACAGGCCTTAGTAATGAGGGCCCCTTGTGCCCTGCCTGCCTGTCCTGTGTCCCATGGTGCAGTGGGGCCCATTTGGAAAGGAGCCAGACTGCCTCGGCCCTCGTTGCTCATTATTCTCATTACCTTGCCTCAAATCAGTGCAGGACAGGCTGCTGGGATCTGTCCACAACTCATAAAGGTCCCGGCTCATTAGTGGGGTTGCCAGTGAAAACTTCCATCAGAAAGGGTGTGCATAGAGGTAGAGGTACTCAAAAGGTGCGCGAGTACACGAGCAGAGGTCTGACGGTGTGTATGAAAGTGACTTATTTTGCGCATAGCAACCACCGCCACAGAGGCGAGGTATGATTTAACCAGTGTGTTCATCCAAAGAGCTGGAAAGAAATGAAGTATTCCAAGATCCAAATGTAGCCATTGGATGGCAAGCCTGTTTAAAAGACCTACAAAAACACAGTAGTCTAGTAAGAGGGCAAAAAACAAACAATCCTAAATTGCTCCTCTGCACTTGGGTGGCTTGGCAGGTTATGAAGGCAATAGTGGCTTTGAGGAGGTTTGTCCCAATGAAAGGGCTAACTGTGTAGATTGCTGCACGGCCTTGTCCAGGCCTGGAGGAGGGTGTTCTACTCCGGAGCTGAATTCTCCGTTTAATAACAGCAGATCAGACTGCATTCAGCTCTGAATAGAAGTATGCTGTGAGCGTGTGGAAGTGAGTGTGTGTCTGCTGAGACCTGTTAGACTGGGCCAGAAGAGAGGGTGCCCATACTAGGAAGCACACTCAAGGGTTACTGTATACACTGAAGTCACAGCAGAGATGAGCCAAGAGTGAGAGTGTGCGTATGTGTGTGTGTGTGTGCGAGTGTGTGTGTACCTGTTTAGACATCTTTGTGGGGACCAAAAATTGGAATGTTACTATACTTGTGGGGACCAACAGTCACTTATGAGGACAAAAGTGCCTGTCCTCACGAGATTGAAGGCATTTTTGAGACTTAAAATGTGGATTTAGTGTCACGGTTACAATTAGGTTATGGTTAGGTTTAGGCTATGGGTTAGGGTTAGGCATTCATTTTGATTAGTTAGGGGTAGGGTAAGCGGCTAGGGCAGAGGTTTCCAACTCTGGGCCTTAAGGGTTGGTGTCCTGCAGGTTTTAGACGTGTCCTTGATCCAACACAGCTGATTTAAATGGCTAAAGTACCTCCTCAACATGTCTTGAAGTTCTCCAGAAGCCTGGTAATGAACTAATTATTTGATTCAGGTGTGTTGACCCAGGGTGATATCTAAAACCTGCTGGACACCGGCCCTTGAGGCCTGGAGTTGGACACCTCTGGGCCAGTGAAAGCATTATATCAATTTGATGTCCTCACTAAGATATCAAAATGAGAATGTGTGTGTGTGTGTGTTTCACAACAACATGTGTCCCAATGTGTGTGTGTGTGTGTGTGTGTGTGTGTGTGTGTGTGTGTGTGTGTGTGTGTGTGTGTGTGCAGTTAGGGGGCGCAGACTGTGTTTATCCTTGTCACGTAGGGGAAGAGATGCAGTGTAATTCCCTGATGTGTGTTTACTCAGCCCCAGTGGGCTGGCCTTTGATTACACCGCTGGCCACATAATATGAGTAACTGTTCACTACTGCTCCAAATGACAAGCACATGTTGACGCCATACTGGAAACAATGAGGAGACCTGAAGAGCCGTGGTGGACTGAGGAGACACAACAAAACCAAAATCTCACAAGCGCAGACAAAACTCACACTCTAAGCTCATATCTGAATTCATCCCTGCAAACCCTTCCATCAGTGTGGCATTTTTCACAACAGACAGCAAATTTCCCATGAGCTCAGATGTAATTATAAGCTGCCCGAGGCTCAATTAAAGGTTGAAGATGTCGGAGTGAGTGACTGAGTGAGTGAGCGGACCTCCACCACTGTGTGTCAGCGAGCCAGCAGAGGTGGAGGCGGAGGAGTGAAATGAGGCCTGTGTGATTTACATTTCGTGCTCAGCCAGACGCCTGCATCTCCCACTGTGGAGCACAACCAGGAGTTGGTCTGCCTGTTTTTTGTCTTTCTCCCAAGCTCTTTCAGTTAAACCTCCACTCTGCTGCCTCCTGCTAGTTTTTTATCACTGCTCCAGGTACATGGGAGAGCTCAGGTTACCCGACCCACCGACCCTATGGCGCTACAAGAAGGCTTGTCCACACTAACAAAAATAAGCAACATTGGCTCATTTTGAGCCACAGATCAGGCTTTAATTTACTATACATTACTACACAAGTAGCATTAGCCTCAGGATCTTCCTGTCAACAGCTTTATCAGCGTCCTCGGTGCAAGACTGCTGAGGTGCAAACTGACAACTTGGCCTTGAAACTATTCACCCATGGTGTTCTCATGCCAGACTTTAGAAAAAAAAAAGCATCAATTTGAGCAAATATAGCTTTTGTTCTCGACTGGCACATCTGCTCTGAACTCCAGTGGTAGGTACTAACAAGCTAACAACTGCAACAAATTACCATATTTTTCTTTCTTTCAACGTTTTTGAGAAACTCGTTAGCTTCATGGGTGGCAGCTCGAAGTGCCATGTGGAACTAATATCTTTGCAACATACCCACCAGCCCCCTCGCCAACAATATAAGCCTGTCTGCCAGACTACAGCATCCAAGTTTGTGAAGTGAAGCTGCAACATATGTGTTGTTATATGCCATAAAGCTTTACTGGGATGCCCTGTAAAACAGCACACTGTGGAAAAAAACCCCAAAATGGCTTTGTTGTGAAACATACAGTAGATTCAAGGACAATATGAGAATATCAGAGTATTCAGGGAGCTTGGCACAGTAGCCTGTAGGTGCTAATTAATTTAACTTCAACCATCCTGTTTGTATTTCATTCATTGGGGAACATGATTTATAAGATTTATTTTTTTGAATAACTACCAGAAACACTGTCATCGTCTGTAGACCCAAGCTCATTCAAACTCTGCCCTGTGGTATGAAAAGTCAAAATTTGAAAATTTGAAGAAGGAAAGCCAGCATGTGTAATAGCATGGCTGTTGTGCATCAGTGTGCACAGCCTGGGTAACTTGTTCTGAACGATGCATACAGGTTTTGATCAATTTATATTCCCACTTAAATATGACAGACGTGTTATAACGGCATGGCTGTGTAGGACAAGTCTCAGGGCTTTAACTGGCCCGCCTGCAGTCCAGACCCGTCAGCCGCTGGAAACATTTGGTACACTGTGAAATGAAACATACAGCTAAGGAGGCCCTGCATGTCAAGCAAGTATGGGAAAACATTTAGCTTCTTAATGTACAACAGTTGGCCTCCTCAGTTTCCTAAACACTTACACAACGCTATTAAAAGAAGATTCAAGCCAACAGCTGTAAACATACTGACGGCCAAACTTTTTCTTTCTTTTTGTTTTTCCAAATATGTTACTGGCAACAAGTTTGAAATGGATATATACATTTCTTTTCCAAAAAGCAAAAAACACATTTTATGTTTGGTCTTTGTACTTTTATCAATTGAATATGTCATTTCAATTATTTAAAATGATTACAATCTGTTTTTATTTACAATACACAAAGCAACCCAGCTCTTTTGAAAACAGGGTTGTATGTGTTTTCGTAATATCGTGGTCTGGACCAAGGTGGTGGATCGTCTTACAGGCCGTGCAATTATAGCCATGTGTCACCACTGGCAGTTCCAACTATAGTTCCTTTCCCGTTTGTCACCAGTGGCGCTGTGCGTCGCCTCAAATTCCTAAGAAAATATTTCATCTCTCACTTGTCTCACACCCCATTCATAGAGAGATTATGATGCCGCTAAAGAGGGCCAGACTGTCTGCAAGCCACAGGCAAAGCTGCCAACACGTAGCTCCTGCCAGAGATCTCCCTTATCTTGTCATGTGGAGTGGGGCTTTACTGATAATGGAGGAGTGAAGTGTAATTATGTGAAGTTTTCAACATAAGTCTGTGATAGCCAGTCTGAGTGTATCATCCTCCCTCCTGGAATGAAGCCCGTGATCGGATAGATGGGCCATAGCTGCTCAGATCTGCTCAGATCTCTCTGATACCCTGTCTGTATGTCTCCACAAGGCCCGGGACAGAGACAAGCCAGAAAGCAGCTCACACATAAATCCAGTGGAAACAATACACATGACATTAGAGCATCTGCAGAAGCACGGCATTTAATAAAGGACGATAAGAAAAGGATACTCACAGTTTATCCAAGGCATAAAGTCCAAGGAAGGATCCGTTTCTCAGAACTCGGATTTTGTTGTGGCTCAGTATCCTGTAAATTAAAAAAATGGAAAAAAAATCAAATCACACGGTTGTTAAAAATAGGTTGAAAAAAAACACAGAAACATAAATTAGGACAAACACTATCTTGGAAATCAGTTTGAGAGCTAAGAGAACTGGTTTCCTGTGAAGGACACAGGAGGAGGAAAAAAGCCAAAGAAAATGTCCACTCAGTGCTGCAGTCACATGAGAGATTAGCATTAACATTACCTAAAGATGTTTCAAATAAATGATAAGACAGAAGGGCATCAAGACAGAGGTTGCAATCTTGATAATCATGTTATAAGTTATTATTTTTTAAGATCAAAAGGATGTCTTTCCACATCAAACAAATGGCGGCACAGGCCACGGCTCTTTCTCCGCTGGCAAATCACTTGGCCTTTGGAGCTCTTATCAGTGCACAGGGCAAAATGCTACAGGGCAGAGTGGAAGTGAGGCTGAGATCGCTCTGTTTGACAGGGAAATGCAAAAATATAATAATATATATAGCAATCACTCAGCTCTAAGAGAGTGGCCATAGGCAATAGGCAATGGCTGCTATAGAAGTTACATAGACACTCTGCCCCTAGTTTCAATGACAATATGCTTTTCTCAGTGAGACAGTGGACAACAGTAGAAGCATGATAGGGTAAATTTCTAGTCTGAGGCATGGATCATGGAAAGTGCAGCAAGTTAACTGTCTTCTTTGTAGAGAAAAAAAAAAAGCTACAACAAAATAGTTACTTTTTAATAAAAATAACTTTAATTGTATGACATTTTACAAAACACACAGTGCTTCATAGTTTGAATAAAAGCCACACATTAAAGATAAGTATACATGTCTGAACATACAGACACATAATTAACCATACTATCATTCATTGTAACGCACACATATATGCAAATAGTTGCAAACTATGGCCAAAAATAAAGAGGAAGATTAATAAAGAGGAGATTAAGGAAAAGCTAACCTGTATAAATGAGTGTTAGCCAGAGAAAGGTGGAGAAATGCATCACGAGAATTTATTTACTTAAAACACCATGAAAGGTTTGTGAGAAGAGAGTAGCAGATAATGGTTGAAACAAATCTGCTACTGTATTGAATTACAGTCACTGCACCATTTTTTCCAATTCAGGAAAAATGACATTTTTATAGTGCACAAAGAGTTCAAGTGGAGGTCTGGGTGAGAACTGGTGCACAAAAACACCAGTGGTCAGGATTGATAGCACTTTATTCTCCATATGCTGCACATTACTGTCACCATAATTACAAGTATGATGGAGCAACACCATCCATCCATCCATCCATCCTCTTCTGCTTATCCTTATCAGGATTGCAATAGGGCGGGGTCTATCCCAACTACCCAAGGTTGTTATAGTTAACCAAAACTAAACTAAAAACTAGACTTTTGAACAAAAAAATTAAGACTAACTAAAATTAGAGAAATCTAGAGAAAATATTGTTTGTTTAAGTATCTGTTAGTAAAAATTGTATTACAGCTAATGAGGCTTTAATGGACTACCTGCACTGATTTTCCTGAATATTGACTCTGATATATGCCCTCCATATAACAACAATAATTAAAAAGACTAAAATGAACACCAAAACTAATGAAATCATAACATTTTCAAACAATAGAAACTAAACTGAAACAAGAAAATACAAAACTATAATACCTCGGATTCAGACACCTGTCTATATCCTGCTCAGTGTGGGCTCAGGATACAGCCATGACCCTACCCTGGAGACAGGCTGCCATCATTAACACACCCTTTAGTCTCACGTCATCATTGCCCCTGCCACACAGCTCTTAATGGGCTGTTTGTGACATTAAGTGTGTTCTTAATTGAGAGAGTGAAGCTGTGTGTGTGCGGCTTTAAGAGAGGGAGCTCACTGTGAAGCGTCCGTTAGATTTACAGATTCAGCAGCGGCGCACAGCCCCCCGTTTCCTGCCACATCAATAAAAACACTGCCTTCAGCTCCGCGCCTTCCAGCCCGCTTAATGACCGGATTTAATCGTCCAATCTCAGTATACAAGCATGAGCTGGCCCGACTCATTTCTTCCCTCCTGTAACAGTTAAAAGTGTCGAAAGCCTGCATTGCAAAATGGAAACGTAGGGAGTAAATCATCTTTTGCTACAGCTACATCGTGGACTCTTCAGCCAATATCTTGCGACAATTATCAGCTAAATTTCAAAAGCAAAGAAAATGCATTTTCAAGCTGCGCTGCAATCAAGACACTAAAAATGATAACGACTGTAATACTGAAAGTAAAGCCTCTCCCACTGTTTTTGACGTCATCCCAAATCTGAGCTTTTTTTCCCCCCCTTTCCAAGATTTGGAAAAAATACAAACATGTCATGTTCACAAATTCCCACTGAACTCCTCAAAATAAATCATTATTATTAAGGCAGAGAGAGGATGTTAGACGAGAGCAATCCTCTTGTGGTGTAGCCTGGATTTGAACCCGTGACTCCTGGGCCTTGAGGTCTCTTGCTCGACTTTTGGGCACAAAATCTCTCCTATAAATGGATGCAGGCCCAAGATGAAAGTTACAGAAGATCCGGAACTGCCTGAATAATTCAGTGCAGATAGGAGAGGAGAAAGTCACATCTGGCAAAGAAACAAGCCATTTAATTCAACACAGACAGCTGAGATACAGATAGTTCCTTTTGGACTTTGCTTATTAAGCAGAAAACTATTAGTCAGGGAATAATGCACATTTGTTTCTGGTGTGCTCTGAAGGCCCACATGTGCACATAGCTGCAAGCCTACAGGAACAAAACACCTCCTTTCATATAATCACACACTGAGTTAATATGCATTCTCCAAACCTGCACAGATGTATTTATTTGTGTGTTGCATTCAGGTCTAAACCCAGCACACATTCCACACACGGTATTTCAATTATCTCGCTAAAACTTGAAAGCTGACTTTCGCAAATAAACAGCGCACACAAAATGAGCTAACCGAATTCCACCCATAAGCAACAAAAGGCGCAGATTTCCAGGAACGCAGGGGAGTTGCGTGGCCTAGACACTGCTGTATAATCCCCCAAAGCCTGATGTTTGGAGCACAGTTGTAGTGGAGGGTATTGTTCTTTCATAAACAATACAAAGAGTACAACTCTGAGAAAGAGAGAGAGAAGCAGAACTCTGTAAACAGACAGAAATAGTCAGCGCTCCCATCAGGCTAAACAGGAAACCCAGCCAATTAGCTGTTTATTCAGAACCCGGTTTGAGAGGTCAGGGGTTGCAGAGAGAGCACTTCCTGGAAAGCCATCAGACAGACGGAGCAGGGTCCGGACACAGGTGACAGCTGAGGCAAACGAGGGTCCATCGCTTCATCACTGTAGGTTAACAGAGCTTTACAAACAAAGAAGATAAGCAGCTTCTACTAGGAGGCCTAATGTCTGCTCAGCACACTATTGCTACTGAGGCTTAACTGCACATTTCTGCCAGATCTGTCTGTAAGTGACAGATCAGATGGCAGATTGATTTAATCTTCTTCTGTTTTCAAGACCTATTCGCATGGCACGTCAGTGCGCTAACTCAGTCCAGACTACGGTATGGTATCTTTCATTCACTTAACCCTTTCAGAGCACAGAGGCCTAAATTAGATGGGCTAATTGAATCCATCTAATTCATGCAACCAAGGGAAAAAGAGAAAGAGAGAGAAAGCAGGGCCACATGTCAGGCCCCAGGGATCTTGTTTAACCATTTCGAATAATTCATTTACATTAGGATCAAAAAGAAAGAGGTCATATGAAAAGCACCAGATCAAACCGAGTCACCAGCTTCTCTTCTAGCAGTTCTCACTCAGCAGAGGGGTTAAACATGGCAAGCAAAATCAACCCAAACACCACATGTATAACAACTTGACTTCACGGTTTTCTATAATATAAAACATAAAAACACATACGGATTCATTCTTGGTTTTTCGCAAACTTATCCCCAAAGAGATCAAGTAAACTAATATTCTTAATAAAAACAACTTTTTATAAGTGAGCTCGATTCTCAAGTAAATTTCTGTAAACATTACATCTTTAGAAATGTCAAATTACTTATTCTTTAAATCTTTAACATGTTGTAAAAACGAAAAATCCCCTACCTGCAAAAACCTTCTCTCCAGAAGTTCAGTGGCAAAAAATGTGTAAATTTACACATCGAATCACACTTGACTTTTTAGCTTCCATTGCCACAGCTCCGTGTTAGATCAGGCTTCTTATGCTGCATGATGGTGTGTAAATAAAAGTGGAACTATACAAAGCATCTTGTCTAGTAGACCACAGCAGCTCCTCCCTGCATCATGCCACTCACTTTGTTGGTTTGCTCAATTTGCTTACTAATCCCACAAAGCCTTTGAGGGCCACACGGGAGCAATGACAGCACGTCGCAAATCGTATTTGATTTACTTCCATTCCCCCCCAACTCTTAACTACATAGCTGTCTCACTACATAGCTGCCCTGAGCCTGGAGGATAAGGCCTGATGTGGGCGGGTGCTTACGCACCTTTGTCTTCTGTATTCTGTATACTTTCTAAAGCTGATTTTGGGCCGTCGTTTGGTTGAACACAGGCGATAAAAAAAAGATACATCCCTCTATTTTCTGTCCCAACCACAGCAAGAATGTTGTCAACTCAAACACAACAGGATGTCCTGTTTGCTTTTTGGTGTCAGTATCATCGCACCTTCATCCTCTCATCCTGCTTCTTTGCCAAAAGCACTTTAAACTTTTTTCTTTATTTTTTTGGGTGGGGAAGGATACACAGGAAACGCTCTAGCCTGGTTTGGCATGTAGTTCCGAACATAAATGAGCAGTGCTTAAGTAAAAAGCCCCGATTTCAATTGGCTCCTAAATATTTAGGCATGCTGGACTCAGACAGTGAGCTCTGTGTAGCTGCAGGCTTCTACAGCAAACCACAAGCAGAAAAAGAGTCTTAAGCAAGGATTTATATTTAATAAGAATTCATCTCCAGGCTAAGCTCCTAGAGCTCATTATGTATGTAGTACACTTCACGTTCTGTGAATAATAGTATTGTTTTCTTTCATGCTGACTACAGATTCATTCTTCTTGAGCAGATCCAGTCTTTACAACACCTGAAGCTGCAGCAGTCTCATCAATGATGAAACAACGGGAGCGCTTGAAAGATGCGATCGATCTAGCACTCCGAGGCCAAAAGAGAGGGAGGTGCTCTGGTTCAGCGTAATAAAGAGTAAAAACAACCCAAAGCACCATTGTGTAAACATCAATTAACTTTGGATTGGTCTCTTACGCTTGAGGACCACACACGGGGTGAAAGACAAGAACCCTTGAAACAGATTGGTAACGTGGCAAAACTCCGGTGGTAATTCAGAGACCAATGGGAGCCAGATAATGAGAGTAACTGTAAATGAGAGTCTCAGAGCATCATTACTGAATTAAGTCTGGTTTAATTAGCCGATCTGATAATGCACATGCTGGTCTGTGTCACATAAATAAAATTTAATAAGAATTTAACCGTGAGGGAGCTGAACTCTGCTGAAAGTGGTGCAATTATCCACTTCTACATTACAAGAGCCCAGCTTTGTGTGAGCTCTTTCATTCGTGTCTCACAGCTGAGCACAGTTTATGCAAAACCAGCGCTGATTTATTTTACTGCATTTTCCCCTTTTGCTTTCCATTTGAGCAGCTTTTTCAAGCCAAAGGTGCATTTCAAGAATATGTGCCATTCACACAGGAGAACTAAGTGGACATGGCAGCACTTCTCTTCATATATACATCACACACATATCCCTCAGAGTAATGCAGACAGACGCCGTGGATCAACAAAATACTGCGGTTACACCAAAAGATGGATTAGAAACTGCATTACCTAATTTAGCTTCCCAATCCCACTTACTCCATCCAAACGTGGGCTCTAATGAATCAGACGCCATTACCCATCTACATTACACTGCTACTGTGACGGGCTGGCGACTTGTAGAGGTTGTACCCCACCCCTCGCCCACTGTCAGCTGGGATAGGCTCCAGCACCCCAGCAACCCTGAACCAAATAAGCAGTTTAAAAAAATTGATGGAAGCATGCAGTGGATTACACTGCAATTTAAGCTCCCAAACCAGGAGAATCAAAATGATCCTTTCAGCTGCGGGCACGCCAGTGAGAAAGGATAACATCATCTGATGTGTCATGAGAGATGAGCCGTAAACTTTTAGAAAATGTTTCAGTGACAGACTGTGATGACTGTGATACTTTTACACCCACACAAAAACAAACACAACTTGCTAAGATGAGATTCCTGTCTGGACAAACTTAGAGCAGTAATTAAAGCGGACTGCCATTTATACATTCAGCGCTGTGATATGTGAGAAAGCCAATCTGGAAGACTTTTACTAAAAGCAGCAATTAAGCTTCCACTCTTGCATGCAGAATGCAAGAGTGCGTCTATAAAAAAGCTATTTGCTAAATGAATGAATTGCCATGAAGTACTGCTGATGTTTATTTAAGTGGAACGCAATGTAGGCGATAAAATTAAAAACAGCAGTCATTATTAATTATTTTAATTGATTTTTTTTTTAAAATAAACCTGCAGTGACAGACAATAATAAGCATTTATACACCTGCACACGTACATATGCACATAAGCTGTGTAGACCTTCATTAGCAGCTGAGAATTCTGGGTAATGACATATCGTGAGGTGTGTTAACAGCAAGGAATTATATTAGTGGAAATATTAAAGTAACTCTAGATTTTCTGTTTAGTGTTGGTTTAAGGAGATGTAAATGTTAATTCAGGGGATATTGAAATACATCAGTATGTGTGAACTGCATTATTTTTTTCTGAGGAAATTATTTATTCTATGCTGTGAAAATATTCACATTTTTCATTTGTAGGATTGCTGACAGTATGTGTGGTTATGATTCACAGCCTGCATCAGAACTCTAACTTTTACTAAATTTTACAGTAAAATACTGGCAGCAGGGTTGGCAGCACTTTATTGTAAAATTTAAAGTGACCATACTGTATTTTTGAAATACAGCCTGCTTACTCTAAAATTGTGTATATTTTACAGCAATCCATTGCAGTGCAGCTCTCTCCTCTAAGTCTCTTCCTTGCTAACAGACACATTTTGTAGAAACAAGAGGAGGAAAGTGGAGGGAAGAGGAATAAGAGCAGAGAGATCTCTCAGAGTGGGAGGCCAGTTGTGTCATCTTTGTTACAATAAGTGCTTTAAAAGAGGCTTCCAGATCGCACCGACTATTCAGCGCATGGGTTATTCCTAATAGCTTAACCCTTTCAGACAGAGAGTCACCGAAGCCAGCAGTCCTGGGAGCCCCTTGCACCCTGAGCCTGTCCTAGGCAAGTCGCAGCACCAAATATAACAGAGAGACTAAATGCCCCTGAGCACAACAGGCACTTAAACAGCAAATGCATGTCAAGACGTGAATGTGCCCATTGTGTCTGACCCACCAGTGGGCTCACAGCAGCCACCAGGGAACGCTGCCAAGCTACAAGCCCCATTTACCGCCTGTCATGGAAAGGCACTTGCATGTAATTGCATGAAAAATATTTTTTATGAAATCATTTTGCAGACCCACATTGAGTAATTTAGTCATCAAACAGGGAGAAGAGGGTGAGAGCAGCCACATGAAGGAGTGGTACAGATTCTTGTCATTCGTGTATATGACAAAATAGATGAGTTTAATGATTTATGCCAATAATTTTCTTGCATTACTCAGTTTTGTTATCATACTTATGTCCCTCAAGGCCTAGCGTGGGGAGTGTGCTCCTGCATCTGATATGCTGAACCGCTTATTATAGAGTATACTGCATTGTGCTTGGGTTACCATGCAGGGCCAGGCAGTTAGGCTTTGTGGTTTGTGGTGTGTGTGTGTGTGTGTCTGTGTGCGTGAGCGCAGATTTATATGTACTAGTGTGTGACCTATCAGATTTATTTATATGGAAAGTGTGTATGTTTAACTCGATGGGTATGTGTGTGTGCGCGCGCATAAGTGGTCCAAAAACTACTAGTCTAAAATTAAAATCTGGGTTTTTTAAATGTCTCTAATTAGAGAGGGGAGGACTGGAGCCTATTTTGAGAGATGTGGCCATGCACGCCCTTCCCATATGTGTGCGCACAGGCTAACACACACACACAATACACAATTTGGAGAGGAAGGTCTCCACTTCAAGTTGGTCTTATTAGACAATTCATCGAGTTCTGCTATCAGGAACTGTCTACCAAAAGCGTTTCAATACACAATTTATTAAAGCTGAGAAACCAGTGAACTCCAAAGACATAAACAAGTAGCTGCCACAAATATTAGCAGTCAGGGAACACAAGCTGAAATAAAACCGCCTTACTGTAAGGCTGCAATAAATTAGTGCAATATTTATAGTCAAAGACTCGTCAAGACAAACCAAACTGGAAAGTTTATGGCTGGAGTGCAGGAACACAATAGTCAGTTTAATCACTGTCTAAAGTGTTTTTACACTTTTAATGAGGCAATTTAGTGAATTTAGCCATTTGAGACAGTGAGTGGAATGCGGTGTATGCCTGTTAACATTGTCTCATTGTTCTGTCTCATAACCAGCCTCTGTTTTCTGCTTCCCAGCAAAGACTGCTGGGAAATCAGGCCGCGTTTACAAAGGCTTGGCTAAAATCTTTTTGCCCCAGATACTGAGTGCCTTTAGAGGAATCTGTGAGAAGGTTGTTTTTCTTTTTTCATTTCTGTGCAGCAGTAATGCTTTCTCGAATGACAGTCAGGGCTCAATTCACATTTACCAACGTTTCAACACCAGAGGCTACCACAGTGTATTAAATAATCAAAAGGCATCTGTAATAAAAACTGGTAGACCACCATTCTTTCCGAAGGAACACACATTCATACTGTATCTTTAAACAGCGGTTAAGCCATCAAGAAGATTTTAATCAAGGGTTATTGCTTTATGTCACAACTTGTTCAGTCAATTTAAATGCAGCTCTAAACCAGCTCTTATTCATAGACAGTGTAATGGATAAAACAATTCAAGCGACAGATTAGTTTAGTTTGTTGTGGCTCTGTGTAACAGCGTACTCAATAATACAATGGTTTTGAGTAACGATGAAGATGAGTTGCTGGTTGGTTTTATATACTTGAGTACCGTTGATAAAGATACAAAAACACACTATCAGTATCTCTGTCTTTACTTAACAATTTGTTTCTTAGGAAAAAAAATGTGGTCACGTGGCGTTACCTCGGGACAAAGCTGGGGTTGCTATTTCCCACTACGTGCAGTATTTATATTTCCATCTAAAGCCCCTTCCACATATAAAGCAATTTATTTGTTTTCCATCCCTGTGCTGCTGATAGGGGAGTGCAAGTGAACAATATAAGGTCTGGTTGTATGGGCAATCATAGTTTGTGCGTGCAACACCCTCAACTTCTGGGTGATCCACTTCTACCACATGGCGATTGCACAGGTCGCCCAGTGGAAGACAACCTGTCTCCAAACAATTGCCATACAACTCAGATCGACTGCAATCACTCTAGGACAGATTGGCAAAGGTTTACAAATACTTGCCGTGTAATTTATAAATGTACAATCTCTAATCTATCATCGTACAGTCTGGTGAACTCCAACATTGAACCACACCTGTCGGCAGCAGTCTTTACTCTGCTATGGAGATCTGCTGCAAGCTAATGAGACCCTCCAACCTGATGAACTTTGAAATTCAGTTTAATTCAATTTTAATGTATTTATATAGCACCAAATCACAACAACAGGCGCTTATAAAAGACCCCTACAATAATCCAGAGGAAGGATTACCATCTGCAGTTCATTCATAGTAAGAGAGCGGTGGATAAGCTGCTGATTGAACTGCTTATTTGTCTGTGACAATGTGGCATTTAAAAATATTTTCAGAGGAGCAACCTATCTGCATGTGTTTCCATTCAAGCACGACTGACAAAAGGAAACCCAAAAGCTTTCCTTGACTCTAAATTCTGCCATAT
The DNA here is from genome assembly GCF_013358895.1 of Oreochromis aureus. NCBI lineage: Eukaryota > Metazoa > Chordata > Actinopteri > Cichliformes > Cichlidae > Oreochromis > Oreochromis aureus. The sequence goes on from NC_052953.1 coordinate 25,091,945, forward strand.
GTTCATTTTCTGTTAGTACACAGACTAATGTGGACATGGCTTCACGATTTTAGCTCTTAATTGTTGTGCTTAAATCCAGATTGGTGATAAAATGGTACTAGTAGTGTCCAAAGCCCTGAAGCACTAAGTTCATCCTCTTTGCTCGACACGTTACTGTTCTTGCACACTCTATGCTTTCTGTAGTTGCAGTAAAATTGTCCTGGTCAACCCACCCTCTAAAACTAAAAGTGTAAGCACATTATTCATACTGATAGATACAGTTACTTAGTGTACTCTAAGTAACTTAAAAGTATCTGAAATTCAGAAGATGATTGCACTGCATTGCCATAGATTAGTTCTCAAGCATATCACTAAGACACTCACACACACATGCACGCACACACACACACACACACGCAAGCCACAGGCATTCCCACTACAGACACCCATTATCTCCGTCCCATGTGTTGTCGACCCAGAGCAGGAACTTTGGGGGCCGCTGTGGTCAGACACAGGGAGCGGGAAGTTAGCGCTGGCAAAGAAAAGCCAAAGTCAGGCATTTTTGGAGTAAGATAAGAAGAGAGCAGCGAGAAAGGAAAAACTAAAACAACAAAAAGCCACTTGGGGGTATGAGATTACTATGACAACACACCGCTGTTTTTGCCAAGTTTTGGAACACCGCGGCCATTTAATCAACAAACACAACAAGGTGATAAGTGAAATGCACATTCATCAAGCAAACGGGCGGGCAGCTGCAGTACACACAGTATGACGGCGAAGACTCCCTCTCTGCTTATGTTACCTTGAACTGCAAGGACTTAATAAAATACAAGGCTTGTGTGGCACTGGCAGGTGCTACAGCTGCAGTAGAAAACTCTGAGTATCCAGTGTCAGCCCTTTGTTTGCTTTTTTGATTTATTGCTGACCACGGCCACACCTAACATGTGTCGAGGGGAGTCTGCTCCCCCTCGTCTCAACACCTTTCCCCACATAAATAAACTCTTCAGGAATGCCCAGCCAGCACGCTCTCTCTTTCCCTCTCTCTCTGTGCTATTGGAACTTTCCCTGATGATAAGATGATGGTTCGGGATGGTTCGGGATGTCTCGTAGTCACGCTCCTATCTGACAAACACTGACTCACAGACCAATCATAAACCACCGACACATCTGCTGGCCCTTTGGTATCCAGCTTCCCATTCGCCACAAGTGCGAGGCTGATGATGTGACTCAGAAGATAGCACAGCGATTAAAGGCACACAGATTAATACTGTAGGCAGCCAATGATACTACTGAGGTGAGCTGGCTTTGAAAAAATAGACACTCAGAGGGCGTAGCAGATGTAGCAAATGATATCGGGCTGTATGATGGTCAGCTAAACAGAGCCAAAAATGAAAAGACTCAAACCAGATGAATGTGGGGTTAACAAAAAGGCTATCTTCTCCATCACTCCTTTTTAGTGGCAGACTGGTTATGCTGGTGTAGCATATTCTTGTAGGTGTAGATTTTGCAGGATTACTTCAGCCACTGCTAACACCAGTAATATTATAGAAATGTTTTTAATATACAAATCCTGTAAAATCCTAATAATTATGCTGGTTTAATGGCTATGGAGAAGGAGAGATTATTGTTATAATGCAACCACAACAGTGTGACAGGGCGTGTGCCGTACATTTTGCTAGCAGCTGTGAACAAACTAAGAGACTGCTCATTAGGACATTTGATAGAGAAACTATACATAAGTTAGTTAAACAAACCTGGTGAAAATAACACACAGACAGCAGTGGAAAAAACCCTATTTTGCACTACAAGTGGATGTTTTTTTATAATAATAATCAGCACACACTTGTAGCCAAAAGTAGTATTCAAACTGTAAATCTGAATAAATTAAATTAATTAGCTACCTTTTAGAGATTTTCTCTTTTTTTCTCATGAATAATTTAATAAAAAAAACAAATAAATAAGCTGAGTTGGTCATGTCGATGGTGTGTTTGCTGGCAGTGCCACTCAAGCACACCATCTACATGAGATGAAGATGGAGACAAAATTTGGTTGTAGGAATAGCTCAAAAATCGAGCTTTTATCTGCCTTCTTGCTAAGAGTTGAACTGATAAAAGTTGGAAGGGAGAGCCTGCTGTTTTATGCTGTTAGCTGTGCAACAATGACCTAACCTAAGTTTGTGCAGGATACTGGACAAAAAAAAATGTCAAAGTGACCTAGGTCACACAAAAAACATGTGACACTAAAGAGCAAAAACTAGTTTATCTCCGTATATGTGAACATAAAGTTTGCAACTCAGGTGATGCTGGTTTTAATGCAAAAACATACTGTCTGAAGGAAGTAAATGGGTAGACATTCACTTCCATGATCCTCACTGATAAAAATATTGTTGCCCTGGCTGAAATACTTTCCTCTGAAACCCTTGACTGCCATTTAGCCACACTGACATACTGGGCTCAAGTTCAAACATGCAGAGAGAGCAACTGCAGCTGTCTTGGATGGGGAGGGGAGGGGGGGAAATCACGCCAAGGATGGGCATGCTGCTGACCCTCACTCTAAGCATCTGAGCCCACTCGCTCAGGCTGGCATCCACTGAGCCACAGCCATCAGTCACTGACAATGATGACAAGAAAATACGCCAAAGGAGGAGCACAGTTTTGACTCGGGTACAAACCACAAGCTATGAAGCACCAGCATATTCGCACATGAGCTGCCACTGTACGTTCTCTTCATTTGTCTGTTATCCATTAAAACGCTAAAACAAACACAGCTGCCCCCACGCTGCACTCATTTTTCTTTGAGTGTTTCAGGGCTATAGCATGAATCTGTAGGATATGTATCACTGTTAGCTAATGATATATATTTTGCTTGCTTCAACACAGATACCCCAAACTGGCACATTTGCATATGTCTGCCAGCTGATCATCTGTGAAACCTCCTTTGTCAGATGAAAGATTGAATGAACTCTTCCTTCTGCTAAGTTGTGCCCCATAGCCTCCCACATTTTCATTATTATTAAATCCATTTTTGTCCCGTTCCCTAATGCAGTAGTAGAACCTACAGTATGAAATCTGAAACAGCCTTCACTTCATACAACAAGAATTCTGTGATCAGTTTAAGAAGAAAGTCTGAAGATGCTGAAAACACTGAAATAGCCAATACCGAAAGATTACAGCTTCTTTAGTCAGCAGAGCTAAACTTTCAATAACAATTTCAACATAATAAACAACATTTGGCTTTGGGACACAGGAGTTGATGAAATTATGCGTATGTGGATATTCCATTAAAATTATAATAACTTGCAAGTAATGAGCCCATCAATCATTGTGATTAATGGGCTCATTTTGCAACAGTTGGCATCCACACTTTTCAGGTCAAAGTACATTATTATTGGAATACCAACCTGGATGTTTTTTTGGGGGGGGGGGTTAACAAAAATGCCAGATTTGTTATTCCAATCGCATACATAAACAGTTAGCTAACTGGAATTTCGAACTCTACAGCTGGACCAATTTATCAGAGGGACAAACTTTCAGGCCAATATTAAATATTTTCTGATCTATTGATATTGGCATTTATAACAGCAAATGACTGAAAATGAAACAAGTAAAGAAGAGACAAGAGAAACACGCTTTACTGGGAGCATCCTGTAGTCACTGAGCCTTTCTCCTGCCAATTCACTCATTTTCTTTTAGGCTATTTGGGATGCATAATACTGGGGATATACCAACATTGGTGCCCATGTTGTCCCTACGTCTTTCCATGAATTACTGCCGGGGTCGTTAGGCTGGAACAGACATGTGAACAATGTCACCTTGTTCAATGTGGCATCCCCAGCAGATGTTTGAATGACTCAGTCCTGCCCATTAATTCAAACATGTCCAATAATGACTGATGAGTGGTACTTGAATAGGTTAAGACCTGGCATTAACACTCTCACCGGGTCTAGTGCTACCCTAATGTATTCTACTCCTCACTTTTATGTATCACCTTTAATTCCATTTTCCAAACCGCTTTTCTGACTTTTACCAGTACTAGTAAGGCCTGTACATTTCTGACTGGCCAGGTGTGAAGCACAACTAAATAACCTAAGCTTGGGGCACGGAGAAGACTGTGTAGAGAAGCTGGTGCCTTCAGTGTCTGAGCTGTAGAGATCTGCAGTCTTTTTTGACACAGATTTAAGAGTTCTCTCAGTTCATCCAGCTGAATTATTATGACAGAAACATCCAATCTGCTCTTGATAAAAAACAATATGCCAGTTGCATTAGAAAATGTCTCAGATTTGAACCTCCCTTGGCATTATCACAGACGACAATTATTTCTTTTAAGTAACCAAAAGTTATTCGATTTTGCAGCAAATGAAGAAAGACTGTTTGCACTTCGTCAAAACAAAGTCCCACGTCCATGTATGTCCTTGAACGCGTTGCCAAGATATGACCTAACTTCCTTTTCGACAGCTTCATTGCCATGATGAATAAAAGCTTTTGAAAATCAAAAATCCATATAATACATTGATATGAAGATGATCTGGTCCAGTTCTGATGAAGATTGGAAACAACAGAGCCTGTGAAATTTTAGCAAACTTAAAATACAAACCAAAACATTGATATCATATGGATTTTGAACATTGGGCATATTGTTTAAATGTTAACTCCAACTCCAACCAACTGCTTCACCGGCAGCGGTGTTACCTAAAATTGTAGTTTTGCATAATTCCGCTAACAGACAAAGACAAACGTAACCTCCGAAATATTAGAGACACGAAGTAATGTATTGAAAGTGAAGCTATGCTGATGCATTTAGAAGCCCCGCCTCCTCCTCTTGTGTCTCAACTCGGAGCTAAAGATCTGTTAGTCAGGGGATGGGGAGTTTTCAGTCTCCAGGGGCACATCCCTCTGAACTGCCTGCCAAACTTCTCCTCTCTCCATCATTTTTCTTGCTCAGCTTTCTTTCTTTCATTCCCCTTTGATTCCCTCGTCCCACTTCTTCTACTCCTCGTATTCGACCTTCTTCCCTCGCTCTGGCTTCTTTTTAGCCTACACCGTGTCTTCCCACTTTCTCCTCAACAGAACTTTTCACTTTCACACCCTTATCTGTTTTACCCTCTCTTCCCTTTCCACTCCTCTTCCTCTCCCAGCGATCCACCTCCTCTGCAGCCGTGCATAATTAGGCCTAAACACAAGCCTGCTCAAGCTCACATCTGGAAGGAGTTTGGACATGGCAGTTTCCTACCAAGACGACTAAATATTTAGGTTGAGAGTTACTGCATGTGGATGAACTCATGATAGAGAGCGGGGGGAGGGGGGATGAAGATAAAGAGAAACGAATGAAAGTGGGACAAACGACTGGAGCTTGAGGGAGAAGGCTGAGAATAAATTTATACATCATTAAACTACCGATAAGCATGAGTTTAAAGAAATGGCGATGTGTAAACGTGACACGCACAGCAGTGTAAACAAACTCCAAACAGAGACACTGACGAGCCATAGGAGGAGGTGATGATATTGGGGGGGGTCAGGGGGGTGGACTGTTTGCTGCTCCTTTATGGATGGCAGGAGCAACAAACAGCCAGCTAATAGTTTTAATAAACAAATCGCCGTCGGGTTTTCCCATGAGGCTCAGGGGCCTCAGCTGGAATGTTCACAGGGGCCAGCTGTTGTGAATTACACTTAGCAGCCAGCCCCGGAAGCCCAAGGCCTGGTGTCCTCCAGCCTTTGCCTGCTCAGCATGGAGGAGAGCATTCCTCCAGGCTGCCCCAGAGAGAGGGCAGCAGGGCCTGGCTCTCAAGCCCTCCGATTCTGGAGAGGAGGAAAAGTGATGTAGGGCATGGAAAAAGCTCCCCTGCCGCACCTGGGATACTGTCTGCAGTTTCCGAGCGTCTGTGGAATGTCAGGAATAACACGAATATCCACACAACTTCTCGCATTCCACATCTGGAGCTAATGTCACGAGCAACAGTGAGAACGCAGGCGCTTGAAAAGACTCACCGAATCCTCAGGAAAACAAACTTTCTAGACACCGTCGTTCCCGGGATATAGAGAAAATGGTGGATTGCAAGCGGAATTGTTTTTGCCTGGCAGAGAGCTTCATCGAAAAAGTGTCACAGAATGCAAAGCACATGCACAAAACATCTTAACCAAAGTTAGGTGTGGGTATAGGAGATTATCTTAAGTCACCTCAACCACTGCCACCCGAGCCATTTCGCCTCCTCCAGCTTTTCAGCAATGTGTTCCCCAGATGTTTATCCTGCATTTAATAAGCAAGAAACATAAAGCCCTATAAATGGACTGCTGGCTGGCTTTAGCTCTCCTGGGGCATAAATCCCCTCACTTTACCTCATATGCTTTCTCCAGTGGGGCAGTTGAACATGTTTTTTCCCCCTGTGACGATGTGCACTTAGCATTTCTCCCGCTGGGTCAGAGTACAGAGACACTAACACACTGTGGGAATGAGCAATGTCTTCAAAAGACTGAGCAGCTGTGAAGAAAGTGGTGTGTTACCGTCCAAAAAAATGTGTCACTAATAGATCGGTAGGCCATCAGTCATGGGCAATAGTGTACTTTGGCCAGTGATGGTAGTGCTTTCAAGTTTGGTCCAAAACAGACCACACAAATAACTGCTTTATAATTACAAATATCCAACTATTCTGGGTCAGGATTAGTGCTGTCCAGCTCTCGCCAGATGTTTTTTTTTCTCCTCCCTTTTCAACAGAAGGAGATAGTGAGACAGGGTGTTGCAGCATTTAAGGAGCCGCCCACCAGTAAAGCAAAGACTCAGACATAAAATACTTATAATGTGTTTCTGTTTATTCTAGTTCTGCGAGGCCAAGTCAGCTGGGCCATGTGCACGAGCGGCGGCGGCGGTGGTGGTGGAAGAAGAAGGAGCGAGCTGAAGACAGGGCGTCTGGCTGAGTCTAATTTAAAGTGACAGAGTTGTGTCAGAGAGGCAGGGCCAGATGATGGCTACAGTCAGCCCTATGCCCTCTCAACGCTTGTCTTAATGGTTTGCAGCATGGCAGCGTTCAGCCCTCTGCTACAGAGTTAAAGTAAATCAAGATGTAAGCGCCTAACCTGACAAGTCTTATTAACACAGAAAGCCATTAATGCAGGTAAAACTAAGGTCATGGGGTCATCGGTGTGTGGCTCCCAGAATACTTAAGCCTTAGATGATAATCACATTGGGACTACTTTTTAAGAATGAACAGCTAAAGGTGACTTCCCTAATCCTATAACATGGACATCCTGTGACTCCTACTTAATTTAACTATGGAAACAAGTTTTTTTTTGTTGTTTTTTTTTTAAAAAGATTGGATAATGATTCCCCTCCAAAATGTTTAGTGGATGTTCAGAAAGACTATTATGAAAGTCGAGTGACACCAGAGGACAGATTGTACCGGTGACACCAGTATGTCAGGCCCAGCCTTCAAAAATCCAGCCTTGTGATAATAATACACTGTTAATTCGTCCGTTTGAATGTTACAGTGATGCTCAAAGTGTTCCAACTCACAGAGTGACGGTTCTGTTGGGCAGCAAGCCGGGATCCGGAAGTTCAGTCAGCTCCCCCTTGCTGCAGCTGACCCTGATCCCCACAGCCTGGACGCTGTGCAGTTTGGGGCGCTCTTCCGCGCAGCTGCAGCCGCTGGTGGAGGCGAGCAGCCCCGGGCAAGCCTGGGAGAGCCTCGGCAACAGGAGCAGCATCAGTACCAGACGCCCCGGCAGCAGAGGGATGCCAACGCCGGGCGCAAACATTGTCCTTCGGCTGGATCTCACCTCAGCTGCACCCCAGCCTCCAGTCATCCCATATCTGCACCATGGAGCTTTCAGTGGGTGTAATGTGGGTGAGAAGAAAGTTATAATAACAGCAATAATAATAAAATCAGCTTTCAGGCCTTGAATGAATGGCAAGGTTAAAGGATCCGCTCAACAATGGACACTCGCCATCCGGTCATTCCAGAAATATTCAGCGCCGTTGATTTTTTTCCCCAAGTGTCCCGTTATGTCATAGCAGTCCGGGCGCACAACTCCCTCTGGTCCAAACGCTTTTAATAAATCCAAGAGATGTGTCACCATCCAAACGTCCACAACAGAAAAAAAAAAGCGTTCCAATATGTCTCTAAAAAGTTGATGGCTGTGTTAATTACCTTTAGAGAAGTGGGAGTGTCCAGATTACCGTTATCTCGCCTTCTGCAAATTTAATCCAGGGGTTGGTGAGATTGAGGGCTGAGCAGTCACATCCACAGCCACTCCGTCGTTTATATGAACAAAAATTAATTCTCTAACTTTTCTCACTTGTTTCGCATCTCTTGAAAGTTTTCCTCAGTGTTTTTCTCCACTCCCCAAGCTCTCCGTTGCTTACTCTCACGCGCAACTTGAATTCGGGTTGAACTTGTTGGAAAAAAGAAACAAACAAAAAACAGCAACTTTTAGTTCGTTTAGAAGTGAGCTCGGAGCTGCGGTGTAATTCCCAGAATCTAGCGGTTTTGCTTGCTTGCCTCTGTCACACTCAAAAATCACTTGGTTACTACCCCAAGTGCGCCCATTCCGTCTTCGTCTGCGCCCTGGTCCCCGCGGTCCTAGCGCATCCGGATCAGCACAGAGCGAGACAGAGAGGAGGTTCCACATGTGACCGGGGAGGGGGTCAGGGCAACGACGACCACTCACGTTACACGCCTTCACACACACACACAAAAAATCACGATACGGCCCATTAGGTTTAATTTTATGGATATGAGTTTGCCTAAAACCCACAAATATTTCACCTATAAGCAAAACTGAAATAATTATCGAAATAATTAGGCCTAATTATTAATCAAACGTTTGGCTTTTATCCCATCACAACAATAATACTTCCAATGATAAATTCAGAAAGGGAAACTGCTTTTTTGTTGCTTTAAAAAATGTTGATTGGCCTGGGTGTAGAAGTCTGAAAGGTCTTGATTTCAGTGCCTGCCTGCACCGGGAGCCTAACTAAAATTATGAATGAATGTGGAAAGCCTTCATTGTATTGTGCCTTTTGAGCAGATCAAAGAGTTTTCATTCAATCGACGGGAAGCAGAGGAAGCAAAGACTTTTACAGATACGCTACGGCAAATGTGATATTGTTACTGCAGAAAGAGTTATGACAGCGGAGAAGAGTTTGATCTTTAAAATGTAGGCGCAGAGAATGGGGTGTCATATTGTAGATGATAACTTCTAGATTAATGGCATGTTTTCTTTTGTTTCCGAGTGGTTTCTCATAAATGCTGTAACTGGAGTGGCTGGCACAAAGAAGCTGTCAGGGCTCCAATACAGATAAGCATTTTCAGTCCTATTCTATCAAATTTCAAACAATTTAAAGTTAAATGAGAGGTGCACTGAATGCTCTTCCTCAATTATTCTGAGATAATAAAAAACATTAAATATTTTGTTGAAAGACACACACACACACACACACACACACACACACACACACACACACACACACACACACACACACACACACACATATATGTCTTTCAACAAAATATTTAATGTTTTTATTATCTATCTATCTATCTATATATATATATACATTTTTATTTTATTTTTTTTTTTACAGAAACATTGCATTTCTCCCCTAAAAGTAAAAGAATCCTTCCTCTGGCTCTGCTGCTCTTTTTTTCTCCCTGCGTGTATGGAAACTTCCCAAAATACAATATTTCAGTTTTAAAAATACCTTTTGATATACGAGAGGCTCAGGAGGATGGAAACCGTGGCGATTCAAATCTGGAGAGCATTTCAAAATATGAGAAGGTGAAGAGGAAAGCTTTTGAAACGGGATTTTATGCAATTGGGCTTGACAAGTATTCACCGACATATCCAAACTGCAGGCACCTCAGTCATGCAAGCAGCCTGGCAGTATAAAGGCGCACTGTGCTCTGACCCACACAGTGGACCCCTGGTTTGTTATTCCTGTATATGATACTGTACGTCGGGAATGGGCTCAGAAAGCCGGTGCAATTATTGAAAGAAAGCACAAGGAGTAGATGGGCGCCTGCTCAGCAATGAAACAGAGGGCTGTTTATCCAAGCCGTTAAATAAGGCTTCAAGTACAACACCCCCATCCAGCTTCACAAGGCCCAGATCTCTCTCATCTGGAGAGCACAGTTTCCATTTTAAAATGTCACGTCCCAAACTGCACATTACATCAAATTGTACTTAATGGCATCCAGACAAACTTTAATGTCGGTCCAACATTTTCTCTCTATGTACTCCACAGTCTCTCCCCCCTGCTCCTTATAGCTTAGCAAGCAAGTCTCTCCTTCTTCCCTGTTCCACATCTGGACTCCATTCCAGGTGGAGTTATTGAGAAAGGGGGAGAACATCACGAAGGTGGAAAACAGAGAAGGTTGGAGGCTAAAAAAGCCCAAAAATTTATAGGGTTGAGATTGTGCCTCAGTGTCGATTATGGCTGATGCTATACAAGCTTTTTGGGGATGTGTGACGAAGGATGGGAGATGGTTTTGTATGTCGGTCGTCTTCTCCAAATCCCACACTGGTAGATAAACATGTAAAACAATGGGGTTTTCAGCACAATTAGAGAAACCAGACCCACTGACTGCTGAGTTTCAGGCAAAAAGTCCGGATTTCTGCCAATGGATAAACAAAAGAAAACTTCCAGCCGGGAAACAGACGTCAGGCGACCTGCTGGGTGTTTCTCGAGGAGCTCATGACATCTAGTGGTGAGATCCGCAGCACACGCAGTCACTTCTCCACTTCTGTACATTTCCTGGGTGAATGGTTTTATTTAACACTTTATGAGAACATTGCGCTCTTTGGTTCTACATTTTTGAGGTGTTCTCAAATGATGCGGTGCCGTTTATCAGAAGTCTTTCAAGTAATTTAGCATTTAATCCAATATAATGCTGCAAAAATGAAGGTTTATTTTTGTAGTCGTTGTATAATGATCTAATAACTTCTGGTCCATAAATAATGCAGAAATCAATACTATAATTGCCTAGTAAGTGAAATCATAGTACACTCGCCTATGCTCCCCCCGCTTGTTTATATAAACCTACCATCAGATTTCTCCACGAAATGAATCAGTTGTCATGTCCATATTTTGTTTCTAATCCTGCGCAAAGATTTTATAACGGAGTTTAAAATCTTAATCCATGTGTAATTTGAGTTTTATCGCTTTCATAAGTTCATAAAAAGCGCATCTGAAACTGCAGTAATACTGCCGTCTGTTGGTCAGGAACGTGAATTACACAGTCATTACACACCCTCAAAGGCAATGCACGTCATAACTCTCCCTCATGTGAGGCATAATAATATCAGACATCTCTTGTCATAGTGGTGGGTCTCCCAACAACTTTGTATGGCTCATTCAATTACAAGACGTGGATGGCAGATATGCTTGTGGGATAATAAAAGGATCCAAACTACCTTTCGAGGTTCCTTTTTTTGGCTGGTCTGTTATTCACAAAGCATGTTGGCAGATTTTTAATCTGGATGCCCCTTCTGACACCCCCGGGATGAACCACAGATCTTTTACTGGCACTGCACTATGGAGCCACTAGTAAAACAATTAAATATAATGACAAAAATAATCCCTAGATTGTGTGCGATATAAAATGTGGAATAATAAATATGCAAAAATGCACCTTTCTGTACAACTTCTACTACAGAGAGATGTGTGCAGTTTGTGTATGTCACAGACCTTGTTCTACATTCAAAAATGTGCGGTAAAGAACCAGCTTACAGCAGAAGTTAAACTCTTTTCTGTGCTACTTTTGACGAAACTCTTTCTGGTGTTAATATGGGAAGAATAAATGTTTCAAATTGGCAGACATAGTTACATTAAAGAAACAATAACACATCAGGAAAACATCGCATACACACACACACACACACATTTTGGTACACACAACTGCAAAACAGTTATTATCGCTGAGGAAGCTTCAGGTTGTGCGAATTTATTAAGTGCCACATGAAATGTGAACATTATAGTGCATCTCTGAGTACTGCCGTAAGTGTAGCATCATCGATTCTTTTCACACTATATGTCCTGTGCATACATTATGCATTTTAAGTGATCTACATTATAGAATACATTTCAATCACAAACATCAAAAATATTTGCATATTAAATGAAACTCTAGTCCCTCAAAAGGTAACAAAAACAGCCACAAAAAAATCCCCTCATTATTTATAAATTCAGATTACAAAAGAAATACAGAAAAACTCAGGGGCTTTTGGCCTGATACTAAATTTGCAAACTCCTGTGTTTGTAACAGTGTGAACACCCTTTCCCTTCTTCCTTTCTGCCTCTCACTCTCACATGTGCACACACACCCACACACACACACCCACAGATGAAGGGAAGGCCTGAAGAAGCCGCCACACCCCTGCATGAAAAAGCATGCATACATACACACCCACACAGCACTATCTGTGTGCATTACATTTTTTTAAAAAGGCATGCAGTGTAGGTTTGCTTTGGATCCCACTGTGTCAGCAGAAAATTTAAATGAAGATCCTGATCCTCAGAGTCAGCCCTGTTGAGTTTGTCCAAAGCAGTGGTGATTTGTAAATCTGGCCTTAGTGTAATGTGATGTGGCTTGAGTCCATGGCAGCTGTGAATCATTAGGCCTAAGAATATCCTAAAGACGGCACGGAGGCTGGTTAATTAAAAAAAATAAAAAATACGAAAGAAAAGAAAAACAAAGCCCCATTTCTCATACATTTACAAAGAAGGCAACAAAGTGTATCATATTACTGCAAAGTATGGTTAAATGTGATCAGAAAAGAGCATCCTCGACCATATTGTTGATTCATCTCCACCTCCCTGTATCTTCCCAAGATCTAAAACTCAGTCAGATGAGGTGGATATTTAAGCCAAACAGGCGGCCCTCTGTGTCCACAGTGAGGCAGGGGTGGAGTGGCAGACTCAGTGGTGAGGGGACACGGTGGCTTGGGGGGAGCTGCCCGGGCCCTGGTACCTTTCTTTGGCGTGCTTCTCACAGTACATCACATCTCCAATCCAAAAGTGACCTCGCATACTCAGGTTAAGACCGCAATCTGTGCACGTGTAGCACTCGGGGTGGCGGAATCGATCGTCGCTGATGCGCACGGCCTGTGAGCTGCGGAGAGAGGAGTTCAATCAGGCACCAAGAAAACAGACATGATCGAATGGTGAGTTTCAACGATCAGCACAAAAACACCATCCTGAAACAAAAATTTTCTTAAATTACGATTTTCAGTGCAACAGTTAATAGACCCTCTTAAACTGTCTACAATTGATGTTTCAGACTCCATTTGAAATTTAGTCTATTATTTTTTCCCCACAAAAATTTATATAGCAGACCACAATGGCAGAGCAAAACAGAGAAAATTATAAGTAATAAATTGAAGTAGGTAATTTACATAAGCAGTCAGACACCCCAGTGCTTGGTTCTTAGCACATATTTCAATTCGAAGGGGGGGGGGTGTTATTCCCAAAGCTACTTTTGTGTTCTTCCAGTGTTGTGCACCAAAAGGTAAACCAGCAGCACTCATTCACATATTTCAGTTTCACCAGTTCATTCTGGTCATGTTAAGAGGCTCATGGCCTTCAGAGTATGAATCAAATTGGAGGTCAGATAATTTAAAATCAGAGTTTTGATGGGTGATTCAAGAGTTTCACAGCAACTCATATCCTGATCTCATATACATCTTTATGATAATCTGATAATGATTAAGTAATATAATTCTGGAAACACATGAAGCTTTAAATAAATAAAAAAAAAAAAGAACAAAAATAAATAAGAATTCACTCCAGAAAAGGATTTTGTATTTGTCATGTACACACTTCTCTATCCTGACTAAGCTTCCAGTTCCAGATAAATATGACCACAACATGATGCTGCTATTTACATGTTTGACAGTATGGATGTTTTCAGTACCGCGTTCCTTTACACACACACACACACACACACACACACGAATCTTTGTTCATTAAGACCTGAGTATTTTGCTTTTGAACTATAAGCACAGTGTCTTCTGTCTTTCGTTGAGGAACCCGTTCTCTTCGGTCACTCTACCATAAAGGACTGAGTGGTGCGGGTAAGAGGGGAGCGGAAGTCTGACTCTCGTCACCAAGGCAAACACCCTTTGTCCATAATAGCTCAATCTGGTTGGGCTGACCGGTCTAGAAGTCTCATGTACCACAGCTCAAGTGTGAAGGTTATGTTAAAGGATCTGAATCCTTGTGTAAACTGAAGTATTTATACATTTTAAAAACACAAGAAAATCCTGTTTTGTAATTGTGTAGCATCGTTTGCAGATTTATAAGTAAAACAAACCAGCATCAAATCTTCTGAGTCTAAAACACAAATATATTCTTATATCGACGGCTATGTTATCCAATTAAGCATGTAACTGCAGGCGACCACAGACTTACACAATTTTGGTATCACACCTCTCGCAGGTGTGGTATTTGCTGGTTCCTCCCACTGATGTGGTTGCTTTGGGGGCATTTGGTGAAAGATTTCCTGGAAACCTCAGAGCTGCCTCTGGAGAAAACCACACACAAACAGAGTTGCTCATGATGAAGTTTTGACACGCTGCGTCTCACTGCTCAACACATCAGCACTCTGTTTGTCTTCACTGTCCTCTGTCAGCGCAGCTTGTTTATGTTTCCGGTAACTGTCATCACAAGGTCGTCGCCTATGGGACACGCTATATGAAATTTCCAAATACTGGCCATTATCACGTCATGAAAGAATGTTATCACTATCTGGATTTATTTTCACTGCCAAAGATCAAAGCCAAAGGGGAATCGGACAGATGTATTCCATGATAACATTTTTATGACCCACACACTGCAGAGTTGCGCTTCTCATGACAAACATATGGAAGTGCATATGGTTCTGCATGATGCACATTTGTCAAGGATGGCTTCAAGATGGAGACGTGGGCAGCAAACAGAAACAGGAGAGGAAGTAAATTAGAAAGTACTTGATATAGCTGACAGATGCAGAAAATAAGTCTCAAAGCAGCCAGTCCACATGGATAAAATCTCTGCAGTCACAAAGCCCTTTTGTGCTCAACCAATACCTACTGCCACTTTGTGTGTTCTAACATACACACACTCTTATATTTATGAAACAATGTGCACTTTTGTCTATAATGGATGCCCTTTGAATGAATGAGTGTCTCACCTTTTTCATCAGCCTCCAGGACCTCTTGCAGCATCTTAAAGGTGTTGGATTGACGAGGTGGATTGCGGGACTCCCTGTTCTCCTGGATCATCTTGTACACCTCTGAGTCTGTGTCGAACCTCTGCATGGCAAAGTCAGAACTGGGACTGCTGTAAAACAAACCAATAATAATCAGTATATGATCTATTAATTTATATATGATTAAAAAAAAATTATAAATGTGTATGACACGGTGATATTAAAGGATTAAAGTTTATGTATTATGACTGAATAGATGGATATAAAACCAAGTCACCAATAATAACTCAAAGCCGGCCCCTTCCGGCTCTCTTTTGTACATTTGACTTTTGCTGCACTTCGGCGTGTTGCGATTTGCATAATTGTGCGTTGTGTGTTTTGGCTGCAGTTTTGCAGGCAGAAGGCAAACTTTATCGGATATCAGTTGGTTCCTCTATGTAGATGTAAAAGTATGTTTTTATAGTAATTGAAACAGAGTGCTGCTCATTATGAATGTTTGCTGTATTACACTCTGACGGAGTGCAGGCAGAGCAGGACGCACGAGCCTGTGAGAATAAGCTCAGGGCAAATCAAAGCTTTGAGTTAAGGGTAACTCTCTCCACACACATTTGCAACTCATCACATGCATTTGCAGCTTTACCAGAAGTGTGTTTGTAAAGAGCCAACTAAGAGGCCCATCTAAGTTTGAACTTAGCTTTTACTCAGAACAGCGTTCTTTTATCTAATCTAAAATGGTAAAACAACTTATCTGATTTATGAGATTTCTGCTATATTTGTTCCTAAATCATTTTATATTAGCAGGTACTTTCAACAACTGCTTCAACAGCTCCAACACTGTACAATATTAGAGACAACACCCAGACCAAACCAGAGAAGTCTCCCCTCTCATCAAAATTTAAAATACGATATTCCAGTGGGAACTGTTGAATTTATTGATCAGGGCATTACTGTTATTTCAGGACAGTTCTTGGTAAATTACTAGTTGATGCTAAGAAAAGCCATACAAGTACGATCTGGTATGATTTCAATATAAAATGGCATGTTTATTTCTACATTAATAACAACTCTGTACAAGAATTTAAACAATATCAAACTAATGCTCAACCTGCTCCACCAGTAACACCACACTTTGCTGTTTTAACTCCGCAAACAGCTACAAGGCAGAAACAAGGAGGGCAAAAGGCTAACAGAGAAAGCCACATCTCAAATCTAAAATCCTTAAAGAAAAACAAAAAAGAGCTTAAGGAAAAGTGGCTTTGTTTTTTTAGAAAACTTCTGATTGGTTAAAACCAGTTAACAAAGTAGTAATAAGAGAGGCTTGTGCATTACACAATCTATGGCACAAAATAACAGCACCAAGTACAAAGTTGATTCAAAAGCCTCTCCAACAGCCAAGAAACATGAGATCTCGCAGTTGCGTGTCTCTATATGTGAAGCCGTGACCTTTGGCCATTTCAAAATGAAATGTCATCACATCATTTTATCCCATCAGAAACTTGTGAAATTAGCCCATGAATTCTTGAGTTGTGGTTAAAAACGTGTTTCGACAAGCCGCACTGGCCCTGAGGTCAACTTCAAACCTGTGCCAATTTTTTATAAAATCCCTCGAGGTGACCCTGACATATCATGTTCATGAGAACGGGCTGCACGTACATGCAGACTGACAACTCAAACACATGATGCCTCCAGCCACTGTTGTCGCTGGTACACAGGCATAAATATTTACTTCAAACTCTGCATTTGTGCAACTTCAGCTTCAGGTTAGGGGCAGGAGGGGAGCAGAAGCTTTCATCAAAGGGGATTAGACACTGTGAGCTGAATGATTATTATTTAACAGATAAAAGCTCCGTCTTCCAAGCAACCCAAGCTGAGGAAACCCATGCGCTAAAATGTAGATTGACAGAACCATTGGTAAGACACAAAATTTTGTTCCTGTATCTGCATTTGTCTGGAGGGAGTGTTTTCAGTCATGTGGAACCAGTCAGCCAGGTACATACTGTTCAGACTAGGTGTGATTTGATTACTTCGAATAGGAGCCATTTTGTCAGCTTGAATAACCCAACGTGACTGACTGTCCCACTTGTTGTCACCTGCAACTAAATGCCAAGATATTTACGCTTTAACTGACACCTGTGGTGTGAAGACAAAGCCCTCAACTTCATTCAACACTGTTGTGATTTAACATACAGATGTTAACCTATATAGCCTTTTTATTTTTTTTGTACAACAACATTACAGTTAGTGTGTTGCTGGGTTTTGGCAGATTTGTAACATTTTTTCTCCTTTTAACTCCATGTAGCCTGACTCTATACATTCAATTATTATGAGTTTAAAGCTGTTTTAAGATGAGAAATCTGTGACTGTGTTGCTTTTAAAAAACAAATCAGTTTGCGTGACTGATAATTCAAATTATGAGACTAGACAACTTTGTTAAACTGGAATTGGGTTGAGGCAAAGTTTCAGACATGGTCAGTGAAAAAGGAAACAGTCCTGATTTCTTGGGTTTTAGGTTCAGGTTCACTGTCCAGCTGCAAAGATGAGTAATGGTTTTAAATGTTCAGAGAGTTTTCATAAGCTATATTTCTGTGTATGCAAAGCCCATTTCCCACTTAGTGAACATGGCTGCAACAAACAAGGGCAAACAGACATAGCAACAAGTATGTGAATGAAACAAATGCTCAGACCCTTTCTTCTGCATCAGTGAACATGGTTCAAATTGAAAACAGACCTCTCAGACCTCTCCAAGTTTTCCACATGCTCAGCTCCACCCTAAGCAAGCCATTTCCCCTTTTCCTTTCCCTCACCATCCCTCATGACATGCTATCTCAAAACAAATGGAAAGTCTAGGTAAAAGAATACAAATAACAAGACTTATGGTCAGAGAAAATAACGTGCATCTGAACAAGCAGTCAAGCACACAGATTATTAGTGCAAGCACATTAAAACAACTATCACTTTTAAATCTAATTCCACAAAACTCTTGGGAATTGCGCTTTCCAATGTTCTCACATGTATATATCAGTGGCCAAGACAAATGTGCTGCTGGTTTCTGTATCCAGACTTGGCTCATGCGAGCAACAATGAGACCCAAGGCATAGCTGCATGTAGTCGAAACATCTAAGATCACAAAGCTAAATTCCAGCCATATTTCTGAACTGGTTTCCTTGAAGTACAATATCTAAACCAAAGTCAAAACATATGAACAGAAGGAATTAAAAACAGCAAAACATAAGATAACGAGACTCACCTCAAAAAGAAAAAAAGAGAGAAAGAGAGTGAAAAAAGTGGGGAAGAACAACTCCAGCTAAAGTCCTTATCCTTTTAACAGTGCTAGAGCAACTCAGCAAACATACCAACATACAAAAGAACAAACAATATTGACACACAAGCAGATGAGCACACACCTCTATCTAAACCAGACGGCACAGAAAATGCAAGAGTGACTGAAAGGTGTGCCCTTAGCTGAAACTCATTGGCCATGCATCATGAAGGGGTGGGAAAATGGGTGTTAGGAAGTCTGTGATTGGCTGGAAAGAGCAGGGAGAGACTTTCTGTGCAAGCTCTAGACTGGGGGCCAATTAGGGGGAGAAGTAAAAATCAATCTTTTTTGGGAAGGGTATGACTACAGCTGCTGACACGTCACTAGCTATGGTTAGCCCAGCTGGACTTGGGTCTAAAGTCCAAAGTCAACTATCGTGCACTGAGGAGGGGAAAGAAAAAACAGCCACCGGGTTCTCCAGCGGAGAGTGCTGACAGAAAGGATTGTGTGAGAGACTGAAGTGAAAACACCAATTTCTTCTGGGACAACAAATATTCCAAACAATGCTTAGGAGGGCAGCACCTGCACACTGGGAACGGAATCAAATTACAGCTACATCACCTAACCAGAGAGGGTGAGGCAGGAAACAAGAAACTAAAGTGTTGCTGAGGGAGGTGATGAGGTGTTTCCCAAAGGTTCATTTGACTCCAAATGTTTCTGCAAAAAGCAGTAAGCACCAAGAACCACCTGGACAATATCAGTAGATTTACAAGCCGACTGTTTTACTCTAAATGAAGGAACTGGTTTGGCAGATTTCTCAGTTAATCTGCATTTTGAAAGAGATTTTAAAAGGAGGAAACAACTGAGAAACTGAAAGAATGTTTCTAGATGAGATCACTGATGCAACCAGATAAAACTATTTTCACTTCTGTAGGAGTAATAATAAGTGTCTTACTACTAACACAGTGTAGTGCCAATAGCCTTAATTGTTATTATAATTCGGATGTAATTATTTCTTTGATAAAGTACAAAATTTGAGAAGGATCACAAATGTAAATATAAATCGCTATATAAAAATCTAATAATAAAGAAGTTTGATGATTACCACCTGCTTTAGTAGTTTTCCAACCTTTCTAAATACGTGTGTGCATGGTCTGTGAGTACCCACTTTCATGTCATGTTTGCAGCTATAAATGAGGCACCAGGTGATGGTGGAATGTGCAGGTGTAGCCTCTACAGGCCTATAGGTGGCACTAAATTACTGCATTGAAACTGTGTATACTCCAATTAGACAGGAAACAAACTTGCGCTGTAATACATGTTAAAGTTTTAGGTTCTGTTGTGCATTGTCCTCGAAAGGGGATCTAGATTAGTTGGATATCGAGACCATCATGTGAAAGAAATACCAGAGAATCAAATCAAAGGAAAAGCCATCGTCAACCAACTGCTGATGTAAAATGTTTTGCCTCCACGTTCCTCCAGAACATCTTGGTTATGGATGTGGTGGAAGCACTGTTTACACAAAGCCAGGAGATTCCCAACTGCATTAAAAGTTGGGAACTGTGAAGGCCATAACACATGATTAACATAATTTTCATACTTAAAGACAGAATGTTCCCACAAAGTTGACCAAGTTAACTCCCAACTGTGGCCACAAAATGCCAACCACGGCTTAACACAGCCACCATAAACCAAGTCAGGTTTTTCCTTTGAGCATGCACCTAAATTTTAAACCTAAAAAAGTGAAAGAGCCCCGGTTTCCTCTCAGAAAAAGAGAACAATCCATTTGGTGTGGTGAGCCTGTGTGTATATAGGAGCAGTCAAAAGTAGCTTTTAATTATGTCGGAGTAAAAGGGTAACATTTACCTGAGATGAGGTGACACTGGTACGTCACGCTCAGTGGGACTTTGGGGTGAGAAGCGTCCTGGTGGAGTTCTGTTGGACACAGAGTTGTTTCTGTAGTCTGAAGGCGAGACGTCCTGTGGAGGAGGAGAGAGCAAAAATGTATGAAATGATGCAATTTAAACGTAAGAGACACACCAAGTGTTTTGCTCCATTCAGAGACAGGAATTCAGTGGGTGAGATTCTGAAGAGCTCCTCCACCAAGGAGTGTTTTGGGATTGAAGGCAGTTCGCCCATATTTCCGGAAACTCTAAATATGAAAACCTGAAATAAAGGTATATCTGACTGTTATGAAAGACACATTCAGTCAAGATCAAACAAGGCGAGATCTGATTGAAGCCTTCATCGGATTTTAGTCAAATGTTTCAGTTTCAAGTACCAAATAAGCTCCATGCTTGCATTGTTTAATGTGATTCACTGCACTGTCAAGGTTTTGACAGCATGAGTCACTCCAACATTCCTTTTACTGGTTGTTCCTGCTGATCCATTTCAATCTCAGCATGCTAAATTAACATTGTTTCATCTTGATAATCATGTACAGTCTTAGGTGTGCTCCACTCCCACAGCTGATAGATGACTGATGGTGTAGCAACAGGTGTTTGGTACTAACTGGAAAATTGGTTTGAAGACAAACTCAGAGCCAGCTTGTACTTTAATAGGTTCCAGATGCAGTGCAAACCTGATAATTATTCATCTGTAGTTACTGTAGTTAAAGAGCAGCATCACACAAATCAGTCAAAATGAAAACTTAGAGTACAAATACTGAAATTGTGAATCTTAGTCAAGTGAGAAATATTTGACTTTTGACAGAAGAGGGCGCTAAGTACCTACAGGTGATCCACCAGTTCCACCGTTAAGTTAAAGATAGATTTATCCATCTTTACTCTAACAGTATGGGCTAAAAAAAAAAAAAAAAAAAAAAAAAAAAAAAAAAAAAAAAAAAACTCCTGAAATTCATTCCTCAGCATCTTAGTTTAGCTCAGGAAAAAAAAAAAAAAAATGCAGTAAAGAGTTAAGAAGGAATCATCAAAATGCCATATTATATTTCCCAATCCTGAACTTGGAAGCTGAAAGCTTAATTATGATTTAGTGCAGTACACGTGTTTCATGTGGTCCGACTATTTCCTGGTAAATATCATTCAACAAGGATAATGGACTAGCCAACCAGTGGCAAAAAGAAACCTGGCAGTTATGTCACTGCTGTCTTTTCAATAATGGTATTTTAAACTTAAGCTGAACACAAGTCCTCATGACTACTTGGCACAGCTCAGATTAATTGGCAGTGGGTGGGGTCATACTTGTTGATCACATATACTGCAATAATCATACTGAAGTTTACTTGTGAAACAAAGCTGTTACTTCATTACATGCCTGTGCACAGTGCAGGAGATCTTGTGCTGGAAATCGCAAAGCCCATAGACAACCCAAGAGCACTGCTTTTGCAATAAAGCTCACCGATTCTTTTTCCTTCCTCAAATGTCACCAGCTGGCACAAGTGTTACATGGGCTTCACAGCAAAGTGGCTCCACCCAACCTTTTGAACCAGCACACATCTGAAAGTCAAGCTGGAGCTGATGCAAGAGCTCAGTACTGAACAAATAGCATGGATGGAGTCGAAGATTTGTGTGCCCAATGCCAGCACCCGCTTCCAATTCAGAAACTCTTTGAACAATGTCTCTGTTCTCAATTGAGTCCAATTTTCCTGCTCTTTTTCCTTAGTGAGTGGGTAGATTAGTGGCGGATGCCAGGAAGCCTTTACCAGAAATGATCACTGGGATGGCTCCCCATGATTCCTCCCAGGATAAACCCACCACAAAAGGCAGAGGCTCAGAACATCATATATTTCATACTATCACTATGCACGAATAGAGACATCCATGCTCTCTTTCTTTGAGCAAACCTCGAGGGAATATACTGAAGGAATATGTATAGATTCTTTCTTAAAGACCTAGTGAAGCCAAGGACTACGTGCTGATGAATCTATACTAATACAAACCAAATATATGTTACATAAGTGTCTAGCTACTGAATGTGGATCTTCGTGGATTCCAACATCATAAGAATTTAGGGATAAAAATCTCAGCTCGGCTCTGAGACTCAAGAGGAATGCAATGAAGTAAAGAAAAACAAAAGGGATAAAGAAAAAACACATGCGCTCCACTGTGACAGGGAATATGCAGCTGTGACTGAGCTTGACCTTAGAAAGTTCAAAAAAACTTTGTCTGCACAACCAGAGCAGTTCTCCCATCACCACAATCCTGCAGCATCCAGTGCCAGAATTTTATAGCGGTGACTGCTGCATGACTAGCAAAGCCTTAACCAATGCTTCCTGCATATTCTTTGTTCCAGATCATCACTGTTGCATCTTAAGCCTTTGAACCATTACACACAGTGATCTCAGTTCTACAGTGCATTTGGGGAACTGCATCATGAGAGTGCCAACAATGCCCCCATGTTTCATGTACTAGAAAACTCAAGGAGAGACACGGGTGAGCTGAGGAAAGCCTATTTTCTTTCTTGGATGAGAGAATGGTCACAGATGGAAGAGGCCAGTGGAGAATATCATCAGCCAATTTTTTGTGGTTCCTGTGGCTGGCAAGAAGAGGAAGCTCTGATTAAAGCTGCACTGAACTGTAATCAGGAGTTCATAGTCAACAATCCCAAGATCATTAGGGCAAGTTGCTGGAATGCTTTACTGCATTTAAAATAACATATCAAGCTACTGAGCACTATATATCCTCTTTAGGTGTACTGTTTAGCTTATTATGGTGTGTTTGTACATAGAAATGCACAGAGACAAAATCTGCCTGGAGAACAGATTGGATATCCACTTCCCATTGGTCCAACACAAACAATCTTTTTTGCCAAAGTAACATGCAAGGTTTCAGAATTTGGGTTTTTCTGTGCTTTTTCCATTTCAGTGTTAACCATTTTTCATGCTTGAAGTTCTATGATATTTAATATAATGCCCAAACAGCCAATACTAACACAAAACAAAATAAACTCTAGCATTTAAAATGTCTTGATTTTAAAATCTCTAACTTTATGTGTGATGTGGCCCTTTGCAGCAGTAAGATGGAGGGCCACATCTGTCTTACTGTGGAAAACATGGCAGCTTAAGGTTGTGCTGAAACCTGCTGTTTATTTTCATCGTTCATCCATTTTATACACTCACATCTTCCATGCCAGGGGAGAGGGGGCTGGAGCCTATCCCAGCATGCTCGGGGAAAGAAACAGAGAAGACCCTTGTGCGTCAGCAAAAACTGACCCGACATTTATGGGATTCAGCTTGATTTTAACATGTAAAAATACAAACACTGGTGCCCCAGAAACTCACATATTACAAAGTATACCTTGTATTAAAACCTATATTCTTTAGTCTTGGCATTCATGTGGATGTTACCTTGGCAAGTACCATTCACCTTAATGTTCTTTCACATAAAGCATAACCACAAACTATTAAGTGACACAAGTGGTCTCAACTAGAACATGCACAACACAAAAAAGTTCTCCAGCCTTGTTCAGATGGAGATCTGTTGGTCAGAACCTCTTCTGACAGGTGCACCTGATCCAAGCCAGTCTATGAATGGCCAAACTGGCAACCCACAAGACCCAAAGGATCTGCTGCCAGCATCCTATGATTGTGTTTTTTTCGAGACTCTTCTAGGTGCATTGGCAAACGTTTATTAGTAATGTTAGTTAGGAATATTCAGCATACACATATATCTGTGGATTGTACCCATCCAAAGTTTAAACCAGGTTCATAGCACTAGCTAAGAGCTTAGGCCTCAGTCACACAGGCTTGATGACCCTCATGTCACTACATAGATGTGTATTCCCCAGACAGTTGGCAAGCAGTTGCTGGAGGTTGCTGGATGTCACCAAAAAAATGGTAAATGGCCTGTATTTGTATAGCGCTTTACTCAGTCCCTAAGGACCCCAAAGCGCTTTACACTACATTCATTCACCCATTCACACACTGGTGATGGCAAGCTACATTGTAGCCACAGCTGCCCTGGGGCGCACTGACAGAGGCGAGGCTGCCGGACACTGGCGCCACCGGGCCCTCTGACCACCACTAGTAGGCAACGGGTGAAGTGTCTTGCCCAAGGACACAACGACCGAGACTGTCTGAGCCAGGGCTTGAACCGGCAACCTTCCGATTACAAGACGAACAGCCAACTCTTGAGCCACGATCACCCCCGTCACCAAGTGAAATCAATATTGTGGCCGCCTGTAGTTTTTTGCTGTAGTGAAACTAAAACAAGTTTGGCGAAAACCAGAAATGGACACTGTTCTTTCCCCTTTCCCAACCAACACACTTCAAAAGTCGCAACTTTAACTGATCAGGTTTACTGATCGGCAAGTAATTTGTGGGTGTTTGTAACATTTGCAACCTCTGCCAACCGGTCAAAGAATACACAATTCTCTCTAGCCGCTGACTGATCTCTAGGCCTTCACCAATCCATTTCACAGTAACTACCAATAACCTACAGCAACCCACCAGTTAGGAAATAAATATTTTTCTCTGGCAAGATGGTTGGCAACTGGTATGTTGGGCTTGGCCTGGCCTGTGTGGTGGTAATGTCTGTCTCCAAAAAAGAAAACAAAAAACAGAAAAAACACAGCAGCAGCCAAAACACTAATTGAAGATTCAAAATGCAGAATCCAAAAACGCCTGAGACACTGCAGTGGCTACATCCATCTTTGAAAGACTTTTATATACTCCTAATATGTGATCAGAGTTGTTTTGGCACATAGCAGTAATCAACCCACTAGAAAGCAGGTAATTTTACTGTTGTGGCTGATCTCTGCAAAACAAAACTATGGGCAACTATAAATATGACGTATTCATTTACCAATACTAGAGATAAAACCTTAGTGCATTATAAAAATTGTTACAAAAGAACAAAAATAGTTCTAAACACATCAAGTGTTTGTCCATTTTAGACACAACAAGCATAAAATGCCAAAATAAAGTCAGGGCAGCTGTTTCAGATAAAGACCCATGGGAAACACTGGGGACAGTGCCAGCAGAGGAGTCTTCAGTCTGGCTCCAACCAAGCCACTGTGCATCATCATTACCACCCTGCAGCTTCAATTACAGGGCACTGGCCAGCAGCACATAGGAGTGATGCCTAGAGGAGCTCATATTTTGGGAAGATAGTTGATGCTGTAAGAAAGTGCTGTAACTGCTCATTCACTGTCTCCACCTCAGACATGAGTGCTGCACTACAATGAGGCGGGGGACACCAGACATTCTGGGCTTGGTAATAATCAGAGCTGTGTAGGTTTTTTCCTATCCAGCAGTGGGCACTGGTGGAGGTCCTGAGCAAAGGCCTGAGGCGAAGAGTAACCTACTCGTTATCCACTGTTACTGATAGATCCCTGCCTTGTAATTATGTCTGAGCAATGGTGCATTACTGTGTACACATTCTGTTACAAATAAAACACAATACATGGTTAAACACAAGACATCTTTTTGGATCAAAAAAAAAAAAAAAAAAAAAAAAAAAATCATGTAATTAACATTCTGTACCTATTTTATTGGCTCATGTCCGACTGCTCCTGCATTATGAAAGGTCTTACATCTCCGATTACAGTCCTGGTTCCAATAATGATATGACTAAAACAATGTGCTGAGACTATACCTGTGCATATAATTTAAGACGATTAAGACTTAAAGGTAATTTTCTTTTTAATCTAAATGCATGCTAACTTGATGTTCGGTTTTGTTTTTCCAAAATACTGATGCAAAAGTCTTACGGGACTCCAGTCTATGCTGCAGCGTGCAATTCTTTACAAGTCAAGCTCATTTTTCTCAGTCTCCTATAAAGTCTAAGGAGCTTGGAAAGAAAAGAAAGGTTTTATGCATAGACATTTGTAGAATAGGCTTATATAGAGCAGTGACACTGAACAAAGGAACAGATTTTTGTGACTTTGGTCCTAATATCTCCTCTACTCTCTATTCATTTACCACAGCCACAAACAATCAGACTGTACAAGATGAAGATCAGAGAAAACAAGAGAAGAGGATGATTCTAAACATACAGTACTGTACTGCCAAGAAACATTGGATATCGAATGAGCATTATTCTGATACACCTCTGAATGGATGAGCATACTGGGTGCTTCAAAACATGCTTGACAGAAACAGATCATGAAACAGTTATTAAGTGCTGCAGTTTTAGTTTAATAAACAAATTATTCCTGAAGCTAAAAGTAACGAAGTAAGATCTCTAGTGTAGGTGGCTTGAGAGAGACACTCACTGACACTGCTACCAAAACTGAATGGGTCAATAATATGTCTGCATAGTGTTTTATACACAAACGGTGTTATGAGCAACACATTTTTATCCCTATAAAATTCCCCACAAGGCTCCAACTGAATCAGCATATCAAGCTCATTAGACATCTGGAGTTCATTATGGTTGGACTAAAAATCACTGGACTTCCAATTCATGGTTGGCGAGATGACTCTCTTCACATGTGCCAAAAAAAAAAAAAGTGTGTGGTGGGATTACAGTAAGAGTCAAGACAAGCTGAATGTAAACATGACTGCCGATCAAATTTTTATAAATACATTTTTGCAGTTTATTTTTTTACAGTTCCTCCCACAAAGATAACAGAGCTCTAACTGTAAGTAGTCTCACAGAATCACAACAATATGTTCCACTCTCACATTTCACGCAGATTTAAACCAACTGTACTGAATACTGGAGTGCTCTATATAGTAATGGAAAACTGCCACATATATTTCAACAGGAATGTCCACAAATGACTATAGACCATAAATCTAAAATGTCAGCATTTATGGTATGTCAGTGCAGAAGAGTTACTCTCCACATGTCATTTCAGCAGCCTAACAGTTATGATTCATGATCACCCAATCCACCCCTGGTAATCACTACACTAAAATGTGGGTGCTGTACTGTGTAAAACTACAAAAATATATGCTAACATGTCTATTTTTGTTGGCACCAACATATAAAGGGGCAGTTATTCATGTCATTCCCTTGACAACAACTTTAGGAATGTTGACATTATGCTCAACCACCTTCGTAAACACCAACAACTCGTTAAAAAGATCCATCTCTCCCAGCCAACAGTTCTCCATAAAACTTTCAGGGCCATCCATCCCCATGAGTGCACCCGGAGGCCTGCAAAGCTCAGGGAATCAAAAGTGTCCCAGTTTGGTTTTCCATTCCAGGGGAAAGAAAAACAGCTGTGCTGATCAATCAGAGGGGATGACGAGAGGCATGCTGCCCACGGAGAGGCCACAATGGACCCCGAGCTTAACGGCTATGGGTCCACGTGAAAGGGCCTCACACTGCCCAGTCACAGAGCTCACTGTGCAGAGAAGAAAACATCCCTCCACCGTGACCATGCAGCCAGCACTGCTCCCCAGACACTGGCTTGGCTTAGCACAGCACCAGCAAGCCAAACCAAACAAGAGGCCCACTCACATCAGATCTGAGAAAGTGCATCATTCCAAGCCATCATCATCATCATCATCATCTATATAATATGTATATTTGTATTTAGTAATGGAGGAGTGGCCATTTCTGGTGAGCTGAATTTTCCTTAAGTTCCCAGCCTCTTTGATACTTTAATTACTTCAATTTTCATCCAACTGTGTCTATAAAGGTTTATATTTTGACACCATTAAACATAAACTTGGGACCATTCCTGAATGCCAAGTTGTTTTTCCTGCTCCAATTTGATGAGCACAGTTTTGCCCTCAATTTAGAATAACGAAGCACAACGCCTTCTTCTTCTGTGACGGCTATCCTCCTGTGAGGAGAACAATGGACAGTAATGTATGAAATAGTGGATGTGGAGATTGACAGCTACATCTTTAGATAAAGAGCTCCGTGACACGTCATATGGCCAAGGCCACTCCACCAAATTTAGAATCGAGAGGAAAAGTTTGGCCAGCGCTGGCACAAAACGGTGTGTTGCCCGGCTGTAGCTGCCCATCTTACACTACTGAGGATATTTATAAAGCAACCTCACTGTCCCAGCACAGGATCGGACAGCCCACTAAGGCAACCCTCAGGAACCTCAAAGTGCAGAAACTGCAAACCCAGACACGGAGCCTAGTCTTAATGGTCGAGTGACGGGTCATGTCTCATGAAGAGCAGTTTGGTTTTGGCTCTGATCAGTGCAACAGAGATCCCATTGTGGTCACTTCATGATGATATAAACAGATGCTCTGAATCATGACAGTGGCCGAGCAGTTCAGAAACAAGCTTATGTCCAGATTCCAGTAATCTAGGATGCACCGTGCATTTAGCTCTTTTGTCACGACTGTGACTTCAAAAGGCAGTTTGTAATACAGTCAATGATTTGTGAGTTCAATTCCCAGTCCCTCCACGTCCTGAAGTATTCTTGATTGATAAATATGAGCCACTGATAAATATGAACTCTATAGTTCATATCCACCACAAGCTAAGTTGGTATAAAAGTAGAGGTAGAAGCAGCAATGTAGTAAATATAAATCTACTAAAATGTCTGTTTTTAACCTTATAAAGACTGAAGCATGAAATAATTTGCAGATAATTCTAGTGCATCAGGAAAAAAAAATATCCCCACTTGTGTAGAGGTCTCAAATATGATATGTGGTAGAATTGGTATTATTGGGTTAAACATCCATTTAAATCTTTCGATTCTGTCATACACGTGGTCTGTCTGTTATCACAGGTGGTCTAAACTCCAACCAAAAGACATGGCTGTGTGCTGATTAGTTTCTCCTTAGAGTGACATGACTTAAGTACAGTCTGCGAGTGTCAGCAGGCTCTCTGGTGTCCACTGAACTCCACCCCATACCCCAGCCCCCATCCATTTGAGTTTCATCACACAACAGTATGCCTTGTGACACAAGGGAAAAAGCAACACCAGGCCATCACAGCCACTATTGTATACAGGCTTTTTCTCAGGATATCCAACACCCTGGAAAATGGCGGATCCTGTTGCGCATCCCACTCTCTCTGCTCTCAGGGAGCCAAATCAGGGGTGGAAAAGCCTTTTAGGAGCTTTTCAGTGAAGTTGATCACCTGATACAGCAGCACTCTGCACCTCTCAGTCAGGACAGAGGCCCTTGATACAGAGGCTCCACATCTCAGCGCTCAATGGGATGCTGAGTTCCTGCCAGCGCAAGCAACATAATGCACAATGTACCCATGGCAGAACTCTTCCAAGCCATCTCACCATCAAGCACTCTGAAAGAACTCCACTCACTAATCACAGCACTGCAGTGGGAGGCTCATCACTACTTTAAAACCGGGATAGAAATCTCTTGGGGTCAGCCAAAACCCAAAACTCTCTTTCCTGAGACTGATTTAATTCAAAGATACTCAACAAATGGTTAAAAATAACCAAGAAAAGGCTCCAAGAGGAAGTCAGACAATACAGAGTCCAAATGAAGAAAAATGAGAGGAATTATGATTTTTAAAAATGTTAAGAAGAATGGGCGACTCCATGAATACCACAAACATGTGAGGCTGTCCCAACAGGCGTGTGTTCATTCCTAAGAGCTTGCCAATGGAGCTTTGAGCCACAATACAGTTCCTAATGTGTTTTGGGGCAAGCCAACTTCCAGTTTGCTGCACCATGGTTTTCAGGTCACCACAGTGGAACTCCACAGTCAGTTTTAGAACATGGTTGTAAATGCGCCCCCCCCCAAAAATAAAGTGAACCAATAGGTCAAAGTAGCCTACAGTGTTTTTAGGAATTATTAAAGCTTTAACCTCGTATCAGTTAACTGTAGCAAACTGTGGAATTCAGTGGTCAAAATTAGTTACACTAAATTGATATTAGCTAGATATTAGCTAGAGTGGTTCTCCTGGTGTGTAAACAACCAAGAGTACCCCAACATGAGCCACTGGCCTTCAAGGAAGTGACGAAGAATCTCAAACTTGAAGGAAAACCTTTAAACTGGACTGCCTCACGCAGCTGCCTCTCAGGAGGAATGCTCCAATGTTTTGAAGTTCAAACCTCTGCATATTTATCTAACTTTATGTAATGTCCAGAGTTATAAAAATGGATGGAATTCCTTGTGGCACTACAAAAGGTCTTGAATGTTTTTTCCTGTTCTGTCATTTCACATGTTTCGTCTTCAGTGGGACCCATGCATGTAACTAAGTACGGAGGCATAGCTGAAATAGCTTATGATGAACTTTCCCACAACATTTTCTTTCTTTACTTCACTGAAGTCTTTCCAGACGCTCGAGTCCCCCTGTTTTGGTTCTGTTGCTGGAATGGGGAATGGACACAGCATACTTACAGATAACCCCAAGTCTGTGTTTTACGTCTCTCCATATCTTACAGCCTATTGAGATTAATAAGTCTCCATTTTTGACAACTAAAGGTTATGGCCATTGTTCTGATGGCAAGCAATAGCCCAGGCTTGGCCGAGACTTTGAATGAAGCAGCTCCAGACGGTTGTTCATCTTAATGCCAGATATTTTGAATGGTGACCTTTGTAGTTTATACACACCCTGCTATAAAAATGCCAAACCTTATCAGTTTCCTGCCTTTACTGTTAAGTGCACAGTTAGTACACTGTCCGCAAACCTATTCAAGGCCACCTTCTGTGGCATCAGAAACAAACAATTCAAATGGGAAGGCTGAGGCTTCAGATAAGTCATTCTAGCGGACTGGAGTAGCCCAGTCAAAATAAATACTCTCCACACAGTAATACACAATGGACAAAAATCTTCAGCTGTACTGTCTGTGTGAACTGCAGCCTAAAACTGCAGCTACAGATGAATGACAGTCCAGGAAAATCTATGGCTTTCAAGCCTGGACACGCAAATAATGATTCTGACTCACAAATACCGTAAAACAAAAAAGGACACCCACAAACTGTGTTTTGAAGACAGTAATTTTAAGTTACTTAGCAACCACTGTCTCCATCTAATTAAGTGCTATTTATTACAGAAATTCTGCTTCATTATTTGCAAGGTCGAAAAAAGAATGACTGAACAAAAGTGAATAACTCTTATGTGTAAGGCAGACTGCTGAAAACCTTCAACAAAAACACTTCAACCAACCTGTGACACGAGTCCTGACAGCCTCGTATTTCTCTCCTCTGGTGACCTTGAGCGCAGCTGAAAACTGTAACATATGGATGAAAAAAGAAAAAAAGATGTCAGTCATAAGCACTTATGCTTTTAGGTTGGCCACAATTCACACAGAGACACGCGTCAGTCGTCAGAGATTCTTCTGTACTGAATATATTGTACTGTAGCACATGGCACCTTTATTATCTCAGTATGTATTACGCTATTGTGATATTATTGTGGCTTCATAGTTCCCGCTGCCTCAAAAAGGCTAATAATATCATAATAATATCATAACCTATATGACCATCTCACCCTGGTTATATTGTTTTTTTATGACTGTTGTGAATGATCTATGCACTTTATTTCCTTATACACATTACAAGTTACTGTGGCAAAAAGTTTATTGTATTTAATAAATCAATAGGACTACATTACAAAATACAGATTTAATAGCTTATGAGGCAAAAACCCCCCAAAACAAACAAACAAAAAAAAAAGGTAAGAATTGTAATTATATTAACACTTAAATCAAGCTTTACCAGTGCATGCAAGGGAGGAAGTCTAGTTTGAAATATGGCCTATTAAAGGTTGTTCAACAAACGTTCGAGCGCAGACAAAACCGCGGTGAATGTTCCACATTCTGCCTTTTGTTAACATGAATGCAAACGGAGGAATGTGATATCCTGTGCATATCCTTTGTTACTACAGCACAATCCCATGGCTCCACTTTCTCTGTTATTCCCATACCTATTGGCTTGCCTGTTGTGGGGTCAAGAGACCACTTGCTGCAGACTTTTTGTCCAGATACAAGCCTATTTAGGAAGTGAATGGTTGGATTTTTGGAAAGAAAAAAAAACAAAAAACACACCAACAAAAAAAACATACACCTGAAATGTCGAGCTCTCAAAATCTCCTTTTTTAGACCGCTAACGCTTAGGGAAATGCTTTTTTGTGTCTCTAATGTTACAGGAGAAAACTGTAACTCATGTTTCTCTGCAGAGAATTCTTTAAACTACACAACTTTGCATGTCAAAAAGTATTAGATGGAACCGTATGTGCCACAAAAGGAAAAGTGGACTTGCTTAAACATAAAGTATCACAGTGATTTGAAAAGCATGAGGGCATTACCTCTTGTTGATGGTTGGTGTCACCTTCTCCATCCTTGTATCGGGGCTGGCAGGACGATCTGTTGAGTACGGTCCTGGAGATCGTGACACAGGGCTGGAGATGGTGTACTCTCTATAGTTTTGATTCTCATCTTGATTCAGTTTTACTGTGTCCTAAAAAAAATACATCACATCAGAAAAACGTTACTACATTAGACTCTGATCATGACTTGATCTTTAATCCTCTGTTTCGGCCATGCAAGCTGTAAAAGGATCAACAGAGGTACTTGTGAGAAATGTCACCACAAAAACACGTCATCTTTACTATCACTGCATATTGTTTGACGAGCTCTAAGGCCCAATATAACCGCAGTAAAATACAGGTACTAAAAATGGTATAAGGTTTTATGACTATTTGTGGACAGAAAATAAACAGACTTGTAAACAGATGTGCGATGCATGTATACTGTCAAGGTACGTTTACATTTTTACAAATAAACCAACATGACTTGAATATACAGAAAAAAAACGAAGATTAAATAATTTGCTTTGATTGCGGGACATCAAATATGTTGAAGTTCTCCGTAGCTTCAGCACTGACCTTGAAACGTCCAATGAGCTGTTCAGGAGTGCCGTTGGTTTGTCCAAGGCCGGGAGTTTCAGGTCTTGAAAGGGAGAGAACAGCGGATCAAATGACTTTATAGGTGTATCTGATCAACTTATGTTGCTGCATTCCTGCATCATCATAATAATGTTGGTTTATTGCAAGTGACCAATGTTGTGATGCCATAACTTTGTAAAGTGGGGAAAAAAGAAAAATGTCTTTGTTTACATAAAACTCCCTTACAAATTGTAAACATTTCCAGTGTTTTCTTGATTAATTTCTCCAGTATAATGACTATTTTATGATTACTCATGTTGGTAGCATCAGCCAAGAATTACCTGTTAACTGAATGCATTGACATCCATGATCTGTTGCAATGCTGATCCAGACCAACTTTATTATAATGATACAGGAACAGCATCAACATGGGATATCGTGCAACTTTATATAGGACTGCCAACTTTCATTCTCCAACAAACATGGAGAAAAAAAAATTGATTTCGATCGAGAAAGAGCCAAAGCAATGAGAAATAATCAGTTAAAAAAATTTTTTTTTTAAAAATGTGTCAGTGCGCTGCCAAGTGTCCACCATTATGTTGCCGTCAATCTTTAAGATTACTGCAGAGCCTTCTTTACAAAATATTCTCTTGATCTCTCTGCAGCTTTTCAACTGTTGTTTTTCTTTCTTGAACAGAAGATACATTATGAGAAAGTCTATCACTGAAGCTGGAGGGGAAAATGTGGGTAGTGGAAGCGCCAATGCAAACACACAATGCCCCCCTGGCTGCAGGGCCAGAAGCTGCCTGCCTCTTGCTTGAGCTTGAGGTAATGAGGCACACAGGAAGGCCTGGATGCCTGTGGTAAATCACCCAGAAACACACCTCTAGTGGCTCTGGCTCCACATACTGTGTGGAGAAGAGATGGCAAGAAGACAAAAACTGATCCAGTCCCTGTAAGACATTTCTTCCCATAGGAAGGATATTAATATTGTAGGCCTGAAAAACTCATTACTTCCACTTTGTAACATGTATATCAAACATCAGAGGAAGCTGTGGCCTACGGACGGTGAGAAGTCAGATGAGTATTTAGGCTGTAACCAATGCTCTTGGTTAACAGGTCTTCTTTACAGAACAATTATTAGTGGTAACAATGTGTGATTCTGAACCACAGAGATGTAAAACTGACCCAAAATCAGCATCCGAAACCCTGTCCTGACAATAGCCTTCACATCTGGAAATTCAAAATGTGAATTTTTGGAATACCACTCTGAGAAAATGAACCAAAAACACTTCATCTACAACTAGATTTGAAAAGGATTCAAACCGGCAATAAACAAAAACTGATTTTTGTGTGTTGATATCACATTATTTATTTTATAGGGAAAAGGGTAAATATATAAATCTGGCATACAACCTGGATTTACTTATTTATCATTTTTACTTAAAAAAAAGAAGAAGCAGGAAATCAGATGAAAACTACTGCACAATAAAGCAAGAGGTGCTCTAAAAACTAACTCCATGAAGGGGAGGGTCAACATCATCCAGGGGAAAAAAAAAGAAATGTATAAAGTTTTAAGGATCAAATTTGAAATGGGGTAGCTACTTTTTCAGTTGAAAACATATTCAGTTAGCTATGTCTGGGATTAATCTGATGTTTAACTGACCAACAATAAACCACTATCTCAGTATAAAACATCAGGCACAGCTAAAAACAAAACTTCTGATTACAGACTGATGCCAGCTTCCTTCAGTGGGCACCCACATCACTGCTGGTTTGATGAGTGCAAACTGCCAACCAGACGCTAAACTGGAAGGAGAGTGCTCTCAGCTAAGAAAAGAACTCATTAAACATTAAAGACTTGTGCCACTCAATTACCATCCTCAAGAGAGCTCATCTGAACACAAGTCAAAGAGCTGAAGTGCTAAATGAGTAAAATTAAAAACAGAAGCTTTGGTGTAACCACTGACAGCTAACAGACAGAGTGGCACTGTCTTGGGCAGCGAAGGAGAATTACTGTTGTTTCTGGCTTGGCAGGAGACATGAGGTCAGACGGGAAAAATTCACTCACATGGACATAGGACATCCAGAAAGGAAGTATGTGGTGCAAGAGAGTGTGTGTGTGTGTGTGTGTGTGTGTGTGTGTGTGTGTGTGTGTGTGTGTGTGTGTGTGTGTGTGTGTGTGTGTGTGTGTGTGTGTGTGTGTGTGTGTAATAACAGAGATTAAAAAGTTAAAAAGAAAATATGATCGGAAGGTAGCTGTGACAACAAATAATACTTTAGGGAGGATCTTTAATCAAGCCAAGAGCAAATCCGACTGAAGGGAAAGGTTTTTCTTAGTTCCCAACTCCCATCATCCAAACAAGGAGAATCTCAAAGTAAGGTTTATTAAGAAGGACCAGGGAAGGGAGTAGAGTGGCTCTCATACATGCTGGCATTTCCCCTGATTATAATCACTTGTTTTGTTTGTACAGTGCTTAAAAACGGTGTAAAGAAAGATGGAAGCTAGGGAGAATGTGGTCTTGGCACAAACAGAGAAAATTAGAGACGTGAAAGATACTGTATGTGGGACTGTGCAGGCTGCATGTTGTTGCATTGCATGGTACTGTATTTGTTTAGTTTATGTTTATGTTTCACAAAAACAAAAAAAATGACATTGTAGCTCAAATTTTAGTCCTACTTCAGATCTGTGTGTCAGCATACCTCTCCACCACCAGCTGCAGAGAGGTCTTGGAGTTCTTGATCTTGGTCTGGGCCTCTGCATTCAGCATATCAGCCGTGTTTTCTCCATTGATCTCCAAAATAATGTCACCAGCTTGCAGGGCTGCCTGCTCTGCCTTGCCGCCCTCATTGACCTGTTGAACAAAGGCATGAGTTCCAGTTAAGTCCTAGCCCAAGGTCTTAAAAACAACACTTTTTCAAAGCTATCTAACAAGCATAGACACCTCTGACTTATCCCATGAGTGTGTGTATACCCTGACATCGACTGACCTCCAGCACAACAAATGAGTAAATGAGAAAAGACACTGAAGAGTCATTTCATACTTTGTTGCACAATTAACCCAAATGTCTACCCCTAAAAGTCAGCCCTCGGTAAATGCCGACAAACACCGCAGGATTTCCCAACAGTGGTCACAAGCAGATGAATTCATGACACCCTTGGGGAGAAGTCATTAGTGTGACTGTACTCGATGGGCTGACTGCTCTGACCTTTGCAACCAGCCTCTCCACGTGTCAGAGTCAGTACCATACCCCCACATCAGAGGGAATTCCACACTAATGGGCCAAAATATAAGGTCCAAACGACCACGCTCAGCTTGGTCCCTGTGACCCAGCACACAGGCATACTAAATCTGAAGCTTAAACTTTAGTGGAAAGTATGTCATTTGCCACAAACTGTGTTGCCTCACAATTAAAAACAGAGAGAGGCAATAAAACAAAGAATGCAAAGCAAAATGAATAAAGAGCCTATCACTCTCTGCTGCCTCTTTAGAGGCAAATGTATGTGGAGTAAATGCCAGTCACAGGCCATTTGCCCATTTAGCCAAGCAGAGGTACCATGTCTGTGGGCCAACTTGAGAGGCAATTAAGGGTTGCTGTGGTGACCCACAGTTTTGCATGCCTTCTCTGATCAGGACATGCCTGGTTTCACATAAACTAAGATCAGCTGGGGGATCTTTTCGCAAATCTGTGCTCAAGAAAAACAAGGGCACGTTATCTTTCAGGCCAACAGAAATAAAAAGAGTGCATCCGTGGTATTTCTGTGCACAAGCCACTACAGAGGGTTAAACCTACATCTCTGTTTGGGGATTTGGGACTAACTGTTTCACACACACTTTACAAACCAATTTCAGCAATTAAGTTGTTGTTTGAGAAGGAATTCTTGTCACTTCACAGGATACGTTTGATATTTGAGAGAAGTAAACACTCTGGTGTTGTTTACTGGATGCAGTAACAAAATCAGACCCATTATTCATGAGAAGACTAGTTTTTCTAGCATGAGCTGTTGAGTGGGGCCAAACAAAGTGTGTTTGAAGTTTAAGGAGCTTAAAACTCCAGCTGTTTGAAGCATGGATGCCTCTTCATGGCGCTGCCATAATTTATCCTTTATGGTCTGTGGGGAGGCTCAGTGAACAGGCCAAAAAAAAAAAAAAAAAAATGCACACTGAGATGGTGATATAGCACCAGGATGTGCGGGTGAACAGGGTGTCTCTGGCATGTAGTTAGTCTGAGCAAGTTTCCTGGATGTGTTTACTGCAGAATGTCTGCTTACAGTAGTAATGTTTCCACTTCTTCTACTTCATCCAACTGGGAAAATATTGTCAGTAAAAATAAAACACACACGCTAAAGTGCACAGACTCACAGTGCAATCCATATTCTCACACATTTACACTTTGCTGTAACTCAGGAACCTCTCACCTCCCACCTCAGCTTCCATTTCTACTGTAATCAGCGATTTCCTTCTAATGCAATCTACTTCCATTCTATTCTAATGGATTCAGTTGTCAAGGAAATAGGTATGCTGTTGCAGCGTACATAAACAAAGACAAGAAAAGAGGCGTAGCAAGTAGGAAGTTGACTGCATGACATGGCATTCCAGTCTGTGTTTTGACAAAAACATGGTTGTATAAGGTGTGACAGGATTCAGCATCAGAACTGCTGTCAACGAATACCTTTGATACAGTTATAGCCTTCTTGAAATCTCGTCCGCCATGTATTCTGAAGCCCCATGGTGAAGGGCCAATCAGGTTCACTGTTAGTGCCATGGCGAGATTGGATCTTTTTTCACTCTTGTCCAAATTCTGGGAAAAAAAACAACAAATAAAAGAAACAACATCAGGTATAAGAAATGTCAGACCTAAACATGTGCATGCCTTAATGATCTCAAAAAGTCACATGCCTGAGATAGGTTCAAAATACAATCAACACGAGAGGATAGCGATCATTTGCACAAGATGGCCTTTATCTCCAGCACAGCTTCTTCCACTGGCCTAAGTCC
Organism: Oreochromis aureus; assembly: GCF_013358895.1. NCBI lineage: Eukaryota > Metazoa > Chordata > Actinopteri > Cichliformes > Cichlidae > Oreochromis > Oreochromis aureus. Next base: position 25,130,033 of record NC_052953.1, read on the forward strand.
TCTCTGACATAGATTATCCAACCACATCAAATAAGAATGGAAAGAATCTGAAACCAAATTCACATGACCAACATTTCTAAAGCGTTTGTTGAGTTAAACAGTTTCATTAAATCCAAGTGCTCTTTGAAGACTAAGGAAACACAATGTACAGTGCAATGTGCTAAGAGTTCATAGTTTACTGTTACTGAGTACTTTCTAGAGTACAGTATGATTTCATATTTAGTATGGGTGCCCTTTAAGGCCTGTATGAGAACACTAATAATAATATTTTTTATATATATATATATATATATATATATATATATATATATATATATATATGTTCTTGTATAACAGACTGTAATGCAGAAGTAATTTTGGTTTTGTGATATTATATATTCAAACAAAAGAAACCCATTAGCATGATTAAATACTGTCTGCTGAAACTAAGAACATCTTTAAAAAATGCTTTTACTACTTTACTTTTCCCATAAACACGTTTTTAAGCATCGGAATTCTCATTGTATCTCTGTGTACTTTGACACAAAGACACAAGATGATAACAGCAAAGTATTAAAGGGTAACTAATAGCAACTATTGGTTATTGCAGGTAAAACCAACAGTTTTTATATGTGAATATGTATCTCAAGGGGTAGATTCCACTAGTGTAATTAAAAGCTAGCACTAACTAATCATCAGTTACACAACTTCTGAAATATTCATGAGCATAAACCCAGAATACCTTTTAAAGCATTAAAATACTTGTGCTGATGTTACTGGTAAGACGTGATTCACCTGCAAGTTTTCTCAGGCTCTGCTAATGGACTGAAGCCTGTCTGTAGTATGACTTCATCTGGAGACAAAGAGCTCTGCAGTGTGATAATGTGATGAAAAGATAAGCCCGCACAGTCATATACGCATCAACACCTGCACTGCTAAAACACACACACAGCTGCAGCTTCTCATTGAAACTCATCTCACAGAGAAAAAGTGATGAAGACATTAGCGCAACAAGTAATATATAGTTCTACACGCAGCTCATGACATAAGCTATTTTAAGTATAGACCGCTGCTATCGAGCAGAAAAAATAAACACCAAGGAGCATCTCTTTTCTATTCTCTGCTACTCAACTCATAACACAAGGCTCAGTCTAAGAGAAAGCTTCTGGAAATAAACACAGAAATTACACTTTATTGTTGACTGACATTTTTCTATAATAACATTATGGATGTTTTTATGACAACTCTTTAACCACAGTAATTCTTTTCAGTGACAGAGTGTGAAGCATGCTGATCTGCACAGTCTTCAGCACCTCTTATTGCACACTGTGACTGTATCAGCAAATCTTCTGATTAGGTCTAAAAAAAGACAGATATGAGCCAACTATAGTACATTATACACTGTACACTGACGTACACTTTCCAACTACATCAATTGTCATCTTGTGCAATGTTACTCAAGGTCCCCATAAAAAGAAGTAAACAAATACTGCTAGTGATTGCATAATGCACTTATCACAGATTGTGAAAATATGAGGAACATGCAGGACAAGGAGAAATCATAGACCGAGTAAAGTGGATCTAGGACAGCAGCCATGCTACTCCCCTGAATCCCTCCAAACACTGGCCCACTTCATGGTCCGCACATTCCACAAGAGTTTGGAACAAGCAATGCAGACCCAGTTACTCATTAACAGTCTGGGCCAATTAGCGGGGTTATTGGGCTCACCATCATTAGTGTCTCTTAATTGCTGTGGCCAGAAATAAGTGAAGTAGTGATAATGACAGAGAGCTGCTGTCCAAAACTTTCCCAGCCTCCGGGGGTGTCAATTAGTTCCATAAGCTTCTACAGCTACTCCTATAGAGAGGTCCGAGAAACCTGCTAATTCTCTGTGTAAACATTCACTGTTTGCATCATAAAAATGCTTGTGGTGGAAAGGGAAAGTATGGTGAAAGTCTGGGGGCAGCGGAGATGGACGACAACACATTGTGGTGGTGAAGATAAGTGGCATGCTCGTCATGTGCTGCGTTTAATTGGTCACTGATGAGCTTTAAAGAGGCTGTGTTGCTGAACACAGTTTAATGAAATGTCTCTAGTCCATGAAATTACTGCTGGGAAGGTGCCAGCACACATAAAGGTAAGTTCTCTTCTGGTGACATCTCACTGCTATTGCTGCCAGGCCAGTTTTTGCAGCACAATTCAATACGCCCAACACAATGAGAAGAATTCTAGTTATGAAGCTATTTCTATAGCTTGAGGTTCAGCACCTGCCACACAGAGCTGGAAGTGTGCATGAGAATAGAAAGCGATCCCTCTCACCTCCAATTAATACAATAGACGGGTTTACAACTTAACTGTGTACAGCCTGTCGCTACAACAAGCAGTGAGACTGAGTGAGATTACTAGAGGCTACATAATTTTCGGAACAAACTCAAACTGCATAGCATACGCCCAGCAAGAATTATCGTATTCCAGGATAACACTACTGTATCAAACGTCACAGTCAATGAGACACGTTGCTAAAAATTGTGTTTTCAGAAGGGCTTCATTTCACCTCTGTAAAACCTTAGAGGCTATAGAAACCTGTGGTGTGTGATACTGGAAGCAGAGATAACACAGTATTATGGAATTACAGTGCAGATAACTAACAAGTATCTGGTAATTGCAGGCGACACAATCAGATTTTTTTTCCTCTAATGTAAACTTGATGTAAAGTGTGCTGTAAGAGAGGAAGGCCTCATGGGTCGCCACTTCAAAGTCTGCAAGAATACAACTAATTTTCATTCTAACAGCGGATTAGTTTCATGAAATTACTGGCCATTTATACCAATTTGTCTATTAGCATTATGGACTCCATATGGCTGTGTGACGAGTTAACCACACAGGATCATCGAGTGGACCAGGGGTATTCAGAGCAGTCGAAAATGTTACAGCAATGTTACAAGTTCATCACGGCTTTTTTGTTAAACAGGTGTTTGACAAATTGATGTCTGTTACTGGTGGGATTCTGTCCCACTCGTATATAACAAGCATAGTCATCAACATAAACTACAACCCAAAGTTTTATTAATCATATTCTGTCACTGCAAACAGGTAGCAACACAAAGTAATGTCCATATCCTGCTGAATGCTTCACATTCCTTTTCCTTTTCCCTCAAATTAACAAACCACATGGTGTGGTCACATATTTCTTTCTGCCTCACATTCCTGAATGCAGCCGTCATCGTTTCTGCTACTTTTTTTAGCCTTAAATGATTTGTTCAATAAAGAATAAAGAAATACATTAAAGTTTGTCTAACAACTGCTACTAAACATTGCTGCACTATCCAGCAATAAACCAGACATGTTGAGGTTTTACATTGTTGTTTAAGACAAAACAAGAAAACTGGCTATCATCAGGTAGCACTTTAGGAAATTGATGTGATGATTTATATGCTAAAGGCTTCTGGGTACTTGCCATCTCTATGAGTGGTGCTCTCTACAGGCAAAAACAGTTACAAGCAGTACAAAGGGGCAGATTAGGCCTTTCATAATGTCAGAGTCAAGATTCATTGGCTGTACCTGTAGAATGCCTTCAGGGCTTAATGTAAAGTAGTTTTAAAATGTATCATTTGTATAAAACATTTCTGATATTACTAATAGATGCTGCTGCTTTTTACATTATAAAAATAAAATATTAGTTACTGTATGGCATACATCATGAAACTAACCTATTACACATAGCTTATGTTTGCCACACTGAGCTTATGTTCTGAGAGCAAAGTCTTGCAGGATTGCAGCTGTCTTTATCAGTGTCTGACGATAAATCAGACACATGCAGGTTTCAGTTTAAAGACGATAACACCAACTGATATGCAGTCTATTTAGTAAGCAACAAGTAGCTATGGGCAGTTAGGCTGAATGAAACCTGCTGACACAGGCCTGAAACTGTGTAACTTAGTGTGGTATTACAATGACTCATCAAGGGTGAGTCATTAACTTTGATCACCATTTTGACACTGGCATGGGAACCAGTAGTCATATTTACAGATGCATTCATATTCATTAAATCAAAGCAGACAGAGCAAACTGAACACCAAAACAGGAAACCATTACCATCATTTTGCATAACAAAGCTTTGAACTAACACCTCATTTATTTCAAGGAATGAATATTTTGGAAAAGCAAGTTGTTACCATATGTACAGCACTGGAAATCGAATATTCATGTAAACTATATGGAATTAGGTGATCCAAGTTAAAAGCCCTGTACAGTCAAATGTCTGGCAGCCAAAACTGACCATCTACTTTGGCTCTATAACTTTCTTTTATCACTGGAGTGCTTAAGTGAGCTGCGCCAAAATGCACTGCACCGAAATGAACAATGGCTGATGAACATAGCAGACGCACACATTCAACTGAAAGCTCTTTAATGTGAAGGAACGCACTCTTTTAAAAGAACTACTGTGGCTTCAGGGAAATATTCCTGGTATGAATCACACAGTTTTCAAGATTCTCACAGGTCGCCGTGCACCAATGTGACCTTTCCACAATCTCATGTCAGCGATGCAGTCTGCAACCTGTGTGTCAAAGTACACTGACAGGTTGGCACCTACCTGGACACACACACCCACTGAATAAAAAGGAAAAGAATGCAATGACAAGCCTCTCCCTCCAATAAGCCGAAAGTAGTAACATTCAGCACATTCTCCACATCACACCCATCTGTTCAGATATACAGCAGCAATCACTAAGGAGATGAAGAGAATATCAAACAATAACATGTGATGTCAAATGGGGTGTTGGTTGGTGAATTTCTGCATTGTTGCATATGGGTACTGTGTGTCACCAAAATAGTTGTGGACTGAAACACACCTGAAAAATGCCTTACTCCCTTTTCAATAAGAAAACTTTCAAGGGTGGATGATGCTAGTGGATTTGATCTCGCATTATTATGGTCTTAAAAGTGTTGCTTAATGCAATGTAGTTACTAATAACATCCACCACTTACTGAAGTGCAGTCATTACTTTGTGGCAGCACTGATACAGCTGACAGAATTGAAACGAATACTGTGGCACTGGCTGTACTTATGCCTTTTAGTTATTGCTCTCTGCATTTTTACATTTTCACTTGCAGATTTTCAGCAATCAAATGGGTTCACCACATCCTTTGCTTTCACCTTCTGGCTCCTCACAAGATGCACACCAACAACTGTGGTGCTCTTTGCATGCCAAAGACACCGAGGCAACTGAGAACCTTTGAGAAAGCTGAACATCCTGTGGCTCATAAATCTTGGTGTAAAGTGAAATAAATAACAGTCTAAACCACCACTCTGGCTCTGGCTCAGTTAAAACTGAAAAACAAACTTCTGCAACAAAAAAACCCACACTTATCTTTCAGACCAAACAGATAAAAACAACTTCCTGCATGCATGTTCATTTGAGCAGAACAAAAATCAAAGTTACAGCAAGGCAAGAGGACTAAAAATTAGAAAATAGGCGAAAAAACCCCCCAAAACGTTAATTCGGCTCAGTTAAAACCTCAGTGCGATCGTAAAAACAAACAACATATCTTTCCGAGTTAGAAGTAATGACCTGGCCCTCTTCTGTGTGTTTTCTTAAAAAGCTGCTGCTATGGTACAAAATTACAGTGGACCGTTTCTGGGTTTCTGGATGGCTTTATCCTGTCAGAGAGTTCTCTCAAATAAAGCAAAACCATCGGGAAACAAACAGTGAGAGGAAAAGTATAAAGAGCAGGCACATGAAAGGCAAGCAGACACAATCAGAGAGGTTAAAGTATACAGACAGCAGGCAATGGAGATTTGAAAACACGATTGTTTCACTGTGACTGTTCTGGATTGCACTCCTCAGCAGTTTCACCCTCTCATCCGCTCACACAGCCAGGTCATTTTAAAACCACTTTAAGTGAAGTGAGAGGGAAGATAATAGCATCAGCAGCCGGCTAATGTGACATAAATACTGACTTAGAGCTTCCTGAGGTTGCACCTGGTACAGCCTCTCCACAAATCAGCATGACTGCTTAATGTGCGAAAAAGAAAAAAAGAAAAGAAAAATCTGCTTCTCTGAATTTAGGAGGGATGGAAAGTCTACAGTAGGTGCTGGAAACACGCACACTGGCTTTAGGCTCACCTATTGTGTTAGACTGCCGCTTTCCACTCGGATCATCATGCATCATTACTTACAACAGCTCACACATTGGTACCGTGCACTTTTAACTTTAATATACTTTTGCATATAAACCTGGCTGTGTGTTGCTTTACCTCATATTTTCTAAGATTTCCATACAACAGATACCTAATGACAAATTTAAACTCATAATGAGTCACGTTTTATAAATCAAACACTGCAACAGAGGAGGAAAAACTGCCCCCCCCCTCCAAAAAATAGGAGTATTGAGAGTCACAATTAAGCTGCGTGAATGAAATTAATTAGCTACAAGTCTTTAGAGCCGTTTAAACCGTTCAGGTCGCTGTAGCCACTTACCAAGCTGAATGTAGTGGGCTTTGGTTCTTTTCCCACCTGTTTGAAAATAAAAAATAAATTGAAAAAAAAAAATACCAAGACAGGTCACAGCTCACTCCGGTCACCAAATCGCAAACATGAAACAGAAAAGCTCCACTGCTACTCCCGCCGAGTCTGTGTCTCTGGAGTTTTGAGTCAGATGAGAGGATGGCACGCGTGAACACCACTTGTGACGACGCGCGTAGTTGTAACAGTGATGGTATGAGCCATGTGCCGTTCCCAAAATAAAAACGATGACATGGTTACCGGCCCAGGGCGTGTCGCATCAGGGAGGAGCAGGCGAAAGGAGAGCAGGGGAGTGTACCGCAATGATAATTGAATCATTTGTTTTAAAAAAAAAAAAAACGAAACAAAACAGGGTGGTTGCGCTGTGTGTTCACGCGCCACCTGCTGACGGAGCAGAGCACAACGGCACGCGCCCCCGCTCGAAGAAGGTAATTGAGTGTCATGGATTTCACCTGAGACTGAACAGGTCGCTCGTTCACGTTAGTGGTGAGTCTGTCGCTTCAGTTAAACTTAGAATCACAAGCAGCTTCTTTGGACTGCTTAAATGTTGAGGGACACGCTGTGCAGTCGCGAGCCATCCTTTTTTCCTAATACGTTGTTTCCAAGGAGCCAGACTTTGAGTAGTTCTCCAGGCTTTCTGAGAGTTTTTCAATTTTTTTATTGGACATTGGGTTGTCCAATGACACTCAAAGAATGTTTTTTTTTTTTTTTTTTTTAAATTTCCTTATCTAAGGCACTTAAAACTGACCTATGATTTACTCAAGGATTAAAAAAAAAATCCCACCTACCTTAAGGGATGAGTGTTACGTTTTTCACATAACAAAGCAAAGAACAGGTTTAAACTGTATCTTTTACTTTACTGGCAACTTGTTGCAATAACACATCATTCCCATTTCTTTACCCGAATCTTTGAAAACTGCCAAACATAACACAGTTTGACAGGCATAAAGCTGCATTTTTGCACTAATAGGTCAATTCCGAAAGGGCTATTAGCCAAAAACCTAACAAATCTGAGCATGGTGTGCAATGTCCTTAATAAAATATGAGGAAGCTGGACAGGTGGCAGCCTAAAAAAAAAAACTACAGCAGATGAACAGTATCTGAAAGTCATGTCTTTAGAAATAAGGAAAAAATCAAGTGAAGATCTGACACGGTGAGATGTATTTGGCACTTCAGTTGATCCATCTGCTGTTCACTGAAGACTCAGCAGAAATGGTGTCAGTGGATGGGTGGCTGTCAAGAAGCTATTCTTAAAGGAAACAGGAGAAAAAAAAACTGGACTGGACTGAAAATTATTTGCAACAGGTGTTATGGAGTTATGAATCCAAATTCGAAGTTTATGGTTCTACGGCCATCTGTAAAACATAGTGGAGGCTCTGTCATAGTTTGTGACTGCATTCCAGCCAGTTGTGTTGGAGATCTTGTTAAAATTAATAGAATGATGTATTTCGACAGATTTTGATCCACCATGTAATACCATTTGGAAAGCGTCTGATTGGGAGCAGCTTCATGTTTTAGCATGACATTGATGCCAAACACACTGTCATTGCAGTGAACCTATTTCAGATTTTCCTAGCAAAATATAAAGAAATGAGGGCTGGCTCAAGACTTTTGCACAAAACCTTATGGTACCAACAAAGAACTACTGTACCCAGTCTACAACTCAGACATCGTTAAAAAGGATACAATATTTTTTGACAAACACAATTCAAACATACCTGCAGAAATATAGCAGGTGAAACACAAGAGAAACAAAACAACTACCACTCAATTTGTCAGTAGACTATCATTCCATTTATTTAGCTTATTTAGTGAATTTAATGTCTAATATCTGTGCATTTCAGTTAAATGTGGGCTAGTTCACTTCCTGCTGCACATATGGAGAAGGATAACCATCTATGTGTTTATGTTATTGTGAAATCTTCTCTCACTGGTGCATTAAAATCTGCATAAACATTTAAACACAGTCCCTGTTACCTTATATATAATCTAGTTTAGCTATTCTAATATCTAACAACATTACTGTTCCCAAAAAAATTAACACATAAACACAAGCTTCTTTCATTATCACTCTGTAATGTTTAATAGATTTATTTTAAAAATTGCGTACCATACATATGCAATATATTTTTTAAAAACAAATATATATTATGCTTTCCATTTGATAACAGGTTACAGTCTGTACAATCATCTTTTGTGTGCTAAATATACATTTTTTTTTTACAGTGAAATCATGAATGTATCTTATAAAATTGCAAAATAACTTTAGAATAAAGATGCTTTAGTTAGGATTACAAACTCTCAGAGGTTGCATGGGCACAAATATATGTGATTTTCTGAATACTGTTATCAAAATGTGAATTTTTACCCCATAAGCTGGGAAAACACTGTAGAAGCAGTAGTAGAAAATGTAGCAAGAATAAAGTGAGCTGGGAATGTGCAGTTTAACACAGGCGTGTGAATAAAGGTTAGCTTTGGCACATTCAGAATAAAGTCAGATACCTCAAAAGATCGTTCAGTCAATCGCTGTGAAGCCATTATCTAGTCTTGACTTACAGACACAGGTCATCTTGTACATTCAGTTTCAAAGCAAATACTTCTCTTACAGCATCAAACACATTCCTTCTCTTTACTTCCAAATTTGCCATTTAACATTGTTTCTTGTAAATGAGAAAAACCATCCATTATACAATCAATAACTTGCTTAGGCGACCAATACATGCATTTTATACTTTTCATCATTCAAGCTTGATATGTCTGAGCCCTCACTGCACTTTACTTTGCGCACCATTTACAGATTATCGTGTTGTTTCCTCAAAACTGCGCCGGGTCTGTTCAGAGATCTGAAAGACAATCTGGGGAAAATATTTGAAGGAAATATTAATATTCCACGAAAGCTAGAAAAGGTTCTGGTCTTCACTGAAACTTCAGTGGTTTGTGACGACACTGTGGCGATGAAAAGCTGAATGCAGTCTCGTACTGTGAGGACCTCTGGAGAAACAGTGCTGTTCAGTGGGGAGAAATGCAAATTTCCTGCAGCTGCAAAGAGTCGTGGAACAATAGAATCCATTCTTTCAATCTGAAACAGTGGCATCTGCATTCATTCAATCTTCTGAAGTGATGTGCTTGAAAATATACTCATTGAATCTCTGTGCAGCACACATGGAAACATGCAGGGAGGTGAGGTGAGAAATCACATCATTTCCCTTTCACGTCATGAACATGCAGGCTGTACTAATCAACACTTGGGGAGTGTGGTGGATATTGGCATTATTAGTTGGCCTCTAATGACCCCTGATGGATGTGGGCAAGCAGTAAGTGAGGAAGTCAAACCGGTGCCACGTAATTCCCAGGAAAAGTCCCAAAAGCACGAGTCCGTTCTGACGTACCTAGAAAGGGGACAGAACATATGTCGTGGTCATGTAACAGAAACTGTGAATCTGTGGGATCTTCTGCTGTTTAACTGTGCCTGTTACATATGCAATATATCATTGTGTCCACTAGATGGGGCACTGACACTGCAGAATGTTTTGAAATTGGTAACAAAAAAGGATTGTCGTGTATGTTAACACTGTAGACATATCTGTCGTGATTCCCAGACAATCTAAATAAGGGTGACACGTCAAATGGCAAACTTGAATTAAAAAAATGTGTTTTTGTTTCCTGGTGACAAAACTATTGTAGACGCTTGACTAGTTTGACAAGTGTTACATTGTGAATACATGAATAAAGATATGCATTCAAGTTGTCGCCCAAAGCCAAAACATTCCTTTCTTTCTTTTTTATTCCATCCATTTTTATATAAAACCTTGCTTCAGTGTCTTGTTTCTACAATACACAGTATGATACACTTAAATAGCACTTATTTATAAAGATATAAACATAAACCACATACCTACAAACCAGCCATCATCACATTTCTCCACCACTTGTACAATGTCTCCTTCTCTGAGCTCCAACTCGTCTGAATTCTGTGGTTTGTAGTTGTAAACAGCTTTATACCTAAAATTGAGAGCAAGCAGCCTCAACCACAAAGTCACCAAAGCTGCAATACTTGTTCTGTACTGTAACAATGTGAACAAACAAAAACATCTGATGACGTACGGTTGGTGTTGCGCCATCACTGAACCGGGGCTGTTTGGTGCTTGCGTTTGCGGCAGGGAGTTGGCATGTGGAGCAGCCTGATTTGGAATTGCACCCTAGGAAAAAACAAAAAACCTCATGTCATCATTATGAAATGGCAAATAATGAACAACATTCCTGTCAGCACAAACAATAACACTGTGGGTGTGTACAATGTGTCACTTTATCAGAAAGGCAGTGAGAGCAGACCTGCGAGTGGTCAGAGTA